>NC_059371.1:43160058-43477558 GCF_019703515.2 Myxocyprinus asiaticus
AACACTTCTCATATTTTATAACTCTGCATTAAATTGAATGGCATGTATGCTAATATTTTAGGGCCCAAGCACTTAAAGTGCAGAGGCCCTTTTGTTCATCTAAGGATTATTATTAGGGCCCAAGCACTGAAAGTGCAGAAACCCTGTTGTTCTTCTAAGGATTATTATTATTAGGGCCCAAGCACTGAAATTTCAGAGGCCCTATTGTTCTTCTAAGGATTATTCTTATTAGGGCCCAAGCGCTGAAAGTGCAAAGGCCCTATTGTTCTTCTAAGGATTTTTCTTTATTCTTCTTTTCAAGGTTTCGGTACTTTTGGGGTATTTAACATGCTTGAAAACTCTTGAAAGTTTGCACACACATTGGAGTCGTCGGCCATTAGGGCTGGGAAAAGTAGTGGGGGGGCATGCAGGCGGGGCTCTGTAGCGCCACCTAGAAGATGGCATGTTCGGGGGGCTCTGTAGCACATCCCTTTTGAGCTACCATCACCAAACTTTGTACACATATAGATCTCATCAAGCCAGACAATTTTCATGCTGACAGTCATAAGCTCCACCCAACAGGAAGTCGGCCATTTTGGATTGTTTGAATAATGCATGCTCTGGAATTTGAA
Source organism: Myxocyprinus asiaticus (assembly GCF_019703515.2). NCBI lineage: Eukaryota > Metazoa > Chordata > Actinopteri > Cypriniformes > Catostomidae > Myxocyprinus > Myxocyprinus asiaticus. Next base: position 43,160,670 of record NC_059371.1, read on the forward strand.
ATAATCCTAGAGATTTCATGTTACAGGTACCAAATGTGGGCAACATCATGCCAAGACATTGACAACGCTAAATTGTGAGCAGATCTTTGATATATCGAACGGTGTTGCCATGGCGATGCGCTTAAGTAACGTCAAAAAATGGGAAAAAGAATTGTCTCATATCTTCTGCGTGCACTGTGTGATTTACATCAAAATTGAGTCAAATGTTTGGCCTTGTGGGCTGATCACATTGATGTTGCTATTGTAGGTCACGGTCGTAGCGCCACATGAGGCACGTTTAACAGACTCTGAAATATATATATATTTTTTTAAATAAATGTCAAGACAGTGCATTTAAAATTCTGAATGGATTCTTGATATCTAACACACTGTTGCCATGGCAATGCATTAAATGTCATTATTCCTTTTTATGTATATTCACATGTTTTTGAGGTTACTTGTCATGCTTGAATTTTCATGATATTTTGCACACACAGTTGTCAGACATTAAGCTAGGGCAAAAGTTAACACATGGGCATTGCTGGGGAGCTCTGCAGCACCACCTTTTGACAAAAGTGGTGGGTTCAGTTTCTTCTACGGTCACCAAATTTGCTACATATATTGTTCTCATTAAGCCGGAGAACTTTCAAATTACAGTCATTATATATTTTGGATTGAATGTGCATTTTTTGAAAATTGCAGGCCCTGAACTTTTGAATACTCCTAGGGGATTCTTGTGACTGCCACCAAACTTATGCCAAGACAGTAAAGATGCTAAATTGCGAACGGATTTTTGATATTTTGAACGGTGTTGCACGGCGAGGCAATAAATTAAGGGCATAAATGTGAAACAGGAGGTTCCATATAACTCCTGTGTGCACTGTATGATTTTGATGAAAATTCAGCTGTATGTTTTGTAATGGGGGCTGATCACATTTATGCAGCTATTGTGGTTCACAGTCATAGCGCCACCAACTAGCAGCAGGAAGTATGTCAATTTTAACAGACTTTGAAATAGCCCTTGTGTTTATGTGAATTGCTTAATTCTTACGAATAATGTACACTGCTGATGTAAAATTGTAAAAGGGTATTTGATATCTTAAATACTGTTGCTATTGCAATTTATTGTGCAAGTGAAAGCAGTTTTTAAAGTGAAATAAAAAAGCTACAGAAGTCTAAGTTTATTGTAATGAAAATGTACTGCACAAACTTTTTTTATAAGAATAAAATATTATCAAAATATCAACTGAAATGTAAAAATACTATAAAATCAAAGTCTGTTCTGTTCCAAATTTTAGATCAAGTGGCAAAGTGCTCAGACGCAGTACCAGAAATGTCCAATAGAGGACAGCCAAGCTCCAAGAGGTCCTCACTGCAGCCTGTAGCGCAATGACGTACTGTATTAGATCCAATATGAACTGGTTGTTGTAACACAAATGCGCCGGAGTGGATTTTGGTAACGTCATGATTGTTTGAACATGTATGCGCTAACTCAATGGCACCGATGACCTGTTATTGTATGTGTTTTTAGCGCTCATGATGTCTTTGGTAAAATTGTCATTGTTTATATCTGGATTCATGAAATAATTATATATATATATATATATATATATATATATATATATATATACACACACACACACACACACACACACACACACACACACACATACTGTATATTTGTTATGGATGTTATAATACCCATGCGCAAAATAATGAATATTTCATGTTCCATTGATGCAATATTCCATTGATGCATGCTCAATGGAAAGTATTCACAGCGCTTCGCTTTTTCCACATTTTGTTATGTTACAGCCTTATTCCAAAATGGATTAAATTCATTATTTTCCTCAATTCTACAAACAATACCCCATAATGACAATGTGAAAGAAGTTTGTTTGAAATCTTTGCAAATTTATTAAAAATAAAAAAATGGAAATAAATAAAAATAAATCACATGTACATAAGTATTCACAGCCTTTGCTCAATACTTTGTTGAAGCACCTTTGGCACCAATTACAGCCTCAAGTCTTTTTGAGTATGATGCTACAAGCTTGGCACACCTATTTTTGGGCAGTTTCTCCCATTCTTCTTTGCAGGACCTCTCAAGCTCCATCAGGTTGGATGGGGAGCGTCGGTGCACAGCCATTTTCAGATCTCTCCAGAGATGTTCAATCGGGTTCAAGTCTGGGCTCTGGCTGGGCCACACAGGGACATTCACAGAGTTGTCCCATAGCCACTCCTTTGTCATCTTGGCTGTGTGCTTAGGGTCGTTGTCCTGTTGGAAGATGAACCTTCGCCCCAGTCCGAGGTCCAGAGTGCTCTGGAGCAGGTTTTCATCAAGGATGTCTCTGTACATTGCTGCATTCATCTTTCCCTCGATCCTGACTAGTCTCCCAGTTCCTGCCACTGAAAAACATCCCCACAGCATGATGCTGCCACCACCATGCTTCACTGTAGGGATGGTATTGGCCAGGTGATGAGCGGTGCCTGGTTTCCTCCAGACATGACGCTCGCCATTCAGGCCAAAGAGTTCAATCTTTGTTTCATCAGACCAGAGAATTTTGTTTCTCATGGTCTGAGAGTCCTCCAGGTGGGCTGACATGTGCCTTTTACTGAGGAGTGGCTTCCGTCTGGCCACTCTACCATACAGGCCTGATTGCTGGAGTGCTGCAGAGATGGTTGTTCTTCTGGAAGTTTCTCTCTCCACAGAGAAATGCTGGAGCTCTGTCAGAATGACTATCAGGTTCTTGGTCACCTCCCTGACTAAGGCCCTTCTCCCCCGATCGCTCAGTTTGGCCAGGCAGCCAGCTCTAGGAAGAGTCCTGGTGGTTCCAAACTTCTTCCATTTACGGATGATGGAGGCCACTGTGCTCATTGGGACCTTCAATGCTGCAGAAATTGTTCTGTACCCTTCCCCAGATCTGTGCCTCGATACAATCCTGTCTCGGAGGTCTAGATTTCGGAAGATTTCAAACAAACTTCTTTCACATTGTCATTATGGGGTATTGTTTGTAGAATTTTGAGGAAAATAATTAATTTAATCCATTTTGGAATAAGGCTGTAATTTAATCAGTTACTCCACTGTTTTAATTTAATGAGTTTTTTTAAAAGCATATTTGCTTATTCTTTAACACAACACCTAATGCTCAGGTTTTGTAAATCACTGAAATAAACTTTTTTTTTCTTTAAAATTGTAAAAGAATCGTGATCTTTATTCTAAGCAAAAAAATTGTGATTCTCAATTCATCCAGAATCGTGCAGCTCTATTCTTTAGTTATTTGGGAACATGTGCTGCCACTGTTCAACGGCCATTTTGGAAGTTGCTTCAAAACTTAAGTTTTTTTTTTACCTCAAAAAAAAAAAAGGTATTTTTCTGGAGTAAAATAAACAAACTGTGCAAGAAATGGTAAAAAAAAAAAAAAAAAAATTAAGAGATTAATAAATAAAAATGCAACTTCATATATATGATATGATATTTTTGTATTTAACAGTAATACACTGTATTTGAAAAGACAGATTTCATGAATATCTGGAGCTAGTGCAGGACACTGCCTGAGAGATGGTCACAAAGACAGATGCAGTAAAACAAAGAAACTGAATAAATACTGCCGATAACCACATTAAATGAAAATATTTATGAAGCTTATTGAAAGGATTTAGTGCTCTGTCTGTAATTATTACCCAGAAATAAAACTTTCTTTTCATGTGGGCTTTTAAGGAACAGTGCCTTTAAAAAGCCTGTTTGCTCACAGCTTATAAGCAGAATCATTATTTTATTCGTTTAAACAACAAAAACAAACATGCTCTACATTGTAAAATATAGTGTCTATTATTCAGGGAAAAAATGTGTTTACATTTACTCTAATATAAATGATTGAGGTTTATTTTCCACTGACCCACTGAACTCTACATAGTTCATCTATTTTCATTGCAGGGAGAAAATGAATAGGCAGAGACCAATACGATTAAAGCTTGCAGGATTTAAAAAAATTATATTTCATGAACTGATTTTTGATATTTGAGGTCTAAATAAAAAAAATTATCAAAATTGCAGTGTTTAAATAAAATGTGAAGCATTTACATTTTTAAAAGTATAGTGGGCTTATTAGGAACACATGTTCCTTATAAGCCCACTCCAGACTTTTCACTTTAAAAGTTAAATAAAGTAACTTAATTTTGTCAGTTTATGACAAAACATAACATAAGTGTTTAGATGATAGATTAAACTTTGATTTCATCATCACTTTATTGGAAGGCTGTTAACATTTCTATGACAAAACATAGAAATGTTTCTCCAGAAGCGATCTGACAGGTGTGAGGGAGAAACAGATCAATGTTTAAGTCAAATTTTACTATAAATTCTCTCACTGCTCAGTCTCCACTTTAACTTTCATATTCTTCCTCGTGTTTTTGGTGATTCACACTCTGCATGCATACTGAGCAGGGGGAAGAATTTCAAGCAAAAATGGACTTAAATATTGCTCTGTTTCTCACCCACACCTATAATATCACTTCAGAAAATATTGATTTAACCACTGGATTCATATGGATTACTTATATGCTGCCTTTATGTGATTTTTGGAGTGTCAAAATTGGCACCCATTCACTTGCATTGTATGGACCTACAGAGCGGAGATATTCTTCCAAAAACTTAATTTGTGTGCTGCAGAAGAAAGAAAGTCATACACATCTGGAATGGCAAGAGGGTGAGAAAATAATGAGAATTTAAATGTTTGGGTGAGCTATTCCTTTAATTGGGTCACTTCCCCTACACGCGGTAAAAAACAAATTGTCTTGGTAACATTCTGAATTCATGGAGCTATTGAGCCAACACGCTACACGCGGTCATAATACATGGTGATTACACTCTGTTATTTTAATGTATGATAACACTAATACTAGGGCTGGGAGAATTGCCACAGACCTCCCGATTCGATATTACAACAATATTCATTGTGATATTGCCAGTACTGCAATTCTGCAAGTATTGCGATTTGATGTTTTGATATATTTAGCTGTTAGCTCCTTTTTCTCAGAAAGCAATGTCTCTTGAAGAACAGTTGGGTCTGAAATTACATTTGTTTCACTTTGTAATACAGAATTTGCAGGTAGGAATGAGCAAAACTTCCAATTTAAAACTACTAATCAACCAGTCTGTGCATTGTCTGAGCTAGTGTTGTCACGGTACCAAAATTTCAGTAGTCAGTACCGATACCAGTTAAATTTCACGGTTCTCGATACCAATTTCGATACCACAGAAAAAACTTCTCCGGATAAACTGCTCGCTACATGGCCCAGCGTGATCGTTAAAGCACAAATGCTGTGATTTAATTATAGAAGTTATATAAAAAATAACGCTTCAGAGTGGATTAATGCTCTGCTCAGTTATCTCTCATACAATGTGAATGATTATCATAGTCTGTGGTGTTTCCAGTGTATGAGCGGTCTGCTTCTCACATTCATTTAAAGCTCATGCATCTTTATTTATTTTAGTACAGTACTTTTGTCAACACTAGTCTGAGCTATTAGTTGACTGGTCAGTGTTAAGGAACCTTTATATAATAAGGCTGCATTATACTGTATGTTCATGTTACCCAATCAGATGTGTTTCATAAGGACACAAGGGTGCTAAGCACAGCCATTGAACAGCATAACTACCAGATATTCAACTATTAAATAGGCTAAATTACTTTAGCCTATTATCGCACTAAACTACTAAATGCTCCAATACAAACAAAACACAAAACTGCTTATGCACATCCCGGATGTTGAATGACGCGCTTCAATACGCTTTTGCACATCAGGGACACAGATGCAATCAAGTAACCATGCCGCTTGAAGTCACATGGCGACCGGCTCCACAATCAGAAGTGCACAGCTGTTCGATTATAAATATTGTGTGAGTGCGACATGTTCACAGCATTCAACAGTTTGATGAGCCTTTTTACAGCTAAACTATTTATTAAAGCAGTGTCAGACAGAATATGCAGAATGACTCCTGGCTAATACTCTCCACAACACCTCACAAATAAACCTGTGGCTTATGCATAGTAACAGGAACATTACCCAAAGCAGAGGATTTTACGTCCAACAGTTAAAAAGAGGCGCTTTGATGGCTCCAACAGCAGTGCATTAAATGACAGAACATTAAGAATTAAAGAGAAGAAACTTCTCAGAGAGAAAACCTGTTAGTGTTGAACTCAGATAAATATAGGAAGCTATATTTGTGCAATCAATCATTGTATTAGCATTAAGCTAAACGTGTAATTTTTTAAAATAAAATAGATTTTTCATCAAGGAAACAATTTTAAAATCCTTTGTCTCAAGAACTGCAATTTGTAACAGAATCTATTTTTTTCCCCACCCCTAACTAATGCTAATGCTAAGATGGTTGTTTAAAAGAGTGTTAATGGGTAGAATACAGAAAAAAGAATGATGATAAGATTCTTACCATGGGCACATGAGTGAATCAGCATATCAAATAACAGAGTGAATGGGTATTTATGTAGTTTTGATACCTTTTGTAGACTAATAAAAAAATAGCATGATAAGTTTTTGGTAAATGTCTCTATGCGAACAATCATACAAATGAAGGTGAATTTGCACCAGCTCGCAAATAACTCTGCGCACCAGTGTGTTCTTGCTGACCGATCTTGACTGACTGAACAATGTAAATAAAGTAGTTTAGCTCCAGGTCACACCTACCGATGAAGTGGGCCAATGGCAGTAAGAAGGTGTTTAGCAGCCGGTAAGAAGTTTTGATAAAAGTTCGCTCAGACGAGCTGTTACAAACCAACAAAACACACTCAAAAACACCTTGTTTTTGGCAAGATTATGTTCTAAATGAAGTCACACCTGTTTGTTCTTCTATTTCATATCAAGTATATCAGGGCCTTTAAACATGAGATACTTCCCTGGCCAATACCTGAACCTTGGATTTAGGATGAACTTCACCAGAAACTGCCACAAGCTTCCAGCTGGACTGAGATGCCCCTCACTGACATCTACCTACTTCATCTTGGTCAAAGAATAGAATACACTCTCTTAAAATGGAATACACAATAGACAATAACTTAATTGCCAAATAAAGCCTTAATATATTTAAACTGTATATAGTATACTTTTAAGGCATAACCTGCAATCACGTTTTCATCAAAGCACAAAATGATGACTCATTACAGCTTCATTTTCTGTTATAACATTTTTCTGTAAAGCTGCTTTGAAACTGTGTTGAGAAAAGCGCTTCACAAATAAAAACTTGACTTGAACAGTGCTGTATGGTGGTTGGAGGGCAGGGGAGGTAGTGCACCCAAATTACCTGTTTATTGTGGATCAAACTTTAAAAAGAGCATCATTGAAAATTGTATTGTAAAATATAACAAAATACCCTAAATGACACAAATACAAAACTTTTTGCATTGGTTTATAGGGGTGGATACAAGTAACCCACACATTACTGATTCATAAACATAATTCACACACCACCGACATACATGCACATAGGTACGTTCCCCTTTAAAAAGTTCTGAGTGTGCGCATGAAAAGAGAGGGTTGTTCCTGATGGGTAGTTCTGAGTGTTAATAAAACACGACCGCATGGTCTCAAGTTGTAATCCTGCCTCTGTGTAATCTTTGTTATCTCCAAAAGCTATGGTTTAACATTTCTGTCTGTTATTGCACCATACATAAAGCTTTTCAATTGTCAGACGCTTTTATTTTTTTTTTAGACAGGACAAAAAACAACACTGGCCAGGTTTTGAAAAGGATCTCACTTGAGTTATTATGTTTCCAGGGGCACTGAAGTACGCAGTGTTAATCTCATCATCAAAATTACTCACTTGCTTGATTTTGTTAACAAAGGCGTAATCATGAGGATAATTAATTAATTTTAATTCAAACATTGTTGATGAAAATATGAGAAATAAACAACACCGCAAGATATTATCGATGCACTGTATGATCGTTCGCGTCGAGACATTTTTCAAGAACATGTCATGCAATCTTTACGTTGAATTAGTTTACAAACGGGTTCAAATCTACTCAAACACTCTCAAGTGCCCATTCACTCTTTTGTTTTATATGCTGCTTTACTCATGTGTCTTCAGCAGCGAAAGCCATTCACATACTTGTCCATAGGCATGCCTTACTATCTTCATTCTTTTGTCTATATTCGACCCATTAACACTCTTTTACACACCTATCTTTACAGTTTCATCTTTATCAGTGTCATCATAATAACAGAGTGCAATTCGGCGCATATTATGACCAAGCATAGTGTTACTGCATTAGTGTCATGAATGTAAAAGATAAACATTACAAATTACACATTATTTTCTGGATATACAGTGCTGTGAATAAGTATTTCTTCTGTTTTTGTGTACATGTCCTACAAAATTGTTTCAAAAATTCAAACAAAATCTAACATAAAACAAAGGCAGAGTAATCACAAAATGCAGTTTTTAAATGATAATGTTATTTATTGAAGCAAAAAAGTTATCCAATACCAACTGGGCATGTGTGAAAAAGAATTTGCCCCTTAGTTACTAAATTTCCAAATCTATGAAAATGCATTCATAATGGAGTTCAGCTGGACTAGACACACCCAGGCCTGATTACTGTCAGCCCTGTTCAATCAAATCAGCACCTAAATATAACTTTTACAGAAGCATGAAGTTCGCTAAAAGGTCTCATCCAGTAGCACACTATGCCAAGGTCAAAAGAAATTCCAGAAATTATGAGGTAAAAGGTAACTGAAAGACATCAGTCTGAGAGGGAAGGGTTACAAAGCTATTTCAAAGGCTCTGGGACTCCAAAACCAAAGTGAGAGCCATTATCTCCAAATGGAGAAAACTTGGCACAGTAGTGAACCTTCCCAGAAGTGGCCAACTGGGGCTGGAAGATATGACGATGTAGTCAGATATCGAGAATGTCTTGGAAAGATCCAGATGGTGATTGCGAACAGATGATGAACGACAATATAAATGGCAAAACCATGGACCTAGGAAGTCGGCAAATATATTAAACAGTGGCCAGGGTGTGAAACTAGCACCCGCAAAATGCGACAAGTCTGAATCCAGTTCACAAGCTCCTCGTCCAAATGTATTTCATGCACATCAGTTAGATTAATCTCTGTTACAATGCAATACAAACATAAATTCAATAAGAACACATTAGGCAGCATTATTTTGGGAGCATAAAGGAATTTATTAGGTTTATTTATTTTTATTATTATTGTCTTTACATTTATAATTGTCTTTAGTTCTTAATCTGTAGGATATTAGTAATTTTCCATCCGTTGTTGTTGACTGATTCCTAATGCAAATGGAGCCATTGCAGATGATAAATGTTTGGATATAGGGAGGTGGTTAAATAAGATTTTTTGATCACTTCTTTATTTTACTGCTTTTTATGTTTAAAGTTTAAAGTGCAATTTGAATTTAGAAATGTCTTTTATGTTTTTTGTGTTTCAATAAATTTATTAACATTTTAAAGCAAAATCAATAAAGCAAAAAAATTCACAGACCAATGGCAGGGGGGCTGACGATGTAATCGGATGTTGCAATATTAAGGCAACTATAGCCAAAATATTTTTTACATATCGCCTAGCCCTATGGCCAACCTTCCAAAATTCCTCCAAGAGCACAGCAACGACTCATCCAGGAAGTCGCAAAAAAGTCAAGGACAACATCCAAGGAACTGCAAGACTCTCTCGCATCAATAAATGTCACTGTTCATGACTCCACTATCAGAAAGACACTGGGCAAAAATGCCATCCATGGAAGAGTGGTGAGGTGAAAACCACTGCTAACCCAGAAGAACATAAAGGCTCGTCTGAATTTTGCCAAAACACACCTTGATTATCCTCAAACCTTTTGGGAGAATGTCCTGTGGACTGATGAGTCGAAAGTGGAACTGTTTGGAAGACAGGGGTCCTGTTACATCTGGCGCAAATCAAACACAGAATTCCACAAAAAGAACATCATACCTACGATCAAGCATTGTGGTGGTAGTGTGATAGTGTGGGGATGCTTTGCTGCTTCAGGGCGACTTGCAATAATTGAGGGAAACATGAATTCTGCTCTCTACCAGAAAATCCTAAAGGAGAACGTCCGGTCATCAGTCCGTGAGTTGAAGCTCAAGCGCAACTTGATTATGCAGCAAGACAATGATCCAAGCATAGGAGTAAGTCCAAATCTGAATGGCTCAAACGAAGCAAAATTAAAGTTTTGGAGTGACCTAGTCAAAGACCTGACTTGAACCCAATTGAGATGCTGTGGCAGGACCTTAAACGGTCAGTTCATGCTCAAACCCTCCAATGTGGCTGATCTAAAGCAGTTCTGCATAGAAGAGTGGGCCAAAATTCCACCACAGCATTGTGAAAGACTGATCTCCAGTTATCGGAAGTGTTTGGTTGCAGTTATTGCTGCTAAAGGTGACACAACCAACTATTAAGTTTAAGGGGGCAGTTAGTTTTTCACATGGGTGATATAGTTGTTGGATAACCTTTTTGCTTCAATAAAAAAAAAGTATATATTTGAAAACTGTACTTTGTGTTTACTCAGGCTGCCTTTGTTTTATGGTATATCTCATTTAAAGATCTAAAATAATTTAGTATGAAAATACACAAAAATAAAAGAAATCAGGAAGGGGGCAAATAATGTTTCACAGCACTGTATATTACTTTAAATCATCGAGTAGGCTAGTTAAAACCGCATCTTTTACTGAGCTTGTGTTAATTCTACTTGTAGAATAAGGCATGAAGACATTGATAACTCATTTTAATATCACATTAGTTGATGTAGTGTTGAGTCCTCATATTTATGTGGCCGCTGTCTAAATGTTCACAAACAGTATGTCGTTGCTCAGCTTTTTCGAACTTCTTTTTACCTCTGAACGAAGAACAACTTTTCCATAAGCGTGCTGTGGCATTTACACAGAAGAAATGTTCTGTTTTAATCTCAAGCACTTTTCAACAAAACAAGGCCATTTTCCAGGTATTCCAGTTCTTAAATTTCTAAAAGCTAAATTCAAGTACTCAACGCACTTCAAGGACCTTGAGCGAACCCTGTAAACGGTGTAGAAAAACGCTCAGTATGGCTAAAATCAAGAGATAGAGAGATTATGATGTTTGAAGAGTCATTTCATTTATGATCACATGGACAGAAAACAATGTAGCAATTTTCAAATTATCGAGTTTTGCCTCTTTATGGTTCATCTTTTTTTTTTTGGTTTACAATTATTAGGGCTGTGTTGATACGATCAAATATCGATATAATGCGATACTTTTACACACGATATTATATCAATTCCTATATACAACTATTTGTGTACTCATATCATGTAACACAAAGTTGGCACACTTTTACTTCCAAATCAATTTAATCAGCTCACCAAGAGACAAAAATGTGTTTGATGAAACATGCCCTTCAGTATATAACTGAAATATACCTTATTACGTAATGTGAATTGTAATACGTATTGCGAGGTGTCACGCGATACCCAGCCCTAATATTTATACATGGCATTTACTGTTTTTTTTAATCTTATTAATATACTCATTAATGCCATCACATTTTTTTTTCCATCAGTTTAGTTTCTTTTCAACATGGTGAAGCCTTTTGTGTTTTAATGTTTTTTCATCACCACGCTCTACCGTTTCAGCTAGACGCACATTGTTTGAACTGAATGCACACCACATAAACACATAATTGCACACAAGAGACATTTTCTTTCACACACAGCACAAGTTTTGTCTGAAGCGTTCTTTCTGCCCCCTTTTGATTGAAAGCAGATAATCGGCCCTGATCTTCAATTGTTTTTAACTATTGGTCGATGTTTGATTGTGCAGATAATTGCTTTTAACGACCCTAACCGATGCTTGGCCGATACATCGGTGCATCTCTACTTTTTAGTGAATCAAACAGACATCAATCGGAGCGATGACTGAATTAATTTTAATTCACTGACTCACTCTAAATAAACCAATAACTTTGAAGGGGGTCGTACAGAACATCCTAAAATTCGAAACCATTGTTTCTATGAATGCACGCACACCACTGCAACCACTCGGCGTCCGTTGGCATCATCCAGCTACAACACTGGAGGTTCCTCAAAATTCTGCCATGTCACACATAGTTTCCCATTAAAATACATTAAAGATAAACTGTGTATTTTTGTCAAAATATGCTCTACTTTCCCAGTTTATTGTTCACTGACAACTATAAGTGGGCCATTTGTGGGTTTGCCTCCCTCAAAATTATAAACACTGAGCCTCCCAGGCACTATCGAACCATTGATGTTTATATTATGAGTGGCCCACTGAGCTCCACCCATCCCTTTCTAGCTAAGCAACACTGGTGTCGCATTTACAAGATGGAGGACACACACACACACACACACACCACCAATAAGATTGCTCTGTGAAATGGCCAATAATGAGACTGCCACACAAGTCGCAAATACACCGTTGCATCGGATATCTCAGTATCAGCCGATACCGATCCCAAGCCGATACCAGTGTTGTTTTTTGGCATAATCAGTTTAGAATATCTTTACATTATTGTGTGGAACTAATTGAGAGTACACTTTAATACATAAAGAAACACAAACCTCTAACTACACATTATTTCAATATAAATGTATAGCTTATTAAGAAACACTTTTATTAACTAGGATACTGTATAATGTAGCTGCTAAATTAACAGTAAACCCAGTCTTCAAGTCTTCAGTAGAAAGAAACCAGTTTTCTTTGCAAAATGTTTTCAACTTGTATCTGGACTTTAAAGGATTCAGATCTCTTTTTTGTTCAATTTAGTTGCAAGACATCAGTCTAATATTTATTTACACAATTATTGTTTGGAACCCATTCAACTTAAATATTGTTACAAATTGTAAACAAATACTAATGATGACAATAATAATAATAATAATAAATTGTTATTAATATTATTATTATTGACTTTTAATTTTAAATACAACAGAAATATATTTAAATCGTGCACTTTTTAAACTCTCACGCTTTTATTTTGACATTCTGAACTCTCCAGGAAGTCCTGTATGTGTCTGTTTGTAGGCAAGTTCACAGTAGTTTAATTCACTTCTTATTCAAATTCTGGTAAAATGCAGCTCCGGTGCCGTTCTAAATGCATATTATAAGTTAACCGAACTATTGAGCATCTACACCTGAGATGCTGTTCTTGAGTAGCGCTCAAATATTGCACATCACTGTGAAGGCTAAAGATAGCCACGAGTGCATCACCAGCCTGTGTGTGAGTTTGTATCAACAGAGCAGCACCATTCACTAACACACTGGCGCTGCGCATACTATATATTTACTTATTAAACACAGTCTTTTGTGATTCATAGAGCTATCACACATCTTCAAGTGGCTTTCAATAAGATGCACGAGTCATATGAACTGCTTTAATGGTGTTTTTATGGTTCTTTTATGTCATTTTGGAGCTTGACAGTAACGAACATGACTAACACACAGTATCGGATTTGGATTGGGGCTCGTTGGACCGATAACCAATCCGTCTAAAAGCTTCAGTATCGGAGCCGATACCGATCCAGGTATCAGATCGGTGCATCCTGTAAGGATGGCACCAGGATGTCTACGCAAAAAAGACACCATTTCCGGTAAAAGTCAAAGAACTCTGCGAGAATCAACATCATAGAACTCTCTTACAAAAGCTGAAATCTTCACCTGAATATCACCACAGTGTGATAAATTGCAAATCACCTTGTTGCCCCCTCTTCTCTCTCCCCCTTCTCCCCTTCAACAGCTCAGGACCAATACAAAGACACAAGATTTATATGTAAAAATATAACAAATACCATGAAAACAATGAATGCAACTGTATGTGTTTGATATCATTTAAGAGGTCTCTGTGCGACTGGTATAGTGGTCTCTTTCCCATGTTGATAAAACTAATGGTAACAAAGTTATAAGGTCTTTGCCAAATACTGCATAATTCTGGAGGTCTATCCCCCTCCTTGACCTACAATTTAAATGATCTCCTGTATGTTAACAAGGTTAAACCCCAGGAAGTCAAGAACCCATTCACCCCCAAATTCTCACTGTTCAAAGGATAATACCATTTGGTACACAATGTTTATTCTGTCTGGGTATTTATGGAAAGTTGGCAAGAAGTTTGGGGAATCTGTAGGCCAGATCTCCCATGCTTTGCCATTGCATGTAGTTTTGTCAGGTACGTCTCTTGATCCTTATAATGCTTGTTTATTCTGATCATGTGAAATTGGCTTTGATTTGAATTTCTGTAACTATGTTTTATATCCAAACTGACAAATAACTTGTCATTATTTGATTTATTCTGAATTTCTCTGGAATCATTGTGACTGGTAGATAGAAACCACCCAAGACCACCAGGTAGGATTTGAATTTCAATAGACCAGGGTATACCATACTGGAGCTTTATTATAGGAGAAACCCCCCCAGGACAACCGGTTAGGAGAAAGCCATTTAAAGACTCTGTCACTGCTCACCGCCCGTCTTAGCAAGTTGTATGTACGTGACTAAGTGGCAATATCGTCTGGTTATGATACAAGCCACAACAGACAATATTAGTTAACCCTACAACCCTGACTAGAAACAGAACTGGCTATCTTATTCGGGAGGTTTACGTAATTAAATAACGGCCGGCGTAAGACTCCAAAGATCGAAAAGACAATGAATAGAAGAGGATATAGAGTAATCAATAACTTAAAAAGATCAAACTAAAAGAATGATCAGAAGTTAATAAGAGCTGTAATCTAAATTAGAGGTTAACTTAAATTGGAGTCAGATAAAATTAATAACAGAATCAATTTGTAAAGTGTAAATTAATAATAAGTGGTTTTGGTTCAGCGCTCAGAAAAGACAGAACAACACAAACCTTCAAGGGGCCATTCTACTGAATCCGACATCGAAACAAATAGTTTGGTTTTTCTAACAACATTAGATTTTAAGCAGAAACCCTAATGGAGAGTAACTGTTCCTACAGAACTGTTTTTATTTTGGAAAAATTAAAATAAAAAGATGTGCTTTAAAAGACAACTGAGCTCTTCTAAACTGAGAATAAAAACAGCGGGTTCGACTTTTAAGTGATAAAATCATTTGGTAACAGATTCTGACATGACAGTCGATTGTCATGAAAATATAAAACAACATTACAGGAAGAAACATACCTGAGGAAATACAATCATCTTTATCACTCTGATGTTCCTCTGCTGTGGTTTCACCATCATCATCATCATCTTCATCACCCTGTTGTTCCTCTGCTGTGTTTTCTCCTCTCATCTTCATCAGGTTTCTGCAGTCCAGCAGCTTCACTGAACACATCTTCACTGGTGTCTGCTGTTCATCATCATCATCATCACTCGTTTGTTCCTCTGCTGTGGTTTCATCATCTTCATCACCCTGTTGTTCCTCTGCTGTGTTTTCTCCTCTCATCTTCATCAGGTTTCTGCAGTCCAGCAGCTTCACTGAACACATCTTCACTGGTATCTGCTGTTCATCATCATCTTCATCACTCTGTTGTTCCTCTGCTGTGTTTTCTTCTTTTATCTCCTCCTGCTTCACTTCAATCTTCACTGATGTCTGCAGCATCTGCTGTTCATCATCATCTTCATCAGTTTGTTGTTCCTCTGTTGTGATTTCTTCTTTTATCTCCTCCTGCATCACTTCAATCTTCACTAGTGTCTGCAGCATCTGCTGTTCTCCAGCGTGAATCACATCCACCTGCTCTCTCATGATGAACATCTGAACACAAAAACATCATCATTATAATGGACTGACATTCATCAAACTCTAAAACATTATTATATGATTAAACACAAGAACAGCTCTGTTGAACAAAATTACCGTTTCTGATATGGTATAAATACATTAGCTAGCTTGCTAACAACAGAAACATGAATAATCGATGATTAAAGGTCATGATATCGCATTGACATGCTTATAGCAAGAATAAACATTGTGCGGGGTAATCTGATGCATTCTAGCATTTAAAAACTGACCCTGAACACGTTTTGGGGTGTGAAATAATGGAGAGGTCCATCCAAGGAATCAATGGGTGCAATTCAAAATACCAGTCTGTTTCCTGGGGTGGTGAATTGCCCTTTTGTTCTTCAGTCATGAGTTGCTTAAGTGAGGTGTCATGAAGCAGACAGGCCTCATTATCTTCTATTTCATAGAGAAGGTTTTGTAGTTTTTTTACCCTGGGGGAGGTGAATTGCAGGTCGGTGTCAACTTCACAAGTCCTGCTTTGTTCTGTAGCAGTTGAAATTAAGCAGATGCACATTCATTGATGTTAAGTCAGACATTTTTGCGCCATTGTTCCAGGATTCCATGTTTTATGACCTAAAGGTCACAGTGTGTGGACTAAAGGCCTTTTTGAAGAATCTGGTTAATGGCTCTCAGTCTGTAAGACTTATTACTGCCTGGTTCCCTCAGATATCCTACAGTTCCAACAAACAAAATGTATTTTTGTAACAGCACTTTCGCTAATATGTTTATCTTTACATTATATTAATATAGTTGTATGTGTTAAGTACCACCTTACCTGCAGATAACCAGGGTTGATGTTAGATTCTTGTCCAAACACTGATTTTAGTTGGGTGAAACAATGTTATATAAATCAATTGTTTTCAGCTTTTTTCTTGTTTTTTTTTAATCCCATTTACTTGTCTAAATTAATAAAATTGGTAAATTGCATGTAGGAGCACAGATTGTATAAAACAGAGAAAAAGTGATAATTATTTAATTTGTATTAAATAATAAAATATTGTTAAAGGCCCGAAATGAATAATGGAAAGTTGGCATATTTTAAAAGAATTTGGGTCTTCTCGGGTCCATTCGGTAAAAGCACATTTATTTAAAATTACCCGAGACTACTAATATCAGTCCCGACACTCGTCAAAGTTTTGGACCTGAACCCGTTTAGACCTCCAATACAGATTAAAAACCAACACCTTCTATGTTTAAATGTCCTCACAAACAAGGGCTAAATTGAACCAAATATAACCTACTAAGAGAATGTGTAAATATAAATTTACCTCACTTTTTACCTCAGAACTCCTCATGTGTAAATTTAACAAACAAGGCATTTCATTACACAGTTATACAAGGTGAACGTTTTTAAAACCACAAAACATATTTCTAATGTGACGTTTAACGTTTGACCGGCAAACCACTTCATCAAACGACGAATAAATGTCGATTTTTTGTGCTTCCGTCCGTTACAGATCCATGTGATGCGCATGCGCAAATCTAATTCGCTGAGCCGTAAACGGTTTTAAATTCAAAAAGAAATTTGTCTCGTGCGCTCACTAAAAAATATCTTCCAATCACAAGGACGGTAAAATATGAATAAATCACCATTTACTCGAGTAAAATATTTAGCAAATGTGTTAAATTGTCCTTTTGTTGACAGCTATTTTACCAATTAAGGATGGTATCCAAAAGGCACATTGACTGTCTCTACAAATATAATTATGACGTCAACTCGTATAAATGATCTGAAGATCGGGGGATCATGCTGCTATAACGTCTTTTATGGGACGTTTAAGAGTCGTTTTTAGGACATTACCACAACGTTTCTGGAACGTTACTCAAAGTTTGTCAAGCTTGAACTTTACCAACACGTCTTCAAACTGGACTAAAATATAAACATGAGTTTAGCCACAGACAGAAAGTGTAAATAAACCTGTTCTGAAGTGTTTTAGTTGTTTTGTTCACCTCTTGCATATGACCAGTAATCCCAAAAGTATTTACACAAACTTCAGGAAACCAAAAAGTGTTTGTTTGTGCCCGTCTCTCCAATATATATTATCACCTTCATTTACAGTCAGTCACTGGATTTAAAGAGCTCATATATCAGAAATTAAACATGATATTCACAGATTTCTTCTTGTTTCTCCTGAAACTGAATATTTTAAAGCGTGCGTCACAAAACAAGAGACACACGTCGATAAAAAGCTTCTTTTACAGTCATTAAAACGCCAAAGAGAGAAAAATGTACAACATGCACAACAAAATACAACTCAAATTAAATATAAATCTCACAAATTATGTAAAACACATTGAACACGTACCGAACTGAGCGCTCAAACTGTAGCAGTGTCTGAATTCGTCCCCTATTCACTATATAGTGCACTATTTGGGGTGTTGGAGTTCTTTCTACTTCTTGTGTTTTCTGTCGGTTTATAAAACAACTTCTGGTGAATTTCCGACATCTGCTGGACTGGAGTGTTTAAAATACCAACATCTGATTATCCTGCTGTTGTTCAACTTAAAAATACATTTTGTTTCATTATACAAGAAAATCTGAAGTGACCAGACTTCTATTTCCATTGACATTTCCTAAATGTTTCTATAATTTGAAATCTTTCTCTAATAAAGCAGCACACATTCAGACGTCACTGGGAAACAAAAATGTTTAAAAGAAAGTTTAAAAGAATAATTCACCCCAAAATGAAAATTGTTTCATCATTTACTCACCCACATACTGTTCCAAAACTGTACGACTTTCTCTCTTCTGTTGACTACAAAAGACAAACATTTAACATTGCATCACATTTTCAGAATATAAGTTAAAGGAGCCCGTCAAGCCCCAAAATGACAAAAAAGCACCATAAAAGTTACATAACGTATTGTCTTATATTCCCCTCAGCCAAAGCTCACAAATGGACCACAAAAATGCAATAACTAGTGCTTATTCACTTATTACTTCATTGGTTCTTAGGTTTCAGAAGGTTGTATAAGTTGCATAAAGTTTATACAAAATTAGTAGCAGAGTTTAATACTTTTAGATTATTTTTATTACTCATTTAGAAAATGTTAATTATAAAAAAAGCCTAAATATTTGACATTTCAGCAGTCATTACTTGTGTCAACTAAATCTACAAACTGAGTCAGAAACAATTCAGATAAAGTACACAAAGACCAGTGTTACATTCATTTCAATAGGCTGGATAATATAATGATTGCAATAAATATAACACTAAGTGGAAAAATCTTTATCATGTAACTAATATCATAGTGTAGTATCATGTATCAAAGTCAATACAAATCAAAAACAGATTATGATGTATGGCCTTTAATAGTGACATCAGACAACATGTAAACACACAGACAGAAAGACAAATATAGAAATAATCCAAAAATTTATTATTAATCTAAATTTCATTAAAATGCTTTCACATTTTACACTATCTGGGCAATTTGTAGATCTATTTGTGATCACAGAGTCAAATGTTGCTCAAGATGCAACATCCAGTGAGCGGCAGTTCTGCGAATGGAAACGCCTTGTTGATGAGAGAGGTGAGGCGAATGGGCTACAACAGCAGAAGACAACGTCAGCTTCCACTTCTGTCAGCCAAGAACAGAATGCAGAGACTACAGTGGGCACAGGCTCATCAAAACTGGACAGTTAAAGACAGGAAAAACACAGTCTGGTCTGATGAATCTTGATATCTTCTGATATACACAAATGGTAGTCCCATTGAAAAATCCATATCGATCAACCACTAACTGTGACTTCTTGGGCAATTGTTTTCACATGAGATGAAGAAATGACATGAAGAGCAGTGGTATGGTTTCTCTCCAGTATGAGTAATCTTGTGTGTTTTCAGGTTTTTTAATGGAGTGAAACTCTTTGCCCAGTGTGATCACTTGTATGGTTTCTCTCCAGTATGAGTTCTCTCATGTGTTTTCAGGGTTTTTGACTGAATGAAACTCTTTCCACAGTGTGAGCACTTGTAAGGTTTCTCTCCAGTATGAATTCTTTCGTGTGTTTTCAGGGTTTTTGACTGAATGAAACTCTTTCCACAGTATGAGCACTTGTATGGTTTCTCTCCAGTATGAATTCTCTCATGTGTTTTCAGTGTTTCTGACCGAGTGAAACTCTTTTCACAGTGTGAGCACTTGTATGGTTTCTCTCCAGTATGAATTATTTGGTGCTGATTCAAGCTGCCGGCTGTAATAAAGGTCTTCCCACATTCAAAGCACATATGAGCACCCACACCCATATGAATTTTCTGGTGCTGTTTAAGATAGGACATGTGTGCAAAACTCTTTCCACAAACTGAACACTTGTAAGGCTTCTCATTTGTGTGAGTTTTCAGATGTTGTTTTAGGGACTGTGCCAGAACAAATGCTTTACCACACTTATCACATTCAAATGACTTTTCTCCAGAGTGACAAAAGAGATGTCTTTTGTGACTGGTTACATCTGCAAAACTCTTCCCACACTGAAGGCACGTGTAAGGTCTCTCTCCCGTGTGAATCCTCATGTGTCTATTAAGATGGCTTTTACTTGTGAAACTCTTTCCACACTGAGAGCAGGTGAAAGATTCCTTGGCTGCTCTTCTTCGAGGATTTTTAGGTGAGAATTTATTTTCAGTGTTTGAGCCACTCAGAGATCCAGTTATAAAATCACGTTGTTCATCCTCCACTTCATTCAGCTCTTCACGTTCCTCTCTCACTTCCATCAGCTCTTTAATGAACACAATAAATGGAAAAATATTGTACAATCAATATTATACATGATTGATTTGTTACTGGTGTAATATTATTATGATGTTGTGCTTGAGTTGGTGCAATATTGTTTATTGTCTGTTGTACTGCGTTGTTCTTGTTGTTTTTATCTATTATATTAATAGTTTTTAAATTTTATATATTTTTAAAGATATGGGTTGTGTTGTTGCTGTAACGTGTGAATTTCCCCCTAGGGGGATCAATAAATTTATCAATCAATCAATCAACTTCTGACCCACTGGAATTGTGATATAGTCAATTAAAAGTGAAACAATCAGTCTGTAAACAATTGTTGGAAAAATTACTTGCGTCATGCACAAAGTAGATGTTGTAAACGACTTGCCAAAACTATAGTTTGCTAATATTAAATCTGTGGAGTGGTTAAAAAATGAGTTTTAATGACTTCAACCTAAGTGTATGTACACTTCTGACTTGATATTATATATATATATATACACACACACACACACACACACTGGTGGCCAAAAGTTTGGAATAATGTACAGATTTTGCTGTTTCGGAAGGAAATTGGTACTTTAATTCACCAAAGTGGCGTTCAACTGATCACAAAGTATAGTCAGGACATTACTGATGTAAAAAACAGCACCATCACTATTTGAAAAAAGTCATTTTTGATCAAATCTAGACAGCAGCCATCACTCCAACACCTTATCCTTGAGTAATCATGCCAAGTTGCTAATCTGGTACTAGAAAATCACTTGCCATTATATCAAACACAGCTGAAAGCTATTTGGTTCATTAAATGAAGCTTAACATTGTTTTTGTGTTTGTTTTTGAGTTGCCACAGTATGCAATAGACTGGCATGTCTTAAGGTCAATATTAGGTCAAAAATGGCAAAAAAAGAAACAGCTTTCTCTAGAAACTCATCAGTCAATTATTGTTTTGAGGAATGAAGGCTATACAATGCTTGAAATTGCCAAAAAAAACAAACAAAAGATTTTATACAAAAGGTGTACACTATAGTCTTCAAAGACAAAGAACAACTGGCTCTAACAAGGACAGAAAGAGATGTGGAAGACCAGATGTACAACTAAACAAGAGGATAAGTACATCAGAGACTCTAGTTTGAGAAACAGACACCTCACATGTCCTCAGCTGACAGCTTCATTGAATTCTACCCGCTCAACACCAGTTTCATGTACACAGGGATGCTGCACGGATTTTAAAATCAAATTTAAGACTTTTTAAGACCTTTTTTAAGACTTGAACAAATAAAATTAGTGCGGTATGTCCATACCAGATCATATTAAAATTGCTTTATCTACCAATATCAACACATCTGAATAAGAATTCACGAGTTTACGTACATACGATAGTTTTTAAAATTGATATATTGAATGTGTTAAAAATGTTCTAAGAATTTTTTTTACTGTGACAATCACAGAGGCAACAATAAACCAAATTTCAAATAATAATAATAAAAAATAAAAAAAGATTTGGTGCAAACGCAGGACTTATATTTATCAACAAGCCAAAAATGCACTGGGGACTCTTATTTTGAAACGTATGTACTCCCAGTTGCTCACAAAAACAGATAAGGGAAATAAAATATGCACGTTTAAAAACATCTACAACTTATTACTATATACATGCTGTAAAATAAACAACGTCATAAGACAAAAATAAGCAGTAATTAACAGATTTTTAACCATTCTGAAACTGCTGGAAACATTGTATCATGAGCTCCCTGCGTGCTTGGAGAGACGCATCTTCACTATGAAGCATGCAGCGCATAAAGACTACAAATTTATTGAATTAAATCACAGCCTTTTCCAGATTAATAATTACATTTGGCCATATCACGATTCCTAATTTCTTTCTGTAAATTTAAGACCTCTTTGAATGATAATTAAGACTTTTGTTATACCATTTATGATATTTAAGACTTTTTATGGCCTTAAATTTTGAAAACTGAATTTAAGACATTTTAAGGACCCGTGGGAACCCTGGTACAACAGTAAAGAGAAGACTCAGGGGTGCAGGCCTTATGGGAAGAATTGAAAAAAAAAAAGCCACTTTTGAAACAGAAAAACAAAAATAAAAGGTTAGAGTGGGCAAAGAAACACAGACATTGGACAACAGATAACTGGAAAAGAGTGTTATGGATCTTAACCCCATTGAGCTTTTGTGGGATCAGCTAGACTGTAAGGTGCATCTATGGCAAGTGCTACAGGAAGTGTGGGGTGAAATGTCACCTGAGTATCTGGACAAACTGGCAGCTAGAATAACAAGGATCTACAAAGATGTCATTGCTGCACATGGAGAATTTTTTATTGAGAACTCTTTGAAGTAGTTTAATTAGTTCTGACATTTTTTTTCAAATTTTAATAGTAATTTTTCACGTTATTAATGTCCTGACTATACATTGTGATAAGCTGAATGCCACTTTGGTGAATAAAAGTACCAATTTCTTTCCATAAGAGCATAATCGTTACATTATTCCAAACTTTTGGCCAACAGTGTGTGTGTGTGTATACACACACACACACACACATTTAAGCAATATCACACGAGCAAGAGTGCGATATGGCCCTACATCAGCACTGCTGTGATTCAGCCGCAGGCCGAGTGACGTAGGTAATCACAGCAGTGCTGATTTAGGGCCATATAGCATGATTTTTAAAGATTTAAGAAAAACTGAGTCATAAAAACGCATTTGTGCATTGAACTACTTTCTTACGCGATGGATCAGAATCTGCCGTTGCTGGTTCAAAACAAATGATGCGTCCAAGCCTCCGTTAGTAATTCAAAAATTTCACTTCAGAAATAGTATCACGGCTTGTGCTGTTTCTAACAAGTTATTGGATAAACAAGGATGGATGTGTGTATGTGTGTGTGAGTGAGAGAGAGAGAGACGGAGCATGTGCGATCACCTGTTGCCACTCCCAAGCAGAGATGCTGTCAACTTTCTGAACATCAGCTTTCTCAGTAGAAAAATAGCATCCAAGCGGAGGTATTTCTCCCTATTTCACGGTAGCCGGTGCGCAAGAGTCGATCACTACAGAAACCGCAATGTCCTCCGCCATTTTAAACAGCACGCATTTTGTAATTAATCAGTCTGTTGTATCTCTCAGCTGTGATGAGCCGTAACGCTGAAGTTGTTCGTTTAAAGCTGTTTAAAGCTATTTCCTAGCTTTAGTAGTGTAGTAGTAATACAAGCGATCATGAAGAGCTGTTGTATGTAAACAGTGACTGATGCGGATTCACTTCATGTCACCTAACAAAAATTATCTTTTACCACCACCTGCTGGCTAAAACATGTAATGTAAAAACATTTTTTTTTTTTAAAAACATGTAAAAAAAGACAAACACTTGCTCTTAACACATATGCACTGCTCTTACATGTTAGTTTACAACGGCACGAACACAAGCGGAGTGATACACACAGTGAAGCGTCCGAGTGCTGACGGTGTGAGACCATCAGTGTTCATGGAACGTCTCTCGTCCAATCAGATTCGAGGACCGGAACTAACTGTTTTTATATATATATCGTCATATCGCCCAGCCCTAGACACAGAACGAAAGTCATACATGTTTGAAATAACATGAGGGTCAGTACATGCACCTTTTTAAAAGACAACTGAGCACTAAACTAAAATAAAAACAGCAGGGAACTTTTTAGTTTGACATGTGAGTGATAAAACTGTCTTTCTTGTGTCAAACTCGGACATAACAGAGGCTTGTCATAAAAATGTAACAACATTAAAGAAAGAAACATACCTGCAGGAATAAAATCATCATCATCTTCATCACTCTGTTGTTCCTCTGCTGTGGTTTCTCCTCTCATCTTCATCAGGTTCCTGCAGTCCAGCAGCTTCACTGAACACATCTTCACTGGTGTCTGCAGCATCTGCTGTTCATCATCATCTTCATCACTCTGTTCTTCTTCTGTTGTGTTTTCTTCCTTTATCTCCTCCTGCTTTACCTCAATCTTCACTGGTGTCTGCAGCATCTGCTGTTCATCATCATCTTCATCACTCTGTTCTTCTTCTGTTGTGTTTTCTTCTTTTATCCCCTCCTGCTTCACTTCAATCTTCACTGGTGTCTGCAGCATCTGCTGTTCTCCAGTGTGAATCACATCCACCTGCTCTCTCATGATGAACATCTGAACACAAAAACATCATCATTATAATGGACTGACATTCATCAAACTCAAAAACATTATTATATGATTAAACACAAGAACAGCTCTGTTCTTTCAGAAATACTATAAATATAAATACATGTTTGTTTTTTTCTTCCTGACTGCAGGAATATTATAACAGGTTATATATAAATGGGAGAGAAATACCAGTTTTTGAGTGAACTTTCCCTTTCATTTTTCAGACCATTTTGTCAATTTTAAACTGGTGAGCATTGACATGAATTCATAAAGGGAAAGTTCAACCAAAATGAAAATTCTGTCAATATTTGTCTTTGGCGGTTGCGTTTTCCTCACTTATATGCTCAGATTAAGCAGTTAGTTATTTAAATGCTTTGTCAGGAAAGATGTTCAACTTGGAAATGTGTGTCTCGAGATCCTCGCATTCGGTTCCAGTCTGTTGTGTTTCATCTGTTTTAACAGCCCCTGTCCTGGGCTCATAGTCTGAGCCACTTCACCACCGAGTTCAGCCGAATACCACTGATATCTGGAAATATTGCTACTCTACATACAACTGTACTGAATAAAAAACAATGTGGTATTTTCTGTTATTATGAAGCTTGAGTCTGGAGTAGTAGGAATCAGTGCAAGTGTTACACCATGTGTACTGTGTACTGTTACCCCCATCATTTTACTTTTGACTTAACATTTGAGAATATGGACTGACTAAAAATGTTATTTATTTATTTTATGCACATTAGTTGAAAATGAAATGCTCTTTTTTAACAGCTAGTAATGTTATTACTGTAATATAACGGTGCTGAATGGTTTATGTATGTATTGTGCCCTCTTGTGGACTAAGGAAACAATATCAATTTAAAAATCAGCTGACTTTAAAATTTAAATATTTGTTCATATATTAATATTTATATATTTATTTCATTTAAAAAAAAAGTACAATACATTTTCATGGTTCAGTCAGTACTGTTTATGTTTGTAATAAAGTTAAACACTATTTTACTATTGTGTGTTATTTTTTCATTCAGTATCAATTTTAAAAACTATCGGTTGATTAATCGGTTATCGGCAGATACTGCCCAACTTAGTTATCGTATTGGTAAAATCCACTATCGGTCGACCTCTAGAAGAAGTTATAGTAAACGTGGCATGTAATGCAGGAAGCAATAACAGGAGCGTATGCCATGACTTACCGCAATTGTTGTTGTTGTTGTTATGGTTGTATCTGAACGGCGAGGGTTTGAGATCGATCTAAATCCCTCACACAGTTGTTTGTTATGGTTGCTTTGAGAACGATGTAATAATCCTTGTAACACAGAGGAGAAAACGGGTGCGCACGGTAAAATGCGCACAGTTTAATCGAGATGAAAACAGAAAGCAGAGGCACATGTAAAAATGCACACAGATGAATCGCAATAAGAGAATAATGCTAAACCCTGATGCGTGCTGAAAAATGGCAGAGATGAAAGATTAAAAGCAGGAAACCGATAAGCAATGAGCACTTGTATGGTTTCTCTCCAGTATGACTTCTCTCGTGTGTTTTCAGAGTTTTTGAAACTTCCTCTTCAATCTGTCAGAACTCAATTAGATCGTTTATTTTACTAAAACTTCCTGTTCTATCAGGAAGACTCGCAGACTTGAGTGAAATTTAAGATGACATTTATTTGATGAATATAAAAACAGAAATGTAATGTCTCTCTTTGGCGTAAGCCCCGTATAGCGGTCCAAAGAAGTTGTACTCGGAACCGTCATATCCTGCCGGAGATAGGAGGCAGGGGCGAGGAGCCTACCCCCGTGCAGGACGGGACTCAACTGGTGGCAGTGGAGTGGTGGAGGTTGCCGTGTTAGCACATTGAAACAGCAATGTAATTGTGAGCAGATTTATAAAGCGATGGCTGTCATGTGATTGGCTAGGAGTTACCTAGCTAATGGTGTGATGATGTACAGCTGCTAGTCTTCCTGCTAGAACTACGCTGCGCTTACATTTCCGGTTGCTACCGGTACACTGCATGAGTGTTTGTAGCTTGCTAGCCTGCTTAGCATTGCTTATTCTTATACGTTTGTCGTTTTATCCTTTGCCATTATACCACATGATTCAGGTTTTCTACTGTTTCAACTGTGTATTTTATGACACACACCCGTTTTCTCTCTTTTTTTTTTCTTCTCCCACTTGTCTACAACATTCCTGTTAGGGTTTCCAATCGATTCTCTCCACTCAGTGATGCACCCACTGAGAATCATGTTGAAAGAGCCTTAATAACTGGTGAATCTATTGTAAGGAATGTGGAAATAGAGACTCCAGCCACTATTGTTAAATGCATTTCCGGGCTCGAGCGTCTGACATCAGATCAAATTTACAAATGCTGGCTAATTTTAAACGTAGATTTTCTAAAATTGTCATTCATGTCAGCACTAATGATGTCCAGTTTCGCCAGTCAGAGATCACTAAAGATAATGTTAAAGAGGTGTTTGAACTTGCAAAAATGATGTCAGACAATGTAATATGCTCTGGCCCCCTCCCTACTCATCGTGGTGACGAAGATTTATAGAAGATTAGAGTGACTGAATGGCTGGATGTCTGAGTGGTGTCCGGAGAATTGCACGAGATTTACAGACAATTGGAAGAGTTTTGGGGTAGATCTGACCTTCTAAAGAGAGACGGCCTCCATCCCTCCAGGTAAGATGGCGATCTCCTCTGTAGTAATTTGGCTCATAGTCTTAATAGTGATAGTATTTGACAAATTGGGGCCCAGATCAGGAAGCAGACAAACTGGTTAATCCGAACATCTGCTAGCTGCCTTGAGATGTCACACAGATCACATAAACTACAACACATAGAGACTGTATCACCTAGATATCTTATAGAGACTGTGTCTGTTCCCTGAACTACAAAACAAACCCCTCAACAAATTATTTAGAAAAAATGTGATTAAGGTCAAACTTTAATTTTTTTTAGATAAACATCATATAAAAGGCTACTAAATATTTGATCTCTTTCTGCCAAAACAATAAATGTAAATGAAATTACAGATCACAATTTGGATGCGCTCTGTTTGACTGAAACCTGGCTAAGACCAGATGAATATATTAGTTTAAATGAATCTACTTTCCCAAGTTATTGTTATAAACATGAGCCTCGTCTGAAGAGGTGTTTCTACAATTTACAGTGATTTTTGTTTTTTCAGTGGACAGGATTTAAGTCTTTTGAACTACTTACGCTTATTGTGACACCATCAGATATAAATAAAAAAATCTCTGTCGTCTTTTGCCCTTGCAACAGTATATACACTATATTGCCAAAAGTATTCGCTCATCTGCCTTTAGACGCATATGAACTTAAGTGACATCCCATTCTTAATCCATAGGGTTTAATATGACGTCAGACCACCCTTTGCAGCTATAACAGCTTCAACTCTTCTGGGAAGGCTTTCCACAAGGTTTAGGTGTGTGTTTATGGGAATTTTTGACCATTCTTCCAGAAGCGCATTTGTGAGGTCAGACACTGATGTTGGACGAGAAGGCCTGGCTCACAGTCTTCGCTCTAATTCATCCCAAAGGTGCTCTGTCGGGTTGAGGTCAGGACTCTGTGCAGGCCAGTCAAGTTCTTCCACACCAAACTCGCTCATCCATGTCTTTATGGACCTTGCTTTGTGCACTGGTGCGCAGTCATGTTGGAACAGGAAGGGGCCATCCCCAAACCGTTCCCACAAAGTTGGGAGCATGGACTTGTCCAAAATCTCTGGGTATGCTGAAGCATTCAGAGTTCCTTTCTCTGGAACTAAGGGGCCAAGCCCAGCTCCTGAAAAACAACCCCACACCATAATCCCCCCTCCACCAAACTTCACAGTTGGCACAATGCAGTCAGACAAGTACCGTTCTCCTGGCAACCTCCAAACCCAGACTTGTCCATCAGATTGCCAGATGGAGAAGCATGATTCATCACTCCAGAGAACACGTCTCCACTGCTCTAGAGTCCAGTGGCGGCGTGCTTTACACCACTGCATCCGACGCTTTGCATTGCACTTGGCGATGTATGGCTTGGATGCAGCTGCTTGGCCATGGAAACCCATTCCATGAAGCTCTCTACACACTGTTCTTGAGCTAATCTGAAGGCCACATGAACTTTGGAGGTCTGTAGCGATTGACTCTGCAGAAAGTTGGCGACCTCTGCGCACTATGCGCCTCAGCAACCGCTGACCCCGCTCTGTCATTTTACGTGGCCTACCACTTCGTGGCTGAGTTGCTGTCATTCCCAATCACTTCCACTTTGTTATAATACCACTGACAGTTGACTGTGGAATATTTAGTAGCGAGGAAATTTCACGACTGGACTTGTTGCACAGGTGGCATCCTATCACAGTACCACGCTGGAATTCACTGAGCTCCTGAGAGCAGCCCATTCTTTCACAAATGTTTGTAGAAGCAGTCTGCATGCCTAGGTGCTTCATTTTATACACCTGTGGCCATGAAGTGATTGGAACACCTGAATTCAATTATTTGGATGGGTGAGCGAATACTTTTGGCAATATAGTGTATATCACCCGGGCTGTACTCAGATTTCCTTGGTGAATTTGCACATTTTATATCAGATCTAGTAGTTAATGTAGATAGAGCTTTAATTGTTGGTGACTTCAACATTCACATATATAATGAAAATGACACATTGGGATTAGCATTTATCGATATTCTCAACTCCTTGTAGTCAGACAAAATGTGACAGGACCAACTCTTCATCATAATCATACGCTAGATTTAATTCTGTCATATGAAGTTAATGTTGATACTATAGAAATTCTACCGCAGAGCGATGACATCTCAGATCATTACCATAGCTTCACTAATAATCTTCCAGAATTGTCTCATACTCGGTAAGCCAAAAAGTCTAGAACGATATAATAACAGAAAACATAAATACAGTCTTCTCTAGCACTCTCTATAGTGTCGCCCCCTTCAATTCAAGAAAATTCAAGAAAAAAGCCTGCACCATGGTACAATGATCACACTCATGCTATCAAGAGCAGCTCGGAAAATGGAGCACAAGTGGAAGAATACAAAATTATAGTTATTTCAAGGTACATGGAAGGATAGTGTCTGTAGCTACAGACAGGCACTAAAAGCTGCCAGGTCAGCATATTTTAGCAAACTCATAGAAAATAACCACAACAATCCTAGGTGTTTATTCAGTACTGTGGTGACAGTGGTTAGGAATAAAGCATCAACTGAACCAGATATTCTGTCGCTGCACAATAGTACTGACTTCATGAATTTCTTTACTGATAAAATTTAAATATACAGAAATAAAATTGGAACTATGTAATCAACTCTCACAGCACATTAGAAAACAGTGTCTCAAAACAGTTTTCTTCACGAGCAACTTCAATCTTTCGCTGTCATGAAGAGCCAACAAAATTATCAAAACATCAAAAGCCACAGCATGTATGTTAGATGCAATACCAACTAAGCTCTTAAGAGGTATTCCCTGTAATCTCAGAACCTCTTCTTAATATTATTAACTCCTCACTATCCGTAGGACATGTCCCAAGAAACTTTAAAATGGCAGTTATCAAACCATTATTGAAGCCACAGCTTGATCCAGAAGAACTGGCCAATTATAGACCAATTTCAAATTTACCATTTATGTCGAAAATACTAGAAAAGGTAGTGTCCTCCCAACTATGTTCATTTATACA
The DNA here is from genome assembly GCF_019703515.2 of Myxocyprinus asiaticus. Classification (NCBI taxonomy): domain Eukaryota; kingdom Metazoa; phylum Chordata; class Actinopteri; order Cypriniformes; family Catostomidae; genus Myxocyprinus; species Myxocyprinus asiaticus. Next base: position 43,190,998 of record NC_059371.1, read on the forward strand.
GAGAAATGGTATATATGAACAATTTCAGTCAGGATTTAGGCCCCATCACAGTACAGAGACAGCACTTATTATAGTTACAAATGACTTCCACTTATCATCTGATCACGGCTGAATTTCTCTTCTAGTGCTTTTAGATCTTAGTGATGCCTTCGATACGATAGATCACAACATTCTCTTGAATAGGCTGGAGAATTATGTTGGCATTAGTGGACTTGCATTATCATGGTTTAGGTCCTATTTATCAAAACGCTACCACTTTGTATGTGTAAACAAGGAATTGTCAAATCAAACAAAAGTATGGAGTGCCACAGGGATCAGTTTTAGGGCCTCTGCTTTTCTCCTTATACATGCTTCCCCTGGGAGATATTATCAGGAATCATGGAATAAGGTTCCACTGTTATGCCAATGAAACCCAACATTATATTTCTTCTAAACCCAACAAAAATTCACAATTCCCCAATTTAGCAGAGTGTATCAATGAAATCAAAGATTGGATTACCAGAAATTTCCTTCTAATCAATTCCGACAAAACAGAGGTACTAATTATTGGATCAAAAAACTCTAAAATATAATTTGACTCTATGGATGTACTGTTACGTCGTCTTCTACAGTGTAGAACTTGGGTGTTATATTTGAAAATCAAATTTCCAATGTTTGTAGAACAGCATTATTCCACCTCAGAAATAATGCTAAATTACGACACCTGCTCTCTGTTGCTGATGCCGAAAAATTAACTAATGCGTTAATGACCTCAAGACTAGATTATTGTAATGCATTACTGGGAGGATGTCCAGCAAGTTCAATAAATAAACTTCAATTGGTTCAAAATGCAGCTGCCAGAGTGCTGACTAGAACCAAGAAATATGACCATATTAGCCCCAATTTATCGTCGTTACATTGGCTACCTGTCAAATTTCGTATTAATTGTAAAATTCTGTTAACTACATACAAAGCTTTGAATGGTCTAGCTCCACAGTACTTAAGTGACCTTCTGACATGCTATATTCCATCACATTCATTATGATCACAAAATTTTGGCTTGTTAATAGTTCCTACAATTTCAAAATCCACAAAAGGAGGTAGATCCTTTTCCTATTTGGCTCCTATAGTATGGAATAGTCTCCCTATCACTGTTCGGGACGCAGACACACTCACTCAGTTTAAGTCTAGATTAAAGACTCGTTTATTTAGCCAGGCATTCACCTAATTTTTCCATCAACACACAATTAGGCTGCTTTAGTTAGGTCTGCCGGAACCAGAAACATCTATCATGATAGATAACTCTGGATTCATAGCCCGAGGTTACCAGAGCCAGCCAGATCCAGCTCCAATCCTGTTTGGTGTTGGACTCCACTGCTATGCGTCTCTGAGTGATGACTAAATGCAGCCGGTGCTAGCCAGACATCACTTCACTCTTTTACGATGGACTTCAGAGGATGAACTGATGCCAACTCCAACTGACCCCACCGAACCTCACCGAAATGACCTGTTGGTTAAACGGAAATGCACCACATTGATCTCTGCCTGCATCACCTTTGTCTATTGATGGACTACACTCTTGAAATTGAATATATAGACTATCATTTAATTGCCAACAAAAGCCTTCATCAGCCAACTAACAAAGGACAATGCATCTATGTGAACTTCTGCAGTTAATCCAGGATGGACTTCAAAAGACATTAGTCATTAATCTTACAGTTCATAAAAACTCTTCTTTTTTTTTTTAAACGCTGGACCTTAACATTTACTTAGTTTACTAATCTTAAACCATGACCTGCACTGCACATTAATAACTAATATTGGCATTATATTCATGCTGGTTAGCCAGAGGGTATCTGGCCCCCATAGTGAGCCTGGTTTCTCACAAGGTTACTTTTCTCCACTAACCAACATCTATGGAGTTTTGTGTTCCTCACCACAGTCGCCTCAGCTTGCTCACAGGGGTCCTAAATACAATTATTATTTAATTTTTATACACAATTTACAAGCATATTTAAATCAAACTACACAATGATCACTCTAAGACTTTATAGATATTACAGTTACATTTTTTGTTAATGCATGATTTTCTGTAAAGCGGTTTTGAAACGATGCGTGTTGTGAAAAGCGCTATACAGATAAAAATGACTTGACTCTATCAATTAGACAGATCATTAGTTTGCACTACCTTCCTACCTTCTGCCAGTTTCAGTTTCCATATGCAATCTCCTGTCCCTTTTGGTCACCTTATTACGCCATGTGTATAATTTATTAGGGCTGCTCCTTCTCTCGCCTCCTCACGCAAGCTCATTCCGTCAATAACTCTGACAATGTATCTACTGACGAATGCTGCTGATCGGACCTCAAATTTTGGTCCCCATTACTAAATCACTGGAACAGAATTTCCCTTTTCCATAACAAAAACCCTGAAAACTCAGACTACATGTCCTTTTTCACGGACGCGCGCCCTCCGAAGGTCTCAAAGCTACTTTATAGGAACACGGTTCGCAGGGAAATGGCCAGACTAATTCCTAACTCGGCTCCCCTCCATCCATCATTGCCAACGTATTATGGGGTCCCCTCTGGGCACGTAAGTGTGTTGTCGTTTTGCAACAATACCACTGCCGTTGTGATCATCTAAAAGGCGGTCCTCCTTCAGGTTCATTATGCCCCTACTGAGACGGTCGACATGGCAGAGCATCAACTGCAATTAATTTTCTCAGCCGAGCAAATTCCCGGCCTTCTGCCGTACTAAGCCCTTCACTCCTCGCCCTTTTAGATTCCGCTAAAACTCATGCAAAAAGGACTCGCCCAGTCCACGCTCATTTTTCCCTTTTTCTCAAACACTCCAAAACAGATCACACGGGGTGCAGTCGTAGCATAATTATATCTCCTGCCACTACACCTCCATGGTTATAAATCTCCAAACTAGTTTGCATTTTGCATCTGACCCCTCAAACATTGCGGTCTCCTCCCCTAGTCTCTCGGGGCACTTATTCAGAATGGGTGTGGCCACAACCGCTGCTCATCAAGGATGATAATAATCCACAATCAAGACGCCTGGCTGCTGGCCTTCCTCATCATACCAGAAATATATTCGATCCAACCCTCAAATCATCACACACGCTCAACTCTCCATCAGCCGTAAATTCCATGCCTACCTGGTGGCGGCCTGGGGCTACTCACTACTTTATCCACACACTCTATTTCACATTATCAAATTCAAGCATGTCTATCCTCCAGCAGGAATATTTTATAATTATATCCGCCCTCATCCATCGGCCATACAACCACCCTCGTCACCCTCTTAACACTTAATTTAATAATTTTAAACCGTGACCTGCACTGCACATTAATAACTCATATTGGCATTATATTCATGCTGGTTAGCCAGAGGGGAATTGGCCCCCACAGTGAGCCTGGTTTCTCCCAAGGTTATTTTTCTCCATTGACCAACATCTTATGGAGTTTTGTGTTCCTTACCACAGTCGCCTTCCGCTTGCTCACTGGGGTTCTAAATAATTATTTAATTACTTATTTTTTTATACACAATTCACAATCGTATTTAATTAAGCTAAACAATGATGACTCTAAAGGCTGTTTCAGATGGGACGCGGCAAGCGGTGGACTCGCCGCACAGCTGCTGCTTTCTCTCTTAGAGGAAGCGTTTTGTGCAGTCAAGGCAGTGCTCGTGTCGTGATTTCAGGATCAGCTGTTGCCACAATTACAATCAACATGAACTCGAGAAGTCACCTACATGCACACAAACAGCAGCAGACTTGCAACGTATGTGAGAGAAATATTCTGCACCTATTTTACCTCACCTGATTGAGAAGTGTCCTGGCAACACTCTATTGTAAAATTTTGATGCAGTTGGACCTCACATTGATTCTTTAACTGTGTATCAAATCAAATCACTTTTATTGTCACACAGCCATATACACAATTGCAATGGTGTGTGAAATTCTTGGGTGCAGACAGTTCATATAGAAGTTATATCAAATCATTAGTTGTTCAGTTAAGCCATAATCAGTTGAGAACATTAAACTTGAAATAAAACATGAGATAGTCTGCTTACAAGAGATCCTGATGCATTATTTTGCTCATCATCATCATCATGTTTTATTTGTTATTTATAATTTCATTAGAATTTAGTAAAATACTTTGTATAAGGTTTATGACTAACATAAAGCTTCATGACACCCACTGAGTTATGTTAATGTACTTTTTTTGGGGGGTACATTTATGCACTTTATTTTACCTGGCAAACCAACTCGTGCTTTTTCAAATCTCTACGAGATTTTTGAGGCATAATATAACTCGGGAAATTCCTCTTCCATGTTTTCAGCAGTCTGCTATGAGCTCAGTAAAACTTTTTATGATTGGCTGCGGCAGCCACATCTGCTCAGAAAAAGATAAAATATCTTTCTCTTGTGGTCCCTGCCACGAAGAGTAGTGCACGTGAAAGCGGCAGGATTTTGGGTGTACAAGCACCGTTTGCACGCCTCCTGCGCACCGCTAGCAAAACCGCCTGTGATTTGCCGCTTTCCGCGTGCCTCTCATTGAAAATGATCTAGACACTCACGCTTGCCGGGTCCCATGTGAAACGGCCTTAAGACTTTATAGATATTACGGTTTCATTTACTGTTAATGCATGATTTTCTGTAAAGCTGCTTCGAAACGATGCGTGTTGTGAAAGGTGCTATACAAATAAAAATGACTTGAATTTCTCTTTTTAGAATGAAACTTCAGCCACGATGACCTGGTTCATAACTCTCCAGGAACACCTCTCTTTTGGGGGTAGTATCTGGTTTCTCCTTTTGGGGTAGGCTCCTCGCCCCCTGCCTCTTATCTCTGGCAGGATCTGACGGTTCGAGTAGAAATCTCATCGGAACGCCAGATGGGGCTCACGGCAAAAGAGAAAATATTCTGTGGTTCAGTATCATTTCATCAAATAAATGTCATCAACTTTACCAAGCCTGCGAGTCTTTCTAAATAGAAATTAGGGATTTGCGTGAATTGTCGAATACTCGAGTATTCTTTCTACAATAATTATTCGAAAAGTAAAAATACTATTCAAGTTTCACAAAGTTTTGCTTTGCTGGCCATTTATACAGTGAGATGCATTTTAAATCCTGAACACATAAACTAAAACTGGCAGTTATAACAGAATGCACTGGGTGGCGCTGTTGAGTGTGGACACAAGTTGATCACATTTGACGAGCAAACCTTTCTGTCAGTGCATTTAGATGGACACAAAAAAGCGGGTTATTGCGAGAATTTGTCTTACTGCGAGAAAGCTGTGTTCCTGTTTAAATGTACTTTATAAGAGGTGTACTCTTTACTCCTGTATATGTGCAGCTCATCAGAAAGCAGCATCCCCTTAGCAACGTAATCCCTGCAACACTTCTGTAAACAAGAAACATGGAATCCAAGAAATACTTTGCTAGCTGAGGTAAAGGACGTGACAGCTGTACATCATCACTACCTCTCACTAGAATTGAAATGGGTCACATCAGTTTTGAGGTTTGCGCGCCGTAATATCGAAGCCTGGTTGTTGCGTGCGCCAGAGAGCAGAGCAGATCATTAGTGTGAGCTGCTTCTATTACACTCGCGTGAAAGCTTTAATTGCACTGCAAAAATATAGCAGTGCAGATGAGAAGCCTTTAGCTGAATGAAAGATTGTTGTTAAAATTTCCTCGGCAGTCCTAAATAGCCTTTCACTTGGGCGGCTGCCGAAAAATCTTCAAAGGGAGACCCATGGCATTTTTCTTTCCCTGCTGTCCACGTCCCGCTCTAAATATAGCTGCCAGTGTTGCCAACTCCTTTCAATGGAAAGTAGCCAACGCCTGCTCATAAAGTCGCTAAATGTCGCTAGATGACGTCAAGCGCTAATTAGCATATTCATGACACCATCACATCGTATTGGCATTCTGCCTAGTGTCAGCCCTTTACATTTGTTTGCTTCTCTCATACTCTGTGCTCACATACTGTATCCAGACACCACAAACACACAGAGCGGACAGCGACAGGTGAAGATAACATGTTACTCGAGGCTAATAGGTGTTTTTCCCAACGACTGCATAATTCTAGCTAGAAAGTTTGGAAGAATAAGTCCAAATGGACTGTTTCAAAGCTGCATTCCACAGCTCTGGTGTGGGAACATTTTGGCTTTAAGCCGAATGAGAGAGGAGAGCCCATTAACAGGTGTTCGACTTTGTTTAAAAACAGTGGCTTTAATTTTTTTATTGACATTTCGATTCTAATGTCTGAATATTCTTAAGAACTAAAAGTTCATTGCTCTATGAAAGGGTGTACTTGCATTATTATGCTATTATATTATCATTATATCAGTGGCATAAAATGGTCTTAATAGCCAATAATAGTGTTTATCGCAATTATTTCGGGGACAATATATCGTCCAACAAATGTAGGTATCGTGACAGGCCTAAAGACATTGATAAGCGCATGAGAAGAATAAATCAAATTAAACTGTCAAATTAACTTGTTTAAATTAAAACAAAGGAGGAGCAAACAATACAGATTAGCGATTGGTCCTTAGCAACACTGTTTGCACATGAGCAGCTTGTTGGCAACACTATGCCATCAGTTGAGAAACACTGGACTTCTGGTAGGGTTGCACCAGCTGTGCATAAGTTCTCACGTAAGTTAGGATGCAAGTTCACACTAAGGGCTTAGTAACTACTAGTTAACCAACTTAAATTGGTTGCACCACATGTTCTTAAGGCAAGACTTAACTAGTAGGTCGTAAGCTCTCGGTAAAGTAATGCGTTGAGGCATAATATGACGTTTACCTGTATTGATCCGATAAACAGCCTTCAAATTTGTACACAGAAGTGTTAAAAAGCTGCGAATTTCAATTTTGTCTCATTACGGTTGATCAAAACCTTGTTTGCTCACGTAACTGTCAGCTGTAATAAATTATATCATATTAAAATACGATACGTAATAAAAGTAGATTTGATAAATAGTAGCCTATATTTGCCCTGTGTAAATAACAATATATAGGAACCGTATCTAAAATAAGTGATAAATACTAATACAACAGGCTGGAAAAATAGACATTTATTCATTTTAATATCTTATATATATTCTGAATGTGTTAAAACTGGACACCAGGTGATGCACCCTAAAAACTGCACCGATAGATCAGTTTCATGCTGAAAAGTTTTTTCTCTCTCTCATAAATGTAAACGGGTGTAAACGTCAACATCATACTGTATGTCGAAATGATTGATGCCAGTCATGCAAAATTCACTGGCTGCCGGTTAATGCACGTATCAAATTCAAGGCTCTGATGCTGGCATAAAGAACAGTCACTGGGTCTGCTCCAGCATACCCAAAATCATTTCTGCAGAGCTACGTTCCCACCAGAAGCCTGCAGTCAGCTAATGAGCGGCGCCTTGTAGTACCAACAAAAAGAAGCACCAAAACACTCTTCCAGGTGGCTTTATAGTACCACGTTGGTGAAATGACCTTTCCAACTCTATCCGTGAAGCTGACTCACTCTGTCTATAAAAAATGGCTAAAAACATCTTTTCCATAAGCACTTACCCAGTCACTAAAAAAAAAAAAAAAAAAAAAAAAAAAAAATTCTGGTTGCACTTTAATCTGTCTTGAATGCTACTATTCTGATGCTAGCGACACTGTTTGTAAATCGCTTGTTTTTCCTCTTTTGTAAGTCGCTTTGGATAAAAGCGTCTGCCAAATGAATAAATGTAAAACATGAGCTCATTGATGTCATTAAACAAGACTGCTTTTTTTATTCCATCCGTTACTCCTGGTCGGAGGCTGCCGTAAATATTTAGTTTATACTTAGGGTTTAATGGTGAAACGCTCGAATATTTAGTAGTGCGTAAATTGTGACGTAATGTCCATTTACGCCACAACTAGGCTAAGTTTTAACTTACGTATAGCTGGGTGCAACACTGGACTTCTGGTTCTTAACTGTTTTAAATAGTTTTCTCACCTCGTGCATGTGACCAGTAACAAAACAAGCTACATCAGGCGGTTATACTCTTCTCTTACACTCATTAAAACACCAAATAAATTCAAAAACAACATGCACAGAAAAATAAACATCAAAATAAATACAAATGCCAATAATAATGTAAAACACATTGAACACGTACCGAAATAAGCATCCAAACTATCAGCTCTTCTTCATCTTCTTGTGTTTTCTGTCGGTTTATAAAACAACTTCAAGTGAATATCTGCCTCCTGCTGGACTGGAGTGTTTAAAATACCAGCATCTGATTATTCCTGCTGCTGTTGTTCAACTTAAAAATACAATGTACAAGAAAATCTGAAGTGACCAGACTTCTATTTCCATTGACATTTCCTAAATGTTTCTATAATTTGAAATCTTTCTCTAATAAAGCAGCACACATTCAGACGTCACTGGGAAACAAAAACGTTTAAAAGAAGAGTTCACTCCAAAATGAAAATTATGTCATCACTTAATCACCCTCATGTGGTTCCAAACCTGTTTGAGTTTCTTCTGTTGAATACAAAAGACAAACTATTATCATTGCAACACATCTTCATACTATTAGATAAAAGTGCACTTAATAATTTTTTTCCTCATTAAAAAAAGCTGTACTCCTTAAGAAATGAATAGTAATTTTGAAACATATGTAGGAAATCATGACCACTCACATTAAAATGAAGACTCCAGTCATATCAGTAATCTTATAAAAGCTGTTTTATTCTACATGGAGAGGGTCCACACATGGGGGCTGCCATGATGGATTCACAAGACCAGCCGAATACTACTCGCTTAATCTCAGTAACCATCCTGTTATTGGACACTTTCACTAACTGATTAAAGTAATCATGGCTGACTGTGAATTGTGAATTTTTACATTGGCATCAGTAACTGAAAACTATTGTGTTTGAATTATGCTGCATCCAGGCCACTAGGTGTCAGTGTAAGTCTAAGACGACATGAACAAGAACTTAGTGCACCTTTGAAAAGGAGACTGTCATGCTCCAAAATGACAAAGAAAGCACCATAAAACTGAACATCACTTACTGACTTACATTATATTCCCCTCAGCCAAAGTTCTGAAATGGACCACAAACATGTAATAACTAGTGCTTCTTCGCTTATTACTTCATTAGTTCTTAGGTTTTATAAGCTGCATAAAGTTTATACAACATTAGTATTGGAGTGCAGGGATCGTTTAATCCTTTTAGATTGTTTTGCTAATTTATTCAGAAAATGTTAAGCATAAAAAAATAATTTACATTTCAGCAGTCATTACTTGTGTCAACTAAATCCACAACCTGAGTTAGAAACAATTCAGATAAAGTACACAAAGACCAATGTTACATTCATTCCAATAGGTTATATAATTATAATGATGATTTGCAATAAATGTTACAGTAAGTGGAAAAAGTTTTATCATGTGAATAATATCACAGTGTAGTATAATGTATCAAAGTCAAAACAAATAAAAGAGTTTATAAAGGATGGCCTTTAATAGTGACATCAGACAACATGTAAACACACCGATGGTAAGACAAATATAGAAATAATTTAAACAACATATTCTTTCACATTTTTTTATATCTGGGCAATTTGTAGATCTATTTGTTATAACAGTACATCTAAACATCCCTTTTTCAGGACACTGTATTTTAAAAATAATTTTGTAAAAATCCAATAACTTTACAGATCTTTATTGTAAAGGGTTTAAACAATGTTTTCCATGCTTGTTCAATGGACCATAAACAATCAATGAACATGCACCTGTGGAACGGTCATTAAGACACTAACAACTTACAGACGGTAGGCAATTAAGGTCACAGTTATAAAAACTTAGGACACTAAAGAGACCTTTCTACTGACACTGAAAAACACCAAAAGAAAGATGCCCAGGGTCCCTGCTCATCTGTGTGAATGTGCCTTTGGCATGCTGCATGGAGGCATGAGGACTGCAGATGTGGCCAGGGCAATAAATTGAAATTTCCATACTGTGAGATGCCTAAGACAGTGCTACAGGGAGACAGGAAGGACAGCTGATCGTCCTCGCAGTGGCAGACCTCGTGTAACACCACCTGCACAGGATCGGTACATCCAAATATCACACCTGTGGGACAGGTACAGGATGGCAACAACAACTGCCCGAGTTACACCAGGAACGCACAATCCCTCCATCAGTGCTCAGACTGTCCGCAATAGGCTGAGAGAGGCTGGACTGAGGGCTTCTAGGCCTGTTGTTACGCAAGTCCTTACCAGACATCAACGGCAACAACGTTGCCTATTTTAAAGATAATTTTGTAAAAATCCAGTGTCCTGAAAAAGGGACATTTCTTTTTTTTGCTGAGTTTATATATATATATATATATATATATATATATATATATATATATATATATATATATATATATATATATATATAGCACAATCATTAGAGAAAATAAATAAATATAAAGACCTTCCGTAAATGTCCTATGTTATTCTCTTGGATGATGTTGCTCAATTGAGCATGCAAATTCTAACCATTGTTGTGCCCTCTAGATGGGGGGTACCCTATGCGGACACTTAGTTCGCCTATACTTAGGAACTGCTCTGCTACTGGGAGAAATTTCATCTTTGGGTTTATCTTCCAAATTGTTTACTTGATATTGTTGGAACTGAAGATGATTCTTGCTCACTGTGACTGCTGGGGCAGTAAACCATTATCTGTATCTATATAAACAACTAAATGATCTGTATTCGTATCCGTACTCGGAATGGGCGTGGCTTAAACCGGAAGTGGGTGGAGCAAACCGGACATTTTTAATTTAAGCCTGAAATTGATATGGGTTGATCAGAAGTTGCTGTATTTAATAAAAAACTACTTACAGAACAGCCTCAGAATTGAGCTTCAGAGAAATGTTATTGATCACAAGAGGAGGAGAACTATTTACAGTTGAATGAATAAATGAACACATGAAGTACAAAGTAAAAACATGAACTATAGTTTTTATAGTCAACATAACTTTCTTTTTTTTCTTTTTTTTACTCTTTAAAAATTAAATTTAAACAGTAATGTTTCGGTGTGTTTCACTTTTTTTTTTTTTTTCACTTTTTTTTTTTTTTTCACTGCCTAATGTTTTTATTTGGGGGGGAATGGTACTTTTTATTTCTACACAAATTAAAACACAACGTTAATTAATTATTTGGTGCGTAAGTGTGTGTATATATTGTAATATTTAAAGCCTAAATAAAGCCTATATATTGAAAGCATTAATTTGTAATATTTATGATTATTTATTATGATTATTTTATGGTTTTATTATTTTCTTAAATGAACTGACGGTGTGAAGCTGGGTGATTTATGCACAGACACAGCATTCAGCCTTGCGGCTGTATTCTTGAAGTCAGATGTTTTACAGAGGTAGGAGCGAGCCGAAAATCTAATTAACTAGTAGAAGCAGCTGTAACTTGCGACTGCACCACGTCCAGTTCGAGCCAAGTTCTCAATGTAACTCGGCTGAATTTACGATAGATTACCTTTTAAGAGAGAAGAGTCGCGAGCTGAAAGAGAGGCTGCCTGTGACGATGGTGAAGTTGCGTCTGTGTGGGCAGCAGAACCGCAGCAGTCTGTGTAGTCGAGGAGGCGGAGCTCTGTGTGTAGCTGGCCTATCACAGAACGATGTGGACAGACACAGCTAGCAGCTGGTAGTACTACCCAATGAGGATTTTTCATCATCAAGAGTACGGATATTGACACATTTCACTTGGATGATACTCGTGCTCGTAAAAAGTACATTATATTGTGCAAAAGTACAAAAAGTACAAAAATATGTGTGTTTTCAGGCTTTCTGACCAAGTGAAACTCTTTCCACAGTGTGAGCACTTGTATGGTTTTTCTCAAGTATGGATTCTCTCGTGTGTTTTCAGGCTTTTAGACCGAGTGAAACTCTTTCCACAGTGTGAGCACTTGTATGGTTTTCCTCAAGTATGGATTCTCTCGTGTGTTTTCAGGCTTTTAGACCGAGTGAAACTCTTTCCAGTGTGAGCACTTGTATGGTTTTTCTCAAGTATGGATTCTCTCGTGTGTTTTCAGGCTTTTAGACCGAGTGAAACTCTTTCCACAGTGTGAGCACTTGTAAGGTTTTTCTCCAGTATGGATTCTCTCGTGTGTTGTCAGGCTTTCTGACCGAGTAAAACTCTTTCCACAGTGTGAGCACTTGTAAGGTTTTTCTCCAGTATGGACTCTCTTGTGTCTTTTCAGATCTTGTGACCGAGTGAAACTCTTTTCACAGTGCGAGCACTTGTATGGTTTCTCTCCAATATGAATTCTCTCGTGTGTTTTCAGGTGTTCTGACTGAGTGAATCTCTTTTCACAGTATGAGCACTTGTATGGTTTCTCTCCTGTATGAATTCTCTCGTGTGTTTTCAGGTTTTCTGACCCAGTGAATCTCTTTTCACAGTGTGAGCACTTGTATGGTTTCTCTCCAGTATGAATTCTCTCATGTGTTTTCAGGTGTTCTGACTGAGTGAAAATCCTTCCACAGTGTGAGCATTCGTATGTTTTCTCTCTGGTGTGGATTTTCTTATGTTTTCTCAGGCTATCGGAGTGATTGAAACTCTTTCCACAGTGTGAGCACTTGTATGGTTTCTCTCCAGTATGAATTATTTTGTGCTCTTTCAAGTAGCTGGCTGTGGTAAAAGTCTTCCCACATTCAAAACACATTTGAACCCCTGAAAAGGTATGTATTTTCTGGTGCTGTTTAAAATAGTACAGGCATGCAAAACTCTTTCCACAAAATGAACACTTGTAAGGCTTCTCATTTGTGTTCATTTTCAGATGTTGGTTTAGGTCCGAAACCTCAACACATCTTTTACCACAGTTATCATATTCAAATGGTTTTACTCCAGAGTGACAGCGGAGATGCTTTTTCAGAGTACCTGCCCATTTGAAACCTTTTCCACACTGATGGCACGTGTAAAGCCTCTCTCCTGTGTGAACTCTTGTGTGCATATTAAGATAATATTTATCTGTGAACTTCTTTCCACACTGATTGCATGTGTAAGGTTTCTCTCCAGTATGAATCATTTTGTGTTTATTAAGATATACTTTACGTGCAAAACCTTTGCCACACTGATGGCACGTGTAAGGCCTCTCTCCAGTGTGAATTCTTGTGTGTATATCAAGGTTTCCTTTAGTAGTGAAACATTTTTCACACAGATGGCATGTGTAAGGCTTCTCTCCAGTGTGAACTTTCATGTGACTATTAAGCCAGCTTTTACTTGTGAAATTCTTTCCACACTGAGAGCAGGTGAAAGATTTCTTGGCTGCTCTTCTTTTAAGCTGTTTTGCTGAGGAATTCTTTACAGTCTTTGAGCCACTCAAAGATTTTTCTCCAGTTGTGAAATCCTGATATTTCTGACACTGAAGTTTCTCCTCCACTTCACTGAGTTCTTGACGTTCCTCTTTCACTTCCATCAGCTCTACAAAAACATACGAAATTAACAAAAATCAATTCAAGAGGGACAAATGTACTTATTTGTGATTTTTGCTGTGCCAGGTCCATATATTCATACTAGAGGTGTCAATCAGCTATTTTTATCAAATTAATTACATGACAAGCCCAGGGGCGTCACTAAGTTAAAACATTTGGGGCTCTAGACCCCAATGATGAGTCTAGCCCTGAATGTTTTTTCTTCTAAACTACCCAGGTATTGAGTGAAACTGAAACAGGTTGAGTAAATGTTGGTTATTAAAATTAAATTATATTAATCTCACGTTCTGCACTTTTGTGCTAAATATGCTTCTTAAAGGAGTATTTTCGGTTCAATACAAGTTAAGCTCAATAGACAGCATTTGTAGCAAGGAGAGAGTGTTTTAATATAAACTGCAGCAGTGTTCAACTGCTCATTGCATCATGTCCACAACAAGATGAACGATCTATCAATGTATTGTTGGAATTTTGGTAATATAAATGCATAAGTTATGGATTAAAGTGCACCCATACCTCCACCATTAATATGTAGGAAATTGTAATTAAACTGTTTGCATACTCAACCATTAATATGTAGGATAATGACAAATGATCACATTAGAAATCTGAATACAATTCTCCACCATTGAAAATGTGTCCACCATTGACAACACATTGTATCCATTCACAATTTATATGTAAGGAATTAGCTTTAATATGGTTCGAGCCTTGAGTAAAATCAAGTGACGAGATTATTTATCAAAATATACCACAGTCAAGTGCTCTCTGAATTCAAACAAGACTTTATTTCTAATCTACAACATAAAACTAACACATAAAAAAAACATGAAACCAGATTGGTGAGTGAACTGTAACAGAGTAAATGTAACTTTATGGAGTCTACAGACAATGCCTTGAGAACCACTGATACTTAATTTGGTATACCTCGATTTGCCATCGGGTTACCCAAAGTATTTAATAAAACTCCAGCACTTTCTAGCAAAAGTCTGGAGATGTACTTGTTTCCTGGCATTGCTTTGGATCTTTGTAGAAAGTTCTGGTTCTTCCGTTGATGTTTTGGACCTCTGTTAAGATCGTTGATGTTATGTAGATCGTTGCTGGAATGATGAGGAGGGCTTTGAAGCGAGGCCTCCTGCAAGCCACACTCTTTTTCCTCCAAACATAACGATGGTCATTATGGCCAAACATATAAAATTTTGATTCATCAGACCAGAGGAAATTTCTCCAAAAAGAAAAATCTTTTTCCCCATGTGCACTTGCAAACTGTAGTCTGGCTTTTTTATGGTGGTTTTGGAGCAGAGGCTTCTTCCTTGCTGAGCAGCCCTTCAGGTTATGTCCATATTGGACTCGTTTTACTGTGGATATAGATACTTGTCTACCTGTTTCCTCCAGCATCTTCACAAGGTCCTTTGCTGTTGTTCTGGGATTAATTTGCACTTTTCGCACCAAACTATGTTCATCTCTATGAGACAGAATGTGCCTCCTTCCTGAGCAGTATGATGGCTGCGTGGTCCCATGGTGTTTATACTTGCATACTATTGTTTGTACAGATGAACGTGGTACCTTCAGGCATTTAGAAATTGCTCCCAAGGATGAACCAGACTTGTGGAGGTCCTCAAGAACTTTAAGTGCTCTACTCTTTCCACTTCCTCACCATGTATATAGAGGTCAGCACATTCTGTTTTCTTGAACCTTCTGAAGTCCACAATGATGTCTTTTGTTTTTGTGGTGTTGAGGGTCAAGTTGTTGACCTGACACCATTGACGCCATGCAAGGTTCGGATGTGTGAACGGCGAGCTCTGCGCACTTTGCTAGTTTTTCATACTTTTTGTGTCATAAACCGGTGAGATTCGATACACCCTGTTCCATAACTGTTCTACGAAGACAATATGTCAAAGAATTCAAAATCCTCAGGCCCTGGAGACATTAAAAGACACTTACTTGCTCAAGTTGATACCCCAGACAGGGCCGCAGACCAGGGACTCAGTTTGGATGGTGCAGCGGGACAAATTCAGCATCAATTGTCGAGCATGTCAGCAA
Source organism: Myxocyprinus asiaticus (assembly GCF_019703515.2). Lineage (NCBI taxonomy): Eukaryota > Metazoa > Chordata > Actinopteri > Cypriniformes > Catostomidae > Myxocyprinus > Myxocyprinus asiaticus. Next base: position 43,206,496 of record NC_059371.1, read on the forward strand.
TGCTGGTGTAGGTCCTTGCAGACTTGGAGGATCTGGCTGTAATACGTCGATAGATCACTGCCACGGAGACTAAATACTTTGAGGTGGTTACAAAAGTGTCGGACGTTGAGAAATGGATCGATTATCTGGAGTCATTGGAGATGAAGACATGCCCCAATCAATTCTGGCCAAATTTCTGAGATCATCCGATAAAGATCTCATGTTATGCAAGGCCAGGAGTAAAGGAAGGCTTTCTTGGAAGAACCACAGCATTTTCTTGTTCCCAGATTGTGCAAATTCGACAAGAGAGAAACGTGATCGATTCAAGGAATGCAAGAAACTCTTATATCAATGGAAGGTTGCTTTTGCACTGATGCTCCCAGCCAAATTGAGAATAGATACTGAGGATGGGCGCAAAATATTTACATGGCCACAGCAATCGATGTCCTTCATAAAGTCATTGGAATGAGTAAGTTATTGTGTGACACTGTCTATGCAGCCGAGTGGACATGACTCACTGAACATTCACTTGACCATCCGAGGAACTGAGCGCCTTCTTTGTTTCTATTTGTGCTGGTTCCGCCTAGCAGCTGGAGTATGTTTTGTGGAGTAACAATCCTTCGGGACAGTTTGTGGATGAACCTGCACATTATTTGTGCTTATGTCGCCTGTTGGTTGGAGTTTGTTTTGTGGAATATTTCTTGCAAAGCATTGGAGTGATTGGGGCTTTTTTTTTTTTGCACTCATGTAACAGCTGAGTGGACCTGACTCACTGAACATTCACTTGACTGTCCGAAGAAACTGGGCACCTCTTTTGTTGCTTTTTGTGCTGGTTCCGCCTAGCGGCTGGAGTTTGTTTGGTAGAAGAACACACCTTCAGAACAGTTATGTGGATGAATCTACATGTCTTTGTGTTTATCCCACCTATTGGCTGGAGTTTGTTTTATAGATTATTTTCTGTTGTGTAATTCTGTCTCACAAAATTTCAAATCACGAGAACTCGTGGAGCTGGAAGGGAAGGGAATATAAAAAATGCTGAGGCAGAGCTGAAGCGCCGAATGTCATCTGATGGCCTCAGGGAATTGACCTGATTGAAATACAGATATAATACTATTTGTCGAGGAAGGTGGAGTTTTGGCTGTTCAGAGCAAGACAGTCATACTTTGAGTCAGGGGACAAAGCAGGGAAGCTTTTGGCTATATATATAAAGCAGAGATTCTTTTTCTATCATTCCCTCAGTGAAAAATGCTAGTGGTGAAATATTTACCTCAGCCATTGATATTAATAATGCTTTTAAAGAATTCTATCTTGATATTTACAGTTCCACATCTTTGTCTACTGATGAAGATATTAGAAACTTTGTGGAACCATTAGATCTCCATAAACTGATGACTGAGCAAAACAATTATCTTAATTCTGAGATAACCTTGGAGGAGCTTGACGAGGTAATTAAGGCCTTACCTACAGGCAAGGCTTTGGGGCCTTAGATCATATACTACAGAACTGGCTCCACTTTTGTTAGAAGTTTATACGGAATCATTAAAGAATGGAAAGCTTCCGCCAACCATGACAAAAGCCCTGATCAGTCTGATTCTTAAAAAGGACAAAGATCTAAGTAAGTGTAACAGTTACTGTCCAATTTCCCTGATCTAGCTAGACGTTAAAACTTTGTCAAAAATGTTGGCTAACCGATTAAGTTATGACATCTCTTATACATATAGATCAGGTGGGGTTTATTCGGGGTCATAGCTCTTCTGATAACATTAGGCATTTCATCAATATCATGTGGTCAGTGGCGAATGATCAAACTCTGCCACTGCCATCTCACTTGACGCCGAAAAGGCATTTGATATGGTAGAATGGGATTATCTTTTTAAGGTTTTGGAAATATACGGGTTCGGAAATACTTTATTGAATGGATTAAGCTACTTTATATACACCCAGTAGCGGCAGTACAAACAAATGGATTAATTTCTGATTATTTTACTCTGGATACGGGCACCAGGCAGGGTTGCCCCCTTTCCCCATTTTTATTCTGTCTTGCCCTGGAACCATTAGCAGCTGCAATAAGAAAGGAGGATGATTTTCCAGGGGTGATGGCGGGAGGTGTGGCGCATAAGCTTTTGCTTTACGCAGATGATATTTTGTTATTCGTCCCCGAACCCACTAGATCTATGCCTTGCCTCCACAGGATTATTAATTCCTAAGTTCTCAGGATACAGAGTCAATTGGTCTAAATCTGAAGCTTCATCTCTGACAGCGTACTGCCCAGTCACGTCTTTTCAACCAGGCGCCATCCAGTGCCACTAACAGGGCATTAAGTATTTGGGTATTTTATTCCCAGCAAATTTGTCTGATTTAAGTTAGTTTTGACCCTTTAATAAAAATTTCAAGTGATGAGTAGGTGGGCTTCATTACATTTATCTATGATTGGGAAGGTTAATGTTATTAAAATTCAACTACCTGCTACAATCTCTCCCTGTAGATGTCCCCCTCTCTTATTTCAAGCAATTTGATAGCATAGCAAAGTCCTTCATTTGGAATGGTAAGTGTCCTAGATTACATTTCAATAAGATTACATTACATTTCAAATGTATTACTCCCTGCTAATTCAGAGTCTGAGGGATGGAGCTTTAACTTCTATCAAGAGATTATGGGAGAAAGATTTAAACTTGTTATTGGAAGAGGGAGTGTGGGCTAGGATTCTAAAAATGTTAAGTCTGTATCTAGAGATGCAAGGGTGCGCCTTATGCAATTCAAGATTTTACATAGATTCTATTGGACCCCCTCTAGATTGTATAGGCTTGGTCTTAAAACACCCACCTGCTGGCGATGCCAAGCAGAAGATGGAGACACAACCCATGTTTTTTGGTGGTGTGTTAAGATCCAAGTGTTTTGGTTGAAGGTTCAGAGTTTTATATGTGACATATTGGGCACTCAAATTTCATTTTGCCCCAGACTCTGAATTTTGGGCAATGGGGCAGTCATCAATATGGAGGATAAACACATAAAAAATTGGGTTCTGACCAGTGATATGATTGGCAGGCAGATTATTTTAAGGGAATAGAAGTCAGATGGAACACCCTCATTTCCAGAAAGGTGTGCAGAGATGGGGAGGGTGTCAGCTTTCGAGGTGGTGTCAATTAGAAGGCTGGGGTTTTGTGATTTGTTTGATAGGAAATGAGGCAGTTATTTAGCGTTTCTGGGGGACTCCCGGGGAGGGGCTGTGGAGAGATACAAGTTCAGTAATTATGTATGATTATTATATTTTCTTTTTTTTCCCCTTTATTTTTGTGTGTGTATTCTTATATGTGACCACAGGGGTGTTCGTTGGGGATCAGAGTGGGGTTGGTGATTGGGGAGGGGTAACACTGGGAGTTAAATGTTAATTCAACATATATGTTGTGTTTTTCTTTGTTATATATCTACAAATCAATAAAAAAATGTTAACTGAAAAAAAAAAAAAAAATCTGAATTTTGCCAAAACACCTTGATGATCCTCAAACCTTTTGGGAGAATGTTCTGTGGACTGATGAGTCGAAAGTGGAACTGTTTGGAAGACAGGGGTCCTGTTACATTTGGCGTAAATCAAACACGGAATTCCAATTTGACCTAGTCAAAGACCTGACTTGAACCCAATTAAAATGCTGTGGCAGGACCTTAAATGGGCAGTTCAGTCAAGAAGAGTGGGCCAAAATTCCACCACAGCGTTGTGAAAGACTGATCTCCAGTTATCGGAAGCGTTTGGTTGCAGTTGTTGCTGCTAAAGGCGGCACAACCAGCTATTACGTTTAAGGAGGCAGTTAGTTTGTCACATGGGTGATATAGGTGTTGGATAAATGTTCTGCTTAAAAAAAAAATATATATATTTGAAAACTGTATTTTGTGTTTACTCAGGCTGCCTTTGTTTTATGTTATATCTCATTTAAAGATCTAAAATAATTTAGTATGAAAATACACAAAAATAAAAGAAATCAGGAAGGGGGCAAATAATTTTTCACAGCACTGTATATTACTTTAAATCATCGAGTAGGCTAGTTAAAACCGCATCTTTTACTGAGATTGTGTCAATTCTACTCATAGAATAAGGCATGAAGACATTGATAACTAATTTTAATATCATATTAGTTGATGAAGTGTTGAGTCCTCATATTTATGTGGCCGCTGTCTAAATGTTCACAAACAGTATGTCGTTGCTCAGCTTTTTCGAACTTCTTTTTACCTCTGAACGAAGAACAACTTTCCATAAGCGTGCTGGGGCCTTTACACAGAAGAAATGTTCTGTTTTAATCTCAAGCACTTTTCAACAAAACAAGGCCATTTTCCAGGTATTCCAGTTCTTAAATTTCTAAAAGCTAAATTCAAGCACTCAACGCACTTCAAGGACCTTGAGCGAACCCTGTGAACGGTGTAGAAAAATGCTCAGTATGGCTAAAATCAAGAGATAGAGAGATTATGATGTTTGAAGATTCATTTCATTTATGATCACATGGACAGAAAAGATTTTGCCTCTTTATGGTTCATCTTTTTTTTTGGTTTACAATTAATATGGCTGTGTTGATACGATTAAATATCGATATATTGCGATACTTTTACCCACGATATTATATCAATACTTATATTCAACTATTTGTGTACTCATATCATGTAACACAAAGTTGGCAAACTGTTACTTCCAAATAACTTTAATCAGCTCACCAAGAGACAAAAATGTGCGATCTCGCCTAGGGTGTCCAAAATGGTCAGAAACGGCACTGTCATTACACTTACTAGTTACCAGAAACACCCTACCTTTCGATCCGGCAATGTTATCGGACACCGCCGATGTTATCAGACCACTGTTTATGTTATAGTGGTCTTGTTCATTACGATGTTAAACCTTTATCACCTTTTACTTAGAATTGCCTAATTATTCATAGGGAATCAGAGAGTGCGAAGGGGCGAGATGAGTCAGAGTGTTGCCAAAGGTTGTTTGAAAACATACTTTTTGTAATTCCGTTTGGTGTCACTAGAAATGACACACTTCACCTTTAAATTTGATCCAAATCATTATCAAGGGATCAACTCAAAACTTCACTTTGAAGAAGTGACGCGGCGCTTCTCGTTCGGTGTGCGACTGGCTTTACTGTGTTGTGTGAACTTTAGGCTCATGAGTGCATTCATACGAAAACATGGATAGCCTGTTTGAAATTGACTGATGAACTATCCCTATAAAGTCATCATTTTAAAAAGAACAACATTAGATTTTAAGCAGAAACCCTAATGGAGAGTAACTGTTCCTGCAGAACTGTTTTTACTTTGGAAAAATTAAAATAAAAAGACATGCTTTAAAAGACAACTGAGCTCTTCTAAACTGAGAATAAAAACAGCGGGTTCGACTTTTAAGTGATAAAATCATTTGGTAACAGATTCTGACATGACAGTCGATTGTCATGAAAATATAAAACAACATTACAGGAAGAAACATACCTGAGGAAATACAATCATCTTCATCACTCTGATGTTCCTCTGCTGTGTTTTCTCCTCTCATCTTCATCAGGTTCCTGCAGTCCTGCAGCTTCACTGAACATATCTTCACTGGTATCTGCTGTTCATCATCATCTTCATCACCCTGTTGTTCCTCTGCTGTGGTTTCTTCTTTTATCTCCTCCTGCTTCACTTCAATCTTCACTGGTGTCTGCAGCATCTGCTGTTCATCATCATCTTCATCACTCGTTTGTTCCTCTGCTGTGTTTTCTTCTTTTATCTCCTCCTGCTTCACTTCAATCTTCACTGGTGTCTGCAGCATCTGCTGTTCATCATCATCTTCATCACTCGTTTGTTCCTCTGCTGTGTTTTCTTCTTTTATCTCCTCCTGCTTCACTTCAGTCTTCACTGGTATCTGCTGTTCATCATCATCTTCATCAGTTTGTTGTTCTTCTGCTGTGATTTCTTCTTTTATCTCCTCCTGCTTCACTTCAATCTTCACTGGTGTCTGCAGCATCTGCTGTTCTCCAGTGTGAATCACATCCACCTGCTCTCTCATGATGAACATCTGAACACAAAAACATCATCATTAAAATGGACAGACATTCATCAAACTCTAAAACATTATTATATGATTAAACACAAGAACAGCTCTGTTGAACAAAATAACCGTTTCTGATATGGTATAAATACAGTAGCTAGCTTGCTAACAACAGAAACATGAATAATCGATGATTAAAGGTCATGATATCGCATTGACATGCTTGTAGCAAGAATAAACATTGTGCGGAGTAATCTGATGCATTCTAGCATTTAAAAACTGACCCTGAACACGTTTTGGGGTGTGAAATAATGGAGAGGTCCATCCAAGGAATCAATGGGTGCAATTCAAAATACCAGTCTGTTTCCTGGGGTGGTGAATTGCCCTTTTGTTCTTCAGTCATGAGTTGCTTAAGTGAGGTGTCATGAAGCAGACAGGCCTCATTATCTTCTATTTCATAGAGAAGGTTTTGTAGTTTTTTTACCCTGGGGGAGGTGAATTGCAGGTCGGTGTCAACTTCACAAGTCTTGCTTTGTTCTGTAGCAGTTGAAATTAAGCAGATGCACATTCATTGATGTTAAGTCAGACATTTTGGCGCCATTGTTCCAGGATTCCATGTTTTATGACCTAAAGGTCACAGTGTGTGGACTAAAGGCCTTTTTGAAGAATCTGGTTAATGGCTCTCAGTCTGTAAGACTTATTACTGCCTGGTTCCCTCAGATATCCTACAGTTCCAACAAACAAAATGTATTTCGTAACAGCACTTTCGCTAATATGTTTATCTTTACATTATATTAATATAGTTGTATGTGTTAAGTACCACCTTACCTGCAGATAACCAGGGTTGATGTTAGATTCTTGTCCAAACACTGATTTTAGTTGGGTGAAACAATGTTATATAAATCAATTGTTTTCAGCTTTTTTCTTGTTTTTTTTTTTTTTAATCCCATTTACTTGTCTAAATTAATAAAATTGGTAAATTGCACATAGGAGCGCAGATTGTATAAAACAGAGAAAAAGTGATCATTTAATTTGTATTAAATAATAAAATATTGTTAAAGGCCCGAAATGTATAATGGAAAGTTGGCATATTTTAATAGAATTCGGGACTTCTCGGGTCCATTCGGTAAAAGCACATTTATTTAAAATTACCCGAGACTACTAATATCAGTCCCGACACTCGTCAAAGTTTTGGACCCGAACCCGTTTAGACCTCCAATACAGATTAAAAACCAACACCTTCTATGTTTAAATGTCCTCACAAACAGGGGCACTAAATTGAACCAAATATAACCTACTAAGAGAATGTGTAAATATAAATTTACCTCACTTTTTACCTCAGAACTACTCATGTGTAAATTTAACAAACAAGGCATTTCATTACACAGTTATACAAGGTGAACGTTTTTAAAACTTAAAACCACAAAACATATTTCTAATGTGACGTTTAACGTTTGACCAGCAAACCACTTCATCAAACGACGAATAAATGTCGATTTTTTGTGCTTCCGTCCGTTACAGATCCATGTGATGCGCATGCGCAATATCTAATTCTCTGCGTTTTAAATTCAAAGAGAAATTTGTCTCGTGCGCTCACTAAAAAATATCTTCCAATCACAAGGACGGTAAAATATGAATAAATCACCATTTACTCGAGTAAAATATTTAGCAAATGTGTTAAATTGTCCTTTTGTTGACAGCTATTTTACCAATTAAGGATGGTATCCAAAAGGCACATTGACTGTCTCTACAAATATAATTATGACGTCAACTCGTATAAATGATCTGAAGATCAGGGGATCATGCTGCTATAACGTCTTTTATGGGACGTTTAAGAGTCGTTTTTAGGACATTACCACAACGTTTCTGGAACGTTACTCAAAGTTTGTCAAGATTGAACTTTACCAACACGTCTTCAAACTGGACTAAAATATAAACATGAGTTTAGCCACAGACAGAAAGTGTAAATAAACCTGTTCTGAAGTGTTTTAGTTGTTTTGTTCACCTCTTGTATATGACCAGTAATCCCAAAAGTATTTACACAAACTTCAGGAAACCAAAAAGTGTTTGTTTGTGCCCGTCTCTCCAATATATATTATCACCTTCATTTACAGTCAGTCACTGGATTTAAAGAGCTCATATATCAGAAATTAAACATGATATTCACAGATTTCTTCTTGTTTCTCCTGAAACTGAATATTTTAAAGCGTGCGTCACAAAACAAGAGACACACGTCGATAAAAAGCTTCTTTTACAGTCATTAAAACGCCAAAGAGAGAAAAATGTACAACATGCACAACAAAATACAACTCAAATTAAATATAAATCTCACAAATGATGTAAAACACATTGAACACGTACCGAACTGAGCGCTCAAACTGTAGTAGTGTCTGAATTCGTCCCCTATTCACTATATAGTGCACTATTTGGGGTGTTGGAGTTCTTTCTACTTCTTGTGTTTTCTGTCGGTTTATAAAACAACTTCTGGTGAATTTCCGACATCTGCTGGACTGGAGTGTTTAAAATACCAACATCTGATTAATCAGTCCTGTTGTTGTTCAACTTAAAAATACATTTTGTTTCATTATACAAGAAAATCTGAAGTGACCAGACTTCTATTTCCATTGACATTTCCTAAATGTTTCTATAATTTGAAATCTTTCTCTAATAAAGCAGCACACATTCAGACGTCACTGGGAAACAAAAAAGTTTAAAAGAAGAGTTCACTCCAAAATGAAAATTATGTCATCATTTAATCACCCTCATGTTGTTCAAAACCTGTTTGAGTTTCTTCTGTTGAATACAAAAGACAAACTATTATCATTGCAACACATCTTCATACTATTAGATAAAAGTGCACTTAGTAATTTTTTTCTCATTAAAAAAAGCTGTACTCCTTAAGAAATAAATAGTAATTTTGAAACATATGTAGGAAATCATGACCACTCACATTAAAATGAAGACTCCAGTCATATCAGTAATCTTATAAAAGCTGTTTTATTCTACATGGAGAGGGTCCACACATGGGGGCTGCCATGATAGATTCACAAGACCAGCCGAATACTACTCGCTTAATCTCAGTAACCATCCTGTTATTGGACACTTTCACTAACTGATTAAAGTAATCATGGCTGACTGTGAATTGTGAATTTTTACATTGGCATCAGTAACTGAAAACTATTGTGTTTGAATTATGCTGCATCCAGGCCACTAGGTGTCAGTGTAAGTCTAAGACGACATGAACAAGAACTTAGTGCACCTTTGAAAAGGAGACTGTCATGCTCCAAAATGACAAAGAAAGCACCATAAAACTGAACATCACTTACTGACTTACATTATATTCCCCTCAGCCAAAGTTCTGAAATGGACCACAAACATGTAATAACTAGTGCTTCTTCGCTTATTACTTCATTAGTTCTTAGGTTTTATAAGCTGCATAAAGTTTATACAACATTAGTATTGGAGTGCAGGGATCGTTTAATCCTTTTAGATTGTTTTGCTAATTTATTCAGAAAATGTTAAGCATAAAAAAATAATTTACATTTCAGCAGTCATTACTTGTGTCAACTAAATCCACAACCTGAGTTAGAAACAATTCAGATAAAGTACACAAAGACCAATGTTACATTCATTCCAATAGGTTATATAATTATAATGATGATTTGCAATAAATGTTACAGTAAGTGGAAAAAGTTTTATCATGTGAATAATATCACAGTGTAGTATAATGTATCAAAGTCAAAACAAATAAAAGAGTTTATAAAGGATGGCCTTTAATAGTGACATCAGACAACATGTAAACACACCGATGGTAAGACAAATATAGAAATAATTTAATTAAACAACATATTCTTCCACATTTTTTTTTTATATCTGGGCAATTTGTAGATCTATTTGTTATAACAGTACATCTAAACTCAGCAAAAAAAAGAAACGTCCCTTTTTCAGGACACTGTAATTAAAGACAATTTTGTAAAAATCCAAATAACTTTACAGATCTTTATTGTAAAGGGTTTAAACAATGTTTTCCATGCTTGTTCAATGAACCATAAAAAATCAATGAACATGCACCTGTGGAACGGTCATTAAGACACTAACAGCTTACAGACGGTAGGCAATTAAGGTTACAGTTATAAAAACTTAGGACACTAAAGAGACCTTTCTACTGACTCTGAAAAACACCAAAAGAAAGATGCCCAGGGTCCCTGCTCATCTGTGTGAACGTGCCTTTGGCATGCTGCATGGAGGCATGAGGACTGCAGATGTGGCCAGAGCAATAAATTGAAATTTCCATACTGTGAGATGCCTACGACATTGCTACAGGGAGACAGGAAGGACAGCTGATCGTCCTCGCAGTGGCAGACCACGTGTAACACCACCTGCACAGGATCGGTATATCCAAATATCACACCTGTGGGACAGGTACAGGATGGCAACAACAACTGCCCGAGTTACACCAGGAATGCACAATCCCTCCATCAGTGCTCAGACTGTCCGCAATAGGCTGAGAGAGGCTGGACTGAGGGCTTGTAGGCCTGTTGTAAGGCAAGTCCTTACCAGACATCATTGGCAACAACGTCACCTATGGGCACAAACCCACCTTCGCTGGACCAGACAGGACTGGCAAAAAGTGCTCTTCACTAACGAGTCGCAGTTTTGTCTCACCAGGGGTGATGGTCGGACTTGTGTTTATCATCGAAGGAATGAGCGTGTAATGAAGTTCAACCAGCTTGACAATATAAATACATTTTAATGATAAACTTAAACAAAAAGACAAACACATGCCGGGCAGCTGCCCGTAACACTCTCTCTCTCTGGAATTGCCGCCTCCAGTCGCCTTTATCCCTCTCAAGGGTTTGATTAGCCTGATAGGGACCGGGTGTGCAGTATCATGACCCAGCCCGCACTCCTCCCTACCACACTACTCCCTCCTTTCCTTCAGGCCAGGGAGACCCCGGGGGGTGGGGGGGGGGCTTTCTGGGTCATCCCCGCCTCTTCGGACCTGGGAGTGTGACAAGGGGAGGGAAAAACAACAACAACAAAAAAACGAGAGGGAAAGGCCGACAAGGAGCGAGAGCAGGATAGAGAGAGAAAAAAATGTACTCGCTGGTTCTCTGATACACCATAGCTTGGTCCTCGGCCACTCCTCCACTCTCTAGTGGACAACAGCCACACCTCCCCGGGTGGATTAGAGGCAGTCCTCCGGCCCCTGGCGGACGGAACGCCCCGCCGCATTTTCGGTGGACGGAAGGGGTCTCTCCCGCCCCTGGCAGCAGTTCTCCCGCTCCAGGCGGTCAGCCAGGAGCTCCTCCCCGCTCGCGGTCGGTGGTCCTCTCGCCCCCCCCCCACCCGCGTTTTAGGGTCTCCTCCACCCCTGGCAGCGGCCCTGATTGCTCCAGGCGGTCGGCTAGGAGCCCCTCCTCCCCTCGTGGTCGGCGGTCATTCCCCTGCTCTCAGGTGGCCAGGCTCCTCCATCCCTCGGCGGATGGCAACGGCTGCTCCATGGGTGGATGGTAGTGGCGAGGACTCTACTACAGCACATCCCACCTCCCTCCCGGGTTTTGGCACCAGTGTAACGAAGTTCAATGGAAAGGAGGAGGTGAGAACAGGCTTGACAATATAAATAAAGTTTAATGATAAACTTAAACAAAAAGACAAACACAAACACATGCCGGGCAGCTGCCCGTAACTCCCTCTCTCTGGAACTGCTGCCTCTGGTTGCCTTTATCTCTCTCAAGGGCTTTATTAGCCTGATTAGGGGTGGGGTGTGCAGCATCACGACCCTGCCCCGACCTCCTCCCTGCCACAGAGCATTAGACCGAGGCCTGTACTCTGAAGTGGGATCAATTTGGAGGTGGAGGGTCCATCATGGTCTGGGGCGGTGTGTCACAGCATCATTGGATTGAGCTTGTTGTCACTGCAGGCGATCTCAAATCTGTGCTTTACAGGGAAGACATCCTCCTCCCTCATGTGGTACCCATCCTGCAGGCTCATCCTGACATGACCCTCCAGCATGACAATGCCACCAGCCATACTGCTCATTCTGTGCATGATTTCCTGCAAGACAGGAATGTCAGTGTTCTGTCATGGCCAGCGAAGAGCCCAGATCTCAATCCCATTGTGCACGTCTGGGACCTGTTGGATCGGAGAGTGAGGGCTAGGGCCATTCCCCACCCCCCCAGAAATGTCCAGGAACTCGCAAGTGCCTTGGTGGAAGAGTGGGGTAACATCTCACAGTACCTCCATGAGGAGGAAATGCACTCCAGTACTTAATGCAGCTGGTGGCCACACCAGATACTGAATGTTACTTTTGATTTTGACTTTATTTTTTAATGAATTTAAAATTTATTCAGTTTACTTACTGTCAAGCAAACTCTAGTCCTAAACCGATGCAGCTCCTATCGCTATCATGAATGAAGACAAAATAATGCTCATTTGCAGTCATTAAAACTTCAAGTTCTGCATCGCTGATATATAGCAGGCATTTCTTAGCGTCTGTTTCCATGGTGACTCGTGGATTCGGCGGTCTGCTGAGAATGCCTTTCTGAGTTTACCGTGAATGCGCATAGACTCAGAGTTGAGTGAAGTAACCCAGAACTGGTATTCTAGAACCAATAACCGAGAGTAAGCAATGCTTGGGATAATCAAGGGTTTATGTCACGGTAAACTAACCTTGCTTTCTGAAATACCCACCAGGTGTCTGTGACTGCAACAGACTGTATGAACAGCCATGGACACATTCTTTGATCAGCGGGACAGAAGACTTTGATGCGCTCTCTGCCTGTCACTCATTTTTCACATTGTAGTAGTTGAAGCGGATTCAACAGCATTTTCAAATTCATAACAGTTGTTAGTTGAGGGGGCCATCATGTTACTGTTGTGTTTGACAAATATAAAAAAATAAAACCATGCTGATCTTCTGCTCGTTGATGATACAACAGTCTCTTTGATGGGTATGGTATTGGAAAGAGGGTGTGTGTCTAATTCAACAGCTCAGTTTTGTGGAATTTCCAGAACGGCTTTAATTGCTTATAGCACCTTTAAGCTTTAAAGAAGTTTATGACCATTTCAGTACAAGAAAGACTTTTTAGTCAAAAGCTAAAACATCAAAATATTTGGTTCAGAAATAATATATATACAGTTGCAATCAAAATTATTCAACCCCACCTGACCAGCAGTACGTTCTGGTGATGTGAATTAAAACATGTAGGGCTTTACTGGTTGTTTAGATCAGTGTTGCTATCAGAAATAATTAATAATTATTTCTTTAGTTATTAATTAATATTTAAATTAATTAATTGAATCTAACTCATTAAAACCTCATATGGGGCTCCAGTAAATGTAGTGCGCTACGTAGGAGAGGGTTTGGTTATTAGCAATAATTAATAATTATCAAAGATAATTATCAATTATTAAAATCAATAGAACATTGATGAAAATCAATGTTAGCTTTTTTTAATCCTTTAAATCAACAATTATCAAAGATAATCACCAATCATTAACATCGATGAAACATTAATTAAAATTAACATTAGCTTATTGATCATTCAAATTCAACAATCATCAAAGATAATGATCAATTATCAAAAATGTATAATTCAAATTAATAAGGATTAACATTGACGGGGCACCACCCTGGAATCAGGGACTAATAACCAGATAGTATAACAGTCTCAATATTATATTATTTTCTTAGGAAAATCGACATCCGAAAAATATCGATTTTCGGGAAAAAAACAATGAATGAAGGCTTGAATCCGAGCACTGACATCCCATCAGCATGACACAGGTGTATGCAAAACAAACCAAAACACTTCTCTTTGTAATATAACAGTTTATTTATGCAGTAATATCAATTAATAATTAATACAATGCAGTCAATAAACTTCCGACTTACAACTACAAACTAAACAGTGATATGATTAGATATGGAAATCAAAATAATCCTATAACACATGAGGGTGTGTGTGTGTGTGTGTGTGTGTGTGTAAGGAGGGACGTGCACAAAATGGTGGACGTGACTCTCGTGAAGAGTATGTCACACGAGACTTCTGGCCAGAGAATATGGCCGCGAATGTGGGTGGAGAGAAACCAGTCAATGGCGTCTACCAGTTACCATGTGTATCTGCTTGTACGATAGCTTAGGGACAAAGCTGAGCTTTATCACGAAGCTATCTACGAGCCAAAAATGTGTGCCAGAATGTTTATGAGGGGTTGCGTGTGTGTGTGGTTCGTACGAGAAAGAGAGAATTAAGTCAAGGCCCCAAAGCCGATTTCGCGATTGTGGGAGAGAAAGCAGCTGTTAGTTTATCATTCAGAGACGCGGTGGACGGCTCGTAAACAGTCCCGTGTTCTTTGATTCTTTAATGGATAAACTCAGTTTGCCGGTCTCACCCGCGATGGTGGAAATGCACAACAGTCCAATTTGGTTGGACCACAATACAGCAAATCAAATTTGTGATAATTAATACCCTGAGTATTAATAATGAGCGGATATGGCGGTTAGTAAACTGTACAAGCAAAAACCTTGAAACACAAGAATAACACACTATAATATTCTATCTCTGCCCAGACGTAAACCTCTTACTTGAATCGCATGAGGACGCAGGTGGAATGTGTGTTCATCCGTCCTTTAACTCAGACTTGGTTCCTTGAGGCTTGGGTGATGACGGGAGGCCGTTTCCTCGCTCTGTCGGCGGGCGGTACGGCTGCTGATTCTCGGCGGGCTGGCGGAGAAATCAGAAACGTCGACTTGACTGAAGATGGAAGAGAAATCTTTGATCTCTTCATTTCTGCAGGCAAATGGATGAAGATGCGGATTGCTCGGCGGTCTCCTTCGGATCCATTAGAGTGTTCGGTTGAACACAGAGGAATCTCAACTCGTCCAGCGAGATGGAGATTGTATGGCCACAGTTTCAAGTCGGACGTTACTTCCTTGTGCCACGAGACTGCGCCTGAGAGCAGCGATGAGCTGCGTCTACCCACGGCAAGCAAAGTTGCTGGAAGCAAATCCCGGAAGCATTTCAGAGGTATTTCTACTCCTGATGATGTCATGGTTGAGGGACGTTCTGTTGTGTGCCTCATCCAATAGGAGTTGAGAGTTCTATCCTTTAGTGAGCAAGGCTTCATGGGATTTGTAGTCTGTTTTGGACTCCCTTTGTTTGATTTTGGTGCAGTTTTTATCAGTAAGATTAACGACTTGGTATGTGGGGGCTGAGTTAGGTTTTATGACTGTGTTAGGCCTGCCTTTGTCTTCTATCTGAATATATGAGGCCCAACAAACACATCAACTAAAACCTCAGTGAACAGTCAAAGTTTTTAATACACATCTGAGTGATTTTGAGAAGAGTTCAGTTTACCCAAATTAAAAAAAAAAAAAAAATAACTAGTTCCCTCCACAAATGTCATGTCAAAAATATTCAACCCCCAAAGTCAATCATTGACATTCTTTGGTTTCTGTGCTGCCACTGCTTCCTTGAAATCCAACAAAGATTTTCAATGGGATTTTAATGATCGACTGAAAGGGCCATTCAAGGACATTCCATGACCCACCAGATTTTGGACAACTTGGATGTATCCTCGGTGTTATTGTCTTTCTGAAAAGGCCGGTGATCACTGAGCTTCAATTTACACACTGAAGGCACCACATCTTTGCCAAAATAGCCTGATACCTGAAAGAATCCATGGCGTTAGTCACAGTCAGGATAACCATTTCCTGCCGCCGCAAAACACCCCCATAACAGGACTGACCCACCTCCATGATTGACTGTGGCGATGGTGTTATTCTTGTCATCACCTTGCCTTTCTTACTCCAGATGTACTGCTGACCCAAGGATCTAAAACTCATTTTCAGTTTAGTGTCATATCGTGTCCATAAAACCTTCTTCCAGGACTCCACAGGTCTTTCTAAATTCCTTTTTGAATATTCAAGTCAATATTTCCCTTGGTGAAGTTTTGCATTGTTCCACACCCAAGAAGGTTGCTGTTGTACCATATTTTAAAAATGTATTAATGGTGCTGCCAACTTTGTCTATTGGAAATTGTGTGCCTTGGAAATATGCTTTTAGCCATTGTATTTTCTTGTGTAATTAATCTCCTCTTTTAGCTTTTGGGACAGCTTATTTTTAATTGCATGTTTTGCATAGAAATACATTTTTGCTAACAACACTAAACTTACATTTTTAAACTTAAATGAGTGCCATTATAGAGTGATGGCTTAATTTAGTTTTAAACAATTACTTGTGTACTTACACATTTAAGAAACGGCTGTACACAATAGGGGCTGAATAATTATGACATGGCTTTATTTTTAAAAATCCTGCTATTTAGAAATATTAGGTTATACATTCACACTATGACTTTGAATGTGTCACTAAACTGATATAGATGTAATGTTTAAAAATTCTGGGTCATCAGAAAAGCTTATCTTTGTAAATCCTGACTGTCTTGGGGGGAGGGGGGCTAAATAAAACTGTATAATATTATAAACTCAGCAAAAAAGAAACGTCCTCTCACTTTCAACTGCTTTTATTTTCAGCAACATGTGTAAATATTTGTGTGAACATAAAAAGATTCAACAACTAAGACATAAACTGAACAAGATTCACAGACATGTGACTAACAGAAATGGAATAATGGGGGGGGGGGGTCAAAATCAAAAGTAACAGTCAGTATCTGGTGTGGCCACCAGCTGCATTAAGTACTGCAGTGCATCTCCTCCTCATGGACTGCACAAGATTTGCCAGTTCTTGCTGTGAGATGTTACCCCATTCTTCCACCAAGGCACTTGCAAGTTCTCGGACATTTCTGGGGGGAATGGCCCTAGCCCTCACCCTCTGATCCAACAGGTCCCAGACATGCTCAATGGGATTGAGATCCAGGCTCTTTGCTGACCATGGCAGAACACTGACATACCTGTCTTGCAGAAAATCATGCATAGAACGAGCAGTATGGCTGGTGGCATTGTCATGCTGGAGGGTCATGTCAGGATGAACCTGCAGGAAGGGTACCACGAGGGAGGTGGATGTCTTCCCTGTAACACACAGCGTTGAAATTGCCTGCAATGACAACAAGCTCAGTCCGATGATGCTGTGACACACCGCCCCAGAACATGACGGACCCTCCACCTCCAAATCGATCCCGCTCCAGAACACAGGCCTCGGCGTAACGCTCATTTCTTCGATGATAAATGCGAGTCCGACCATCACCTCGGTGAGACAAAACCACAACTCATCAGTGAAGAGCACTTTCTGCCAGTCCTGTCTGGTCTAGCGAAGTTGGGTTTGTGCCCATAGGCGACATTGTTGCCGGTGACGTCTGGTAAGGACCTGCCTTACAACAGGCCTACAAGCCCTCAGTCCAGCCTCTCAGCCTACTGCAGACATTCTGAAAACTGATGGAGAGATTGTGCGTTCCTGGTGAAACTCGGGCAGTTGTTGTTGCCACCCTGTACCTGTCCCGCATGTGTGATATTCAGATCCTGTGCAGGTGTTGTTACACGTGGTCTGCCACTGCTAGGATGATCAGCTGTCCTTCCTGTCTCCCTGTAGCACTGTCTTAGGCATCTCCATGCAGCCTCCATGCAGCATGCCTAAGGCACATTCACGCAGATGAGCAGGGACCCTTGGCATCTTTCTTTTGGTGTTTTTCAGAGTCAGCAGAAAGGTCTCTTTAGTGTCCTAAGTTTTTATAACTGTGACCTTAATTGCCTACCGTCTGTAAGCTGTTAGCGTCTTAACGACCGTTCCACAGGTGCATGTTTGAGTTTTTATATATACACTATATTGCCAAAAGTATTCGCTCACCCATCCAAATAATTGAATTCAGGTGTTCCAATCACTTCCATGGCCACAGGTGTATAAAATGAAGCACCTAGGATTGCAGACTGCTTCTACAAACATTTGTGAAAGAATGGGCCGCTCTCAGGAGCTCAGTGAATTCCAGCGTGGTACTGTGATAGGATGCCACCTGTGCAAGTCCAGTCATGAAATTTCCTCGCTACTAAATATTCCACAGTCAACTGTCAGTGGTATTATAACAAAGTGGAAGTGATTGGGAATGACAGCAACTCAGCCACAAAGTGGTAGTTCACGTAAAATGACAGAGCGGGGTCAGCGGATGCTGAGGCGCATAGTGCGCAGAGGTCGCCAACTTTCTGCAGAGTCAATCGCTACAGACCTCCAAAGTTCATGTGGCCTTCAGATTAGCTCAAGAACAGTGCGTAGAGAGCTTCATGGAATGGGTTTCCATGGCCGAGCAGCTGCATCCAAGCCATACATCACCAAGTGCAATGCAAAGCGTTGGATGCAGTGGTGTAAAGCACGCCGCCACTGGACTCTAGAGCAGTGGAGACGCGTTCTCTGGAGTGACGAATCACGCTTCTCCATCTGGCAATCTGATGGACGAGTCTGGGTTTGGCAGTTGCCAGGAGAACGGTACTTGTCTGACTGCATTGTGCCAACTATGAAGTTTGGTGGAGGGGGGATTATGGTGTGGGGTTGTTTTTCAGGAGCTGGGCTTGGCCCCTTAGTTCCAGTGAAAGGAACTCTGAATGCTTCAGCATAACAAGAGATTTTGGACAATTCCATGCTCCCAACTTTGTGGGAACAGTTTGGGGATGGCCCCTTCCTGTTCCAACATGACTGCGCACCAGTGCACAAAGCAAGGTCCATAGAGACATGGATGAGCAAGTTTGGTGTGGAAGAACTTGACTGGCCTGCACAGAGTCCTGACCTCAACCCGACAGAGCACCTTTGGGATGAATTAGAGCGAAGACTGCGAGCCAGGCCTTCTCGTCCAACATCAGTGTCTGACCTCACAAATGCGCTTCTGGAAGAATGGTCAAAAATTCCCATAAACACACTTTAAACCTTGTGGAAAGCCTTCCCAGAAGAGTTGAAGCTGTTATAGCTGCAAAGGGTGGGCCGACGTCATATTAAACCCTATGGATTAAGAATGGGATGTCACTTAAATTCACATGCGTCTAAAGGCAGATGAGCAAATACTTTTGGCAATATAGTGTATATATATATATATATATATATATATATATATATATATATATATATATATATATATAGATAGCACAATCATTAGAGAAAAGCATTCATACAAAAATTAATTTTGGGGGGGGCGGCGGTGCTGGGGGAATAAACAAAGGCCTTCCGTAAATGTCCTATGTTATTCTCTTGGATGATGTTGCTCAATTGAGCATGCAAATTCTAACCATTGTTGTGCCCTCTAGGTGGGGGGGGGTACCCTATGTGACCACCTAGTTCGCCTATACTTAGAAACTGCTCTGCTACTGGGAGAAATTTCATCTTTGGGTTTATCTTCCAAATTGTTTACTTGATATTGTTGGAACTGAAGATGATTCTTGCACACAGTGACTGCTGGGGCAGTTCTTTTTTACATGTTGCTGTAGTGCACCTGATTGGTTGAAACCTTTCCCACCTGAAGAGCACTTGTCAGGTTTTTCTCCAGTATGAATTCTCTGGTGTGTTTTCAGGCTTTCTGACCAAGTGAAACTCTTTCCACAGTGTGAGCACTTGTATGGTTTTTCTCCAGTATGGGTTCTCTCATGTGTTTTCAGGCTTTTTGACCGAGTGAAACTCTTTCCACAGTGTGAGCACTTGTAAGGTTTTTCTCCAGTATGGATTCTCTCATGTGTTGTCAGGCTTTCTGACCGAGTAAAACTCTTTCCACAGTGTGAGCACTTGTAAGGTTTTTCTCCAGTATGGATTCTCTTGTGTCTTTTCAGATCTTGTGACCGAGTGAAACTCTTTTCACAGTGTGAGCACATGTATGGTTTCTCTCCAGTATGAATTCTCTCATGTGTTTTCAGGTCTTGTGACTGAGTGAAACAATTTTCACAGTGTGAGCACTTGTATGGTTTCTCTCCAGTATGAATTCTCTCATGTTTTTTCAGGCTTTCTGACCCAGTGAAACTCTTTTCACAGTGTGAGCACTTGTATGGTTTCTCTCCAGTATGAATTCTCTGGTGTGTTTTCAGGTGTTCTGACTGAGTGAAACTCTTTTCACAGTGTGAGCACTTGTATGGTTTTTCTCCAGTATGAATTCTCTCGTGTGTTTTCAGGCTTTCTGACTGAGTGAAAATCTTTCCACAGTGTGAGCAATTGTATGTTTTCTCTCTGGTGTGGATCTTTTTATGTTTTCTCAGGCTATCAGAGTGAGTGAAACTCTTTCCACAGTGTGAGCACTTGTATGGTTTCTCTCCAGTATGAATTATTGTGTGCTCTTTCAAGTAGCTGGCTGTGGTAAAAGTCTTCCCACATTCAAAGCACATTTGAACCCCTGAAAAGGTATGTATTTTCTGGTGCTGTTTAAAATAGTACAGGCATGCAAAACTCTTTCCACAAAAAGAACACTTGTAAGGCTTCTCCTTTGTGTTCATTTTCAGATATTGGTTTAGGTCCGAATCCTCAACACATCTTTTACCACAGTTATCATATTCAAATGGTTTTACTCCAGAGTGACAGCGGAGATGCTTTTTCAGAGTACCTGCCCATTTGAAACCTTTTCCACACTGATGGCACGTGTAAAGCCTCTCTCCTGTGTGAACTCTTGTGTGCATATTAAGATAATATTTATCTGTGAACTTCTTTCCACAATGATTGCATGTGTAAGGTTTCTCTCCAGTATGAATCATTGTGTGTTTATTAAGATATACTTTACGTGCAAAACCTTTGCCACACTGATGGCACGTGTAAGGCCTCTCTCCAGTGTGAATCCTTGTGTGTACATCAAGGTTTCCTTTAGTAGTGAAACATTTCTCACACAGTTGGCATGTGTAAGGCTTCTCTCCAGTGTGAGCTTTCATGTGACTATTAAGCCAGCTTTTACTTGTGAAATTCTTTCCACACTGAGAGCAGGTGAAAGATTTCTTAGCTGCTCTTCTTTTAAGCTGTTTTGGTGAGGAATTCTTTACAGTCTTTGAGCCACTCAGAGATTTTTCTCCAGTTGTGAAATCCTGATATTTCTGACACTGAAGTTTCTCCTCCACTTCATTGAGTTCTTGATGTTCCTCTTTCACTTCCATCAGCTCTACAAAAAACATACGAAATTAACAAAAATCAATTCAAGAGGGACAAATGTATTTATTTGTGATTTTTGCTCTGCAAGATCCATATATTCATACTAGAGGTGTCAATCAGCTATTTTTATCAACTTAATTACATGACAAGCCCAGGGGCGTCACTAAGTTAAAACATTTGGGGCTCTAGACCCCAATGATGAGTCTAGCCCTGAATGTTTTTTGTTCTAAACTACGCAGGTATTGAGTGAAACTGAGACAGCTTAGGTAAATGTTGGTTTTTAAAATTATATTATATTAATCTCACGTTCTGCACTTTTGTGCTAAATATGCTTCTTAAAGGAGTATTATCGGTTCAATACAAGTTAAGCTCAATAGACAACATTTGTAGCAAGGAGAGAGTGTTTTAATATAAATTGCAGCAGTGTTCAACTGCTCCTTGCATCATGTCCACAACAAGATGAACGATCTGTCAAGGCATTGTTGGAATTTTGGTAGTATAAATGCGTACGTTACGGATTAAAGTGCACCCATACCTCCACCATTAATATGTAGGAAATTGTAATTAAACTGTTTGTATACTCAACCATTAATATGTAGGATAATGACAAATGATCACATTAGAAATCTGAATACAATTCTTCACCATTGAAAATATGTCCACCATTGAAAACTCGTTGTATCCGTTCACATTTTATATGGTTCGAGCTTCAGAGCGCAGATCTTTTGAAATCAAGTGACGAGATTATTTATCAAAATATACCATAGTCAAGTGCTCTCTGAATTCAAACATGACTTGATTTCTAATCTACAACATAAAACTAACACATAAAAAAAACATGAAAACATGTTGGTGAGTGAACTGTAACAGAGTAAATGTAACTTTATGGAATCTACAGACAATGCCTTGAGAACCATCGATACTTCATTTGGTGTACCTCGATTTGCCATCGGGTTGCCCGAAGTATTTAATAAAACTCCAGCACTTTCTAGCAAAAGTCTGGAGATGTACTTGTGTTTCTTTGCATTGCTTTGGATCTTTGTAGAAAATTTTGGTTCTTCCGTTAATGTTTTGGACCTCTGTTAAGATCGTTGATGTCATGTAGATCGTTGCTGGAATGATGAGGAGGGCTTTGAAGCGAGGCCTCCTGCAAGCCACACTCTTTTTCCTCCAAACATAACGATGGTCATTATGGCCAAACATATCAAATTTTGTTTCATCAGACCAGAGGAATTTCTCCAAAAAGTACGATTTTTTTCCCCCATGTGCACTTGCAAACTGTAGTCTGGCTTTTTTATGGTGGTTTTGGAGCAGAGGCTACTTCCTTGCTGAGCAGCCCTTCAGGTTATGTCAATATAGGACTCGTTTTACTGTGGATATAGATACTTGTCTACCTGTTTCCTCCAGCATCTTCACAAGGTCCTTTGCTGTTGCTCTGGGATTAATTTGCACTTTTCACACCAAACTATGTTCATCTCTAGGAGACAGAATGTGCCTCCTTCCTGAGCAGTATGATGGCTGCGTGGTCCCATGGTGTTTATACTTGCATACTATTGTTTGTACAGATGAAAGTGGTACCTTCAGGCATTTGAAAACTGCTCCCAAGGATGAACCAGACTTGTGGAGGTCCTCAAGAACTTTAAGTGCTCTACTCTTTCCACTTCCTCACCATGTATGTAGAGGTCAGCACGTTCTGTTTTCTTGAACCTTCTGAAGTCCACAATGATCTCTTTTGTTTTTGTGGTGTTGAGGGTCAAGTGGTTGACCTGACACCATTGAAGCCATGCGAGGGTCGGACGTGTGGCTAACCAATTAAGTTATGACATCTCTTATACATATAGATCAGGTGGGGTATATTCGGGGTCATAGCTCTTCTGATAACATTAGGCGTTTCATAAATATCATGTAGTCAGTGGCGAATGATCAGACTCCGGTCACTGCCATCTCTCTTGACACCGAAAAGGCTTTTGATATGGTAGAATGGGATTATCTTTTTAAGGTTTTGGAAATATAAGGGTTCAGAAATACTTTATTGAATGGATTAAGCTACTTTATAGACACCCAGTAGCTGCGTTACAAACAAATGGATTAATTTCTGATTATTTTACTCTGGATACGGGCACCAGGCAGGGTTGCCCCCTTTCCCCATTTATATTCTGTCTTGCCCTGGAACCATTAGCAGCTGCAATAAGAAAGGAGGATGATTTTCCAGGGGTGATGGTGGGAGGTGTGGCGCATAAGCTTTAGCTTTACGCAGATGATATTTTGTTATTCGTCTCCGAACCCACTAGATCTATGCCTTGCCTCCACAGGATTATTAATTCCTTTTCTAAGTTCTCAGGATACAGAGTCAATTGGTCTAAATCCGAAGCTTTGTCTCTGACAGCATACTGTCCAGTCACGGCTTTTCAACTGGCGCCTTCCAGTGGCCCAAACAGGGCATTAGGTATTTTGGTATTTTATTCCCAGCAAATTTGCCTGATTTATGTTAATTTTGACCCTTTAATAAAAAGGTTTGAGTGATGCGAGTAGGTGGGCTTCATTGCATTTATCTATGATTGGGAAGGTTAATGTTATTAAAATGAATTGTTTTCTAAAATTCAACTACCTGCTACAATCTCTCCCTGTAGATGTGCCCCTCTCTTATTTCAAGCAATTTGATAGCATAGTGAAGTCCTTCATTTGGAATGGTAAGCATCCCAGATTACATTTCAATAAGTTACATAGGCCGATTGAGAAAAGTGGGCTAGGCCTACCCAAGATTTTGTTTTATTATTATGCATTCGGTCGCAGACATTTGGCTCACTGGTTGCTTCCACCTGAGAGAGTCCCTCCCTGGTTTTGTATTGAATAGGAAATTCTTGCCCCTATTTTGCCATTGCAAAGTCTATCAAACTAATTGGAGAAGTTAAGTTACACCCCGTTATTTCACATTTGCACTCAATATGGACAAAAGAGTCCACAGTGTTTAATTCGGACATTTATTTAAATGTTGCCTCAAGCACATGGCTGAATCCAAAATTAGTATTAATAAGTCCCCTTTCTGCTGGTCAGAGTGGATTGTGAGGGGGGTTACTACACTCGGTGACCTATATGAGAGTGGAGTGTTGAGATCCTTTGAAAATCTGGTTCAACATTTTGGGATTCTCAGATCTCAGTTCTGTAGGCATTTACAGCTATGCCACCTGCTCTGTACTATTTTTGGGAGTAGCATATACCCCCCTAAAGCAGCAGTTACTCTAGTAGAGGTGATTACTGCTTTTTGAAAAGGTAATGAGGCATCAGTGTATTACTCCCTGCTAATTCAGAGTCTGAGGGATGGAGCTTTAACTTCTATCAAGAGATTATGGGAGAAAGATTTAAACTTTGTATTGGAGGAGGGAGTGTGGGCTAGGATTCTAAAAATGTGAAGTCTGTATCTAGAGATGCAAGGGTGCACCTTATGCAATTCAAGATTTTACATAGATTCTATTGGACCCCCTCTAGATTGTATAGGCTTGGTCTTAAAACACCCACCTGCTGGCGATGCCAATCAGAAGATGGAGACACAACCCATGTTTTTTGGTGGTGTGTTAAGATCCAAGTATTTTGGACACTTCCGGAATGCCATGCAAGGAGCAGACGTGTGTGCGACGAGCTCTGCGCACTTTGCTGAATTTTCGATTATTCTCATGTTATAATCTGGTGAAATTTGATACACCCAGTTAAACATTTGTCCTTTGTTGCAAAACATGGCAAAGAAGTCAAAATCCTCGGGCTCTGGAGATATTAAAAGACACTTACTTGTTCAGGATGAAAGCCCCGACAGGCCTACAGACCGGGGACTCGATTTGGATGGCACGGCAGGAGCAGAGATCCAGCGTCAGTTGTCCAACATGTCGATGATGTTGACAAGATTCTTGCTGACTTGGAGGATCTCCCTGTAATACGTTGATCGATCATGGTGATGGAAATAAAATTCTCTGAGTTGGGTACAAAAATGTCTGATGTTGAAAAATGAATCGATTTTCTGGAATCTTTGGAGAGTGAATTATCCGCTAATCCGCCCGCGACCAAAGTTGATTTGGAACATCTCCTTGAAAAGCTTGAAGATCTTGAGAATAGAAGCCGCAGGAATAACATACCAATTGTTGGAATTCCTGAGCATGAGGAGGGCAGAGATATGGTGAAATTCCTGGACGAGCTCTTCCCGAGTCTGCTCGACATATCAGGCCACAAGCTGGAAATTGAGCGAGCTCACAGAGTGCCAGCTCACAGATCTGCTGAGGGAGATAGGCCCAGATTGATTCTGGCCGGATTTCTGAGATCATCCGATAAAGATCTTGTGTTGCGCCAGGCGAGGAGCAAAGGGAAGCTTTCTTGGAAGAACCATAATGTTTTCTTGTTCCCAGACTTTGCGAGTTCGACAAGAGAGAAACGCGATCGGTTCAAGGAATGTAAGAAACTCTTACATCAGAAAAAGATCTCGTTTGCTCTAATGTTTCCTGCCAAACTGAGAATAGAAATGAAAAACGGTCGCAAAGTATTCACATGTCCAAATCTGGCAATGTCTTTTATAGAATCAATGACTGAGTAAACCATTGGATGTTTCTTATGTGAGTGGGCCTGACTCGCTGTACCTAACTCTTGAGGAAGCTGGGTGAAATTTGGGGTTTTTTGCGTTGGCTCCGCCGTGCGGCTGGAGCTTGTTTTGTGAATAACACTTTTCCTTAAAGAAACTTTTGCATTGATGGAAGATTACATTTGCATTGAAGTTCCCGGCCAGTTTGAGAGTGGACACTACGGATGACCGTAAAATA
The DNA here is from genome assembly GCF_019703515.2 of Myxocyprinus asiaticus. NCBI lineage: Eukaryota > Metazoa > Chordata > Actinopteri > Cypriniformes > Catostomidae > Myxocyprinus > Myxocyprinus asiaticus. Next base: position 43,232,334 of record NC_059371.1, read on the forward strand.
TTTACATGCTCACACAAAGGATGTCTTTTATAAAGCTGACGGATTGTGTGGGTCATGGTATTTGCTTTTATGCATCCTCCGAGTGAAATGACTCGACCATCCGGGGATCCGGGATGCCGGTTTTGTTTCTTTTTGTGTTGGTTCTGCCTGGCGGCTGGAGCTTGTTCTGTTGAGTGACGCTCCTTTGGAACAGCTGTGGATTAATCTGTTCGCGCTTATTCCTCCTGCTGGCTGTAGTTTGTTTTGAGTTTTTTTTTTTTTTTTTACTTATTAAAATGAATTGTATTCTAAAATTCAACTACCTGCTACAATCTCTCCCTGTAGATGTGCCCCTCTCTTATTTCAAGCAATTCGATAGCATAGTGAAGTCCTTCATTTGGAATGGTAAGCGTCCCAGATTACATTTCAATAAGTTACATAGACCAATTGACAAAGGAGGGCTAGGCCTACCCAAGATTTTGTTTTATTATTATGCATTCGGTCTTAGACATTTGGCTCATTGGTCGCTTCCACCTGAGAGAGCCCCTCCCTGGTTTTGTATTGAAAAGGAAGTTCTTGCCCCTATCTCGCCACTGCATAGCCTTTCGATTAAACTAGCCAGAGAGGTTAAGTCGCATCCCGTTATTTTGCATTTGCACTCGATATGGACAAAAGTGTCCAGAGTGTTTAATTCTGATATTTATTTAAATGTTGCCTCGAGCATATGGCAGAACCCTAAACTATGTATTAATAAGTCCCCTTTCTGTTGGTCAGATTGGATTGTGAGGGGGGGTTAATGCACTTGGTGACCTATATGAGGGTGGAGTATTGAGATCTTTTGAAAATTTGGTTCAACATTTTGGCATTCCCAGATCTCAGTTTTATAAGTATTTACAGCTTCGCCACCTACTCTGCACTATTTTTGGGAGTGGCACGCACCCCCCTAAAGCGGCAGGTGCTTTGGGAGAGGTGATTGCTGCTTTTGGAAAAGGCCATGAAGCATCAGTGTATTACTCCCTACTAATTCAGAGTCTGGGGGATGGAGCCTTGACTTCTCTCAAGAGAGTATGGGAAAAAGATTTGAATTTGGTATTGGAGGATGGAGTGTGGACTAAGATTCTTAAAAATGTCAAGTCTGTATCTAGAGATGCAAGGGTTCGCCTTATGCAATTTAAGATTTTACATAGATTTTATTGGACCCCCTCTAGATTATATAGGCTTGGTCTTAAAGACACACCCACTTGCTGGCGATGCCAGTCAGAAGTTGGAGACACTACCCATGTCTTTTGGGGGTGTGTTAAGATCCAGGAGTTTTGGTTGAGGGTTCAGAGGTATTTGTGCGACGTTTTGAACACTCAGGTTTTGCTTTGTCCCAGACTCTGTATTTTGGGTGATGGGGCGGTCATGCATTTAAGGGACAATCATATAAAAAACTGGGTTATGACCAGTCTCATGATTGGCAGGCAAGTAATTTTAAGGGGTTGGAAGTCAAATGGAAGAGGCGGTAAGTAGAAGGCTGGGCTTGAGGGACTTATTTACTAAAAAATTGGGCAAATATTTAGTTTTTTGGGGGGAATCTCGGGGAGGGGATGTGGAGAGTGTAGTTTAATCATGTATGTTTATTATTTTATTTATTTGTGTGTATATTTATACACTATATTGCCAAAAGTATTCGCTCACCCATCCAAATAATTGAATTCAGGTGTTCCAATCACTTCCATGGCCACAGGTGTATAAAATGAAGCACCTAGGATTGCAGACTGCTTCTACAAACATTTGTGAAAGAATGGGCCGCTCTCAGGAGCTCAGTGAATTCCAGCGTGGTACTGTGATAGGATGCCACCTGTGCAACAAGTCCAGTCGTAAAATTTCCTCACTACTAAATATTCCACAGTCAACTGTCAGTGGTATTATAACAAAGTGGAAGCGATTGGGAATGACAGCAACTCAGCCACAAAGTGGTAGGCCACGTAAAATGACAGAGCGGGGTCAGCGGATGCTGAGGCACATAGTGCGCAGAGATCGCCAACTTTCTGCAGAGTCAATCGCTACAGACCTCCAAAGTTCATGTGGCCTTCAGATTAGCTCAAGAACAGTGCATAGAGAGCAGCTGCATCCAAGCCATACATCACCAAGTGCAATGCAAAGCGTCGGATGCAGTGGTGTAAAGCACGCCGCCACTGGACTCTAGAGCAGTGGAGACGCGTTCTCTGGAGTGACGAATCACGCTTCTCCATCTGGCAATCTGATGGGCAAGTCTGGGTTTGGCGGTTGCCAGGAGAACGGTACTTGTCTGACTGCATTGTACCAACTGTGAAGTTTGGTGGAGGGGGGATTATGGTGTGGGGTTGTTTTTCAGGAGCTGGGCTTGGCCCCTTAGTTCCAGTGAAAGGAACTCTGAATGCTTCAGCATAACAAGAGATTTTGGACAATTCCATGCTCCCAACTTTGTGGGAACAGTTTGGGGATGGCCCCTTCCTGTTCCAACATGACTGTGCTGAAGCTGTTATAGCTGCAAAGGGTGGGCCGACGTCATATTAAACCCTATGGATTAAGAATGGGATGTCACTTAAATTCATATGCGTCTAAAGGCAGATGAGCGAATACTTTTGGCAATATAGTGTGTGTATATATATATATATATATATATATATATATATATATATATATATATATATATAAATTGCATTGCATTTTGGGCGATGGGGAGGTCATCAATATGGGGGATAAACACAAAAAATTGGGTTCTGACCGGTGATATGATTGGCAGGCAGATTATTTTAAGGGGATGGAAGTCAGATGGAGCACCCTCATTTCCGGAAAGGAGTGCGGAGATGGGGAGGGTGTCAGCTTTCGAGGAGGTGTCAAGTAGAAGGCTGGGGTTTTGACCACTGTTTATGTTATAGTGGTCTTGTTCATTACGATGTTAAACCTTTATCACCTTTTACTAAGAATTGCCTATTTATTCATAGGGAATCAGAGAGTGCGAAGGGGCGAGATGAGTCAGAGTGTTGACAAAGGTTGTTTGAAAACATACTTTTTGTAATTCAGTTTGGTGTCACTAGAAATTACACACTTCACCTTTAAATTTGATCCAAAACATTATCAAGGGACATAAATAAACCAACCTGCAAACTCATAAACTTCACTTTGATCTCGTTCGGTGTGCGACTGGCTTTACTTTGTGACTTTTAAGTGATAAAATCATTTGGTAACAGATTCTGACATGACAGTCGATTGTAATGAAAATATAAAACAACATTACAGGAAGAAACATACCTGAGGAAATACAATCATCTTCATCACTCTGATGTTCCTCTGTTGTGGTTTCTTCTTTTATCTCCTCCAGCTTCACTTCAATCTTCACTGATGTCTGCAGCATCTGCTGTTCATCATCATCTTCATCAGTTTGTTGTTCTTCTGTTGTGTTTTCTTCTTTTATCTCCTCCTGCTTCACCTCAATCTTCACTGGTGTCTGCAGCATCTGCTCTTCATCATCATCTTCATCACTCTGTTCTTCTTCTGTTGTGTTTTCTTCTTTTATCTCCTCCTGCTTCACCTCAATCTTCACTGGTGTCTGCAGCATCTGCTGTTCATCATCATCTTCATCAGTTTGTTGTTCCTCTGTTGTGTTTTCTTCTTTTATCTCCTCCTGCTTCACTTCAATCTTCACTGGTGTCTGCAGCATCTGCTGTTCATCATCATCTTCATCACTCTGTTGTTCTTCTGTTGTATTTTCTTCTTTTATTTCCTCCTGCTTCACTTCAATCTTCACTAGTGTCTGCAGCATCTGCTGTTCTCCAGCATGAATCACATCCACCTGCTCTCTCATGATGAACATCTGAACACAAAAACATCATCATTATAATGGACTGACATTCATCAAACTCTAAAACATTATTATATGATTAAACACAAGAACAGCTCTGTTGAACAAAATAACCGTTATATAACAATGTTATATAAACCAAATGTTTTCACCTTTTTTCTTGTTTTTTTGTTTTTTTTTAATCCCATTTATTTGTCTAAATTAATAAAATTGGTAAATTGCATGTAGGAGCGCAGACTGTCTAGAACAGAGAAAATGTGGAAAATTATGTTTTCACACTGGTGCACGGGATGTAAAATAGCAAACAAACTATAGCAAGTTTAACTGAATCTAAATAAAGTTATAAACTATAGATTTTGGTCCAGGCTGGTACAGGTTAAAAGCCAACATCTCTTATGTTTTAATGTACTCACAAACTGGGACACAAAATAGGAATAATTATACTAAAGGGAATATATAAATATAAATACAATTAAAGAGAATCTATAAATTTACCTCAGGTAGCCTCACGGAAGACTTCTCTTGTGCAGATTTAACAAACAGGGCATTTCATTACACAATTATACAGGGTGAAAGTTTTTAAAACTTAACACAAAACATATTTGATCGGCAAATCACTTTATCAAACGAAGAATAAAAGTAGATTTGTAGAGTTTACAGATTCAAGTGAGGCGCATGCGCAGTATCCGATTATCTGCAGAACTATTACATATAAAAAATAAATCTGTCTTATGCGCCCATTAAAAAAAATCTATAAATCATTTTATCAAACGAACGTTTAAGCGACGTTATTAGGACATTACCACAACGTTAGTCTAGATTGAACTTTACCAACACGTCTTCAAACTGGACTAAAATATAAACATGAGTTTAGCCACATACAGAAAGTGTAAACAAAACAAGAGACACACGTCGATAAAAAGCTTCTTTTACAGTCATTAAAACGCCAAAGAGAGAAAAATGTACAACATGCACAACAAAATACAACTCAAATTAAATATAAATCTCACAAATGATGTAAAACACATTGATCACGTACCGAACTGAGCGCTCAAACTGTAGTAGTGTCTGAATTCGTCCCCTATTCACTATATAGTGCACTATTTGGGGTGTCGGAGTTCTTTCTACTTCTTGTGTTTTCTGTCAGTTTATAAAACAACTTCTGGTGAATTTCCGACATCTGCTGGACTGGAGTGTTTAAAATACCAACATCTGATTAATCAGTCCTGTTGTCTAACTTTAAAATTCATTATAAACTTTAAACTCTTTTACATCATTATACAGGAAAATGAAGTGACAGGTTTTATATTTCCATTGACATAAATGTTTGGAAGCTTTCATGCACTACACAGTTTAGCAGAACATGTTCAACAGCATCTGGAAACATCATTTAGTAGAAAAGTTCACCCAAAAATGAAAATGGTCATCAATTACTCACCATCATGTTGTTCCAAACCTGTATGACTTTCTCACTTATGGTGAACCCAAAAGGCAGACTTTATCCTTGCTGCACATTTTCATAAAAATTAGTTAAAAAGGAGCCGGTCAAGCTCCAAAATGACAAAAGAAAGGGTTGCGCTCAGGGGCGTAGATTCCAGGGGGGAGGTTAACCCCCCCAATAATCAAAACAAGTAAGTGCAATTCCCAGTACAATGGCCCATTCCTCCAGACAGAACTGTGACCTGTACCATGAAGCCGGTTTCGGTGGCTAGCCAGGTAGATTTTAGTTTAGTTTGCCTCAACCCCAGGTTTTAGGCACTGTGAAAGTTGGTCGGATTTTCGAGGTGTTCATCGCCATAGCAATTTCTGCTCTTTAGCAGGTTTTGCTCTCAATTTTGCAATTTAAAAAATGCATTTCAGTCCTCACATACAATTTTTCATAAATTAAAATATACATAATAACCGAGAAAAGTGTAGGCTGAAGCATTTGCTTACTGTGCCTACCCTTTTTACATATTTATCTAATGAGCGTCACTTTTCTCTGTGGATTTGATTCATACAAAATAAACAAAACAGTTACCGAAGACAATGTGCATACAAATACAAAGGTACACATTTCAGACATTAATACAATAGTTTAAATATTACATACACAAATTATTCTTATTGAGTTGTATAGTTTTATCACCCTATTTTTAAACATCTTCTTGAATTTACAAAGTGAACCACATTTTTAATTCCTTGTCACAATGTTTTAATAATAAAGGTTTACCCCTTTAACAGATATACATCTATTTTTTTATATTAGTTCTTGCCCTTATTTTTTTTTAAACATGTACATTCCCCTTAGTTTATACTGACTTTCTCTTATTTCGAACAGCCTCTGAATACAATTTGGTAAATTATTATATACTTTATACATTATCTGTGCAGTGTAAAAATCAACTCAATCAACTAATTTAAAGTGTGTAATTTAATACATAATATATTTGTTGGTTCATAATAGTCAACCCGTTTTACAATCCTTATTGCTCTCTTCTGTAACATATATTGGATTTATGTTGGTTTTATATGTATGACCCCATACATCCACACAGTAATTAATGTATGGAACTATGAGTGAACAATACAGTATATATAATGAGTTTTCATTCAAAATATGTTTTGTTCTATTTAATATTGCAATGGATTTTGACATTTTTGTTTTTACATTATTTATATGTGGTTTCCAACATAATTTATGATCTATTATAACACCCAGAAATTTATTTTCAATCCTAATTTTAGCTTTGTTAATACTTTGCCGATTACTAAATATTATGAACTTTGTTTTTCTTAATTTCAGTGAAAGTCTATTACCATCAACCCACTTTTTTAAAGACTATCAATTAAATTTCCACTGTATTCAAAAGCTGTTCCAAATTTTTCAATGAAAAACATAAATTTGTGTCATCTGCAAACAGGACAATTTTTAATACTTTAGACACTTTACAATATCATTTTTATACAGTACAAACTATTAGGGGCCTAGTACCGAACCTTGTGGAACACCACAAGTGACTTTCATTAGTTCAGATTTAATGTTATTTATTTGTACAAATTGATATCTATCTTCAAGGTAACTTCTTAACCAAGAGAAGGCTTTTCCTCTTATACAATATCTCTCCAGTTTCATCATTAATAAGCTGTGATCAATAGTGTCAAAAGCTTTTTTTAAATCTAGGAACACCCCCACAGTATATTCGTTATTATCCATTGCAGTGGAAATCTCTTCTACCAGTTCCATCACCGCCATTGAGGTTGACCTATTAGCTCTAAAGCCATACTGATGTTCACTCAATAACGTGTTCTGGATTACAGATGCTGAACCAATCAGCTGTGAGTAAAATGACATCTCTGACCAAGTCACTCCCTCGTGTCTCTTAAAGCAAACTTTACAAATAAAATCTTAGAAATCCACAAAATCGACTCTTCATGACAAATTATATATTTGAGAATCTAAATGTAGATTTTACAGCACTCTATGTTGTATTTTATTTAAAATTTAATTGCTTTTCATTTACCCTCTTTAGCCATAGCAAATATATTTTTGAAAATATAAACATAATATATTAGGCTACCAATTAAACAGCCAGTAAGTTGGATACCTGCAAAAAATAATAGTTTTTAATATATTAACAACTCAAGATTACTATGGAAAGGGGTGAACGCCACCCAAACCCCTTCTTTCTCTCATGGACTCGAGATGAACATACAGTATTTTACCTGAAGTTATAATACTATAAGCAATAAGCAATATAAGCAGTACACAAAATACGTCTTTTATAAAAAGAACAAATGCATCTTATCATTGCTTACCAGTTTTTTGCATACAGTATTCACAGTGCTCACTTTTTAATTAATCAATAGTAGCCTTTTTTATTCTTTTTATTTTTTACTAAAGACAATGTAAAATTTTACACATCAAGAAAGAGAAATTAAAAAAACAAAAACAACCCCACAATACTATTTTGAATAATCATATCAAATAACCAATTCACAACATATTCTATAAGTAACATGTGTAATTCATTCATTTACATGTTATATTTTATTTCAAATTAACTGGAAAGTTCAGGAATCACCTTTTTTTTAAAATATTAAATAAGATATCATACCTCGTATTTTAACCAATTTTGTTTAAAATTCAAGAATCTGAAGGAATCTATCTAAATTAATTTATAATATTTTAAGCAAATCCCATTTATGTTCACATTCCAGACTTTTATTATTAATTTTAAATGTTACTTTCTCCATTTGTTATATTTTCTAAATCGTTTCTCTCCATCTTTGAAATTGTGGGGTTCTGGTTTAAGCATTTTTTTTTTTTTTTGTAATCTGTTTCAAAGCTGCTATTCTGATTACCCTAAATATATTTTGTTCAGTTTTATTTCTTAAGGGCAATGGCATTTTACCCAAAATAAGTTTTTTGGATGTATTTCTATTGTGCAGTTAAATATTAAATTAACTATTAAATATTATTCTAATCACTTCCAATAAATTGTCAATTTAGAGCACTCATATAGAATTTGACTGTGTGAAAAATATAGATTTGCTCTCAGTTTCAGGCCTACTTTTTCATTTTGGGCCTCCATTGTCACTAGCCTTTACTGACACGTAGCACTTGTTTTTCTGTTCCTTCTGCTCTCCTTATCTGAAGCTCCAGGATTTCTTAAGCTCGTCTTTTAGTACAAACTGGTATAAACTGCTATTCTTAGACTGGCATATAGATAGAGATGTCTGATATTGACGCATGATGATTTTCCATGATGCACTTTTCTGGTATAAATATGTCTGACTGTCAATAAACCTTTGAAGACGCTTTGATATACATTTTGTGTCAGAGTCTCTTCCCTTGCAAGCATGTTCCTGAGTGAGAGGACAATGGAGAGTGCTGGGGGCGAAAAGGTTGAACTACATAGATTATAGGAGAAATAATCTAACAGACTGTGATTAGCATTTTTTCCACAATTTCTCCAACAAACCCCTTTTAACATGTTATTGTATTTACTTTGAATAACAGGTGTTATAAAAAATCTCATTTGTATCTTCCAAGCATATTCCCTCCAAACACTGGATTGAGTAGTATATTTGCATAGTATTATACGATATTTCTTCCAGTCTTGCTGACTAATTTTTATTCTTAATTCATCCTCCCACCTACATATAATTTTATTCAGAGTGTCCTGTAAATGTCTTTCAAGTGCACTCTTAATAATTGTAACATTTTTATTGGATTAGTTGTATTGTATGTATCAATTATATAATTTATTAATGGATGCATTTCCTGTTTTATTTATTTTACTTTAACTTCTGTTAATAAATATCTTACCTGTAAATAATTTTAAAAAATTGTGAATTTGGAAGCTCGTATTTTTTTGCTAGGTTTTGAAAAGGTATCCATTCCTTTATCAGTGAACAGTTGGTGATATCTTTTTAGACCTCTATCTGCCCAAAACTTAAATGTATTATCTAATCTATTTGGAATGAAATCAGGATCTTTAGCAATTTCTTGTAAATTAACTATATCTTTCTTAATTTTACTATTTTTCTTTTTTTCTAACCAAATTCTAAAAGTGCTGTTAATTCAAATATTATCTATACATTTAAATTTATTGCTTTAACAGGGATATACTAATAGGTTCCCCCATTTGATACATTTCCATCTTCCTCCATTTCACTATAGATTCTTTGTTCATCCAAATCAATATAGGTTGGGCAGTTTTATAATAATTTATAAAATTTGGGAATTCTAATCCTCCGAGCCTTTTTGACAACTTAAGATTTTTAAGGTTAATTCTAGGTTTCTTGTTATCCCATATATATTTACAAAGTAATTTATTCCATTGTCTAAAAACAGATTTTGAAAATGGAAAATAACCTTAAGGAGAGTATTCATCTTTATAGTCTCTATTCGTTTTGTAATCAATAGTAATATGGCCTGTTATCAGGTACACCAACTAACCTCAGGACATCACTGCTCTCATCACTGGACTTCCTGTTGCTGACGGCATGCTGCACGAGTGTTTGTAGCCTGCTTAGCATTGCTTATTCTTATTCTCGTACGTTCATCATTTTATCCTTTGTCATTTTACCACGTGTTTCAGGTTTTTCCGCTTTTTCCCACAGCAGGGCGTTTGGGTGACGTCTCGGTAGCATACTCGCTCAGCAAAGCGACACCACTCTCCTATTCCTGTTAGAGTTTCCAATCGATTCTCCCCACTCAGTGATGCACCCACTGAGAATCATGTTGAAAGAGCCCTAATAATTGGTGATTCTATTGTAAGGAATGTGGAAATAGAGATTCCAGCCACTATTGTTAAATGCATTTCGGGTGCCAGAGCATCTGATATCAGGTCAAATTTACAAGTGTTGGCTAATGCTAAACATAGATTTTCTAAAATTGTTATTCATGTCGGCACTAATGATGTATGGCATCACCAGTTAAAGAGGTGTGTGAACTTGCAAAAACTATGTCAGACACTGTAATATGCTCTGGCCCCCTCCCTGCTCGTTGTGGTGATGAGGTTTATAGTAGATTAATATCACTGAATGGCTGGATGTCTGAGTGGTATCCAGAGAATAGCATAGGATTTATAGACAATTGGATGAGTTTTTGGGGTAGACTTGACCTGCTAAAGAGAGACAGACTCCATCCCTCCAGGGAAGGTGCCACTCTCCTCTCTAGTAATTTGGCTCATAGTCTTTATAATGATAGTATTTGACTAACTGGGGCCCAGGCCAGGAAGCAGACAAACTGGTTAATCCGAACATCTGCTAGCTGCCTTGAGACGTCACACAGGCCACATGAACTACAACACAGAGACTGTATATCAACACAGAGATATGACATAGAGACTGTGTTTGTTCCCCGAACTACCAAACACAAAACTCTCACTAGGAAAAATTTTATTAAGATCAAACTTAAACAAAACAAATAAATTAAAGATAAACATCATATGAAGGTAGGGCTACTAAACATTAGATCTCTTTCTACCAAATCAATAATTGTAAATGAAATTATTACAGCTCATAGTTTGGATGCGCTCTGTTTGACTGAAACCTGGCTTAAACAGGATGAATATATTAGTTTAAATGAATCTAATCCGCCATGTTATTGTTATAAACATGAGCTTCATCTGAAGGGTCGAGGAGGTGGTGTTGCTACAATTTACAGGGAAGTTTTTGGTGTTACTCAGAGGACAGGATATAAGTTTGTCTTTTGAACTAATAATGCTTAACGTGACACCGTCAGATATAAATAAAAAAACTGTCTTCTCTGTCCGTCTTTTGCCCTTGCTACAGTATATAGATCACCTGGGCCTTATTCTGATTTCCTTGGTGAATTTGCTAAATGTTTTATCAAATCTTGTAGTTACTGTAGATAGAGGTTTATTTGTTGGTGAATTCAACATACACATAGTTAATAAAAATGACACATTGGGATTAGCATTTATTGATATTCTAAACTCTCTTGGAGTCACACAAAATGTGACAGAACCAACTCATCGCCATAATCATACGTTAGATTTAAATCTGTAATATGGAGTTGATGTTGATACTATAGAAATTCTACCGCAGAGCGATGACATCTCAGATCTTTACCTCGTCTCTTGTATGCTGCGATCAGCTAATGTTACTCAATCTACACCATGCTATCGTTCGGGTAGAACTATTGTTTCGACCACTAAAGATAGCTTCACTAATATTCTTCCAGATCTATCTCATACACTCAGTAAGCCCCAAAGCCTAGAAGAACTTGATGAAATAACAAAATATAAATACAGTCTTCTCTAGCACTCTTGACAGTGTCGCCCCCCTTCAATTAAAGAAAAAAGCCCCACACCATGGTACAATGATCACACTCATGATCTCAAGAGAGCAGCTTGGAAAATGGAGCACAAGTGGTAGAATACAAAATTAGAGGTATTTTGCAGTGTATGGAAGGATAGTGTCTGTAGCTACAGACAGGCACTAAAAGCTGCCAGGTCAGCATATTTGAGCAAACTCACAGGAAACAACCACAACAATCCTAGTGCTGTGGCTCTATTGGTTAGGCATAAAGTCTCAACTGAACCAGATATTCCATCGCAGCACAAGAGTAATGACTTCATGAATTTATTTACTGATAAAATTGAAATAATCAGAAATAAAATTGGAATTATGTCACAGTACCTCATAAAACAGTGTCTCATAATTTTCCTCATGTGCAACTTCAATCCTTCGCTGTCGTAGGTCATGAAGAGCTAACAAATCTTATCGAAACATCAAAAGCCACAACATGTATGTTAGATCCAATACCAACTAAGCTCTTAAAAGAGGTGTTCCCTGTAAGCTCAGACCCTCTTCTTAATATTATTAACTCCTCGCCATCCATAGGAAATGTCCCAAGAAACTTTAAATTGGCAGTTATCAAACCGATTATTAAGAAGCCACAACTTGATCCTGGTGAACTGGCTAATTACAGACCGATTTCAAATCTCCCATTTATGTCGAAAATACTAGAAAAGGTAGTATCCTCCTAACTATGTTCATTTCTACAGAGAAATAGTATATATGAACAATTTCAGTCAGGATTTAGGCCCCATCACAGCACAGAGACAGCACTTATCAGAGTTACAAATGACTTGCTCTTATCATCTGATCGCGGCTTCATTTCTCTTCTAGTGCTTTTAGATCTTAGTGCTGCATTTGACATGATAGATCTCGACATTCTCTTGAATAGGTTTCAGAATTATGTTGGCATTTGTGGACTTGCATTAGCATGGTTTAGGTCCTATTTAGCAGACCGCTACCACTTTGTCTAAGTAAATGATGAATTGTCAAACCAAACAAAAGTATAGAGTGCCACAGGGATCAGTTTTAGGGCCTCTGCTTTTCTCCTTGTATATGCTTCCCCTGAGAGATATTATCAGGAATCGTGGAAAAAGTTTCCACTCTTATGCCGACGATACCCAACTTTATATTTCTTCAAAACCTGATGAAATTTCACAATTCTCCAAATTAGCAGAGTGTTTCAATGAAATAAAATGTTGGATGGCCAGAAATTTCCTTCTACTCAATTCCGACAAAACAGAGGTACTAATTATTGGACCAAAAACCTCTAAAAAAGCCGCTAAAATATAATTTGACTCTCGATGAATGTAGTTACATTGTCTTCAACAGCGAAGAACTTAGGTGTTATATTTGATACCAATCTGTCCTTTGAAAATCAAATGACCAATGTTTGTAGAACAGCATTCTTCCACCTAAGAAATATTGCTAAATTACGACACATGCTCTCTGTTGCTGATGCTGAAAAACTAATTCATGCATTCATGACCTCAAGACTAGATTATTGTAATGCATTACTGGTAGGATGTCCAGCAAGATCAATAAATAAACTTGTTCAAAATGCAGCAGCCAGAGTGCTGACTAGAACCAAGATATATGATCATATTAGCCCCATTTTATCATTGTTACATTGGCTACCTATTAAATTTCGTATTAATTTTAAAATTCTGTTAACTACGTACAAAGCTTTGAATGGTTTAGCTCCACAGTACTGAAGTGACCTTCTATCACGCTATATTCCATCACTGGCCTGTTAATAGTTCCTACAATATCAAAATCCACAAAAGGAGGTAGATCCTTTTCGTATTTGGCTCCTAAACTATGGAATAGATCCCTAACACTGTTCAAGATGCAGACACACACACTCAGTTTAAGTCTAGGCTAAAGACTCATCTATTTAGCCAGGCATACACCTAATTTATCCTTCAGCTCACAATTAGGCTGATTTAGTTAGGTCTGCCAGAACCAGAAACCAGAAACATTGATCATGATCTATAACTCTGCAATAAATTGAATGGCATCTATGCTAATATTATTCTATTTGTTTCTGTCTCAACCTCAGGACTCCTATCCTGAGGTCACCAGAACTGGCTGGATCCAGCTCCATTCCTGCTTCGTGTTGGACTCCACTGCTACGTATCTCTGAGTGATGACGACTAATAGCAGCCGGTGCCAGCCAAACATCACTTCAGTCAATCGTATTTTATCAACCTACACAATGATGACTCTAAGACATTATAAATATTACAGTTTCATAATATATATATATATATATATATCACATTAAGAATTTGTTTGCAGCAGTCCTCTTGAGCTCTTGTAGCAGCCGCTGTTACGGTTGGGATGGTGTTCTTTTTCAATTTTCAAAAAAAGTTACATTTTTGTTTCATCAGACCAGAGGAAATTTCTCCAAAAAGTAAGATCTTTGTCCCCATGTACACTTGCAAACTGTAGTCTGGCTTTTTATGGTGGTTTTGGAGCATTGGTTTCTTTCTTGCTAAGCAGCCTTTCAGGTTATGTTGATATAATATTTGTTTTACTGTGGATATAGATACTTGTCTACCTGGTTCCTCCAGCATTTTCATCTCTAGGAGACAGAATGCATCTCCTTCCTGAGCTGTATGATGGCTGTTTTTATGGTGTTTATATTTGCATACTATTGTTTATTCAGGTGTTTGGAAATTGCTCCCAAGGATGAACCAGATTTGTGGAGGTCCACAATTTCTTTTCTGAGGTTTTAGCAGATTTCTTTTGATTTTCCCATGATGTCAAGCAAAGAGGCACTGAGTTTGAAGGTAGGCCTTAAAATACATCCACAGGTACTCCTCAAATTCAGTACACCACCAATCAGAAGCTAACTGGCTAATTGCCTAAAGGCTTGACATAATTTTCTGGAATTTTCCAAGCTACATAAAGGCACAGTTAACTTTGTGTATGTAAACTTCTGACCCACTGGAATGTGATATAATCAAGTAAAAGTGAAACAATCTGTCTGTAAACAGTTGCTGAAAAAAATTACTTGAGTCATGCACAAAGTGAATGTACTAAATGACTTGTCAAAACTATAGTTTGCTAATATGAAATCTGTGGAGTGTTTAAAAAAATAGTTTTAATGACTTAATGACAACCTAAGTGCATGTAAACTTCTGACTTTAACTGTAGCTGGGGCCCCAAACAAACCGAACGGAAGCGTCACAAATTGGTGTAATCCAAACGGTGTGGAGAAGGCTGATTTCTCACGGGACATCAGCCAATAACCCTTTAAGTCCAGTGTCGAGTAAAAGTGAGCCGTGCCCAACCGATCGAGCAGTTCATCAATACAAGGCATTAGATACATGTCAAATTTCGACACCACATTGACTTTTTTATAATCCACACAGAACCAAACCGAGCCAATCGCTCTTAGGTACCAGAACCACCGGGCTGGCCCAATCACTGTGGGATTCCTCTATTACCCCGACATTGAGCATGGCCTATAATTATTCCTGTAATACCCATCTCTTGTGTTCGGGTAAGCGGTAGGGCCGACTACGTACCACTACCCCGGGGGTTGTCTCGATGTGGTGTTCTATGAGGTTAGTGCGGCCGGGGAGAGGTGAGAACACATCAGAGAAACTTTTTTGCAATCTGGCAAACCTCCGTATGTTGTGATGGCAAGAGGTGGTCTTCACACGGGACCGGAGTGTACTGATTGGCTTTTAGACTCACCTCCGGACCCAGCAACTCCCTCTCTGGAACAACCATCACCAAGGATACAGGGACCACCTCTCTCCATGGTTTTAGTAGGTTGAGGTGGTAAATTTGATGAGCCCCGCCCCATCTGTATGCACTACCTCATAGTCAACTTCCCCAACTCGCTGTGTGACCTCAAAGGGTCCTTGCCACTTCAGAGAAACTGGAGGGTTAATACACCCCGAGGCCGGAGCACCGATCTCGGGGGGATTGTTCCACCGTTTCTGTGGGAACAGGATAGGTCGGAGGGAATGAGGGGAAGGGGTGGGGGAGCATCACAGAGAGAGAGAGAGCGGGGCGCGCCGGCCCCCGGGTACGTTGCTAAATGGTGCTTCGCCAACTGTACTGCTTCATCCAGCGACGTTGGGTGGTGCACTGGACCCACTCTGCCAATCCTTTCGGTAGTCGGGAGATTAACTGCTCCAGCACCACGAGATTGATGCATGCCCAACGTCGCTGGGGTCCTCAGCCAGCACCCACCGCCAGCAGGCGTCACGGAGCTGTTGAGCGAAGTCGGCCGCCCATTTGCCTTCGCTCAGCGTTAGGGATCAGAACCGCTGGCAGTACTCTTCTGGACTGCGGCTGACCTGCTGGAGGATGGCTTTCTTCAGCCCAAGGTACCTCAGGAGGTTGTCAACCGGGAGCTGTTGGGCCGCGAGTTGGGCCTCCCCGGTCAGCAGCGGTAGGCGGTGGACTGCCCATTGCGCCCACAGCCATTCCAGAGCTTGGGCCGTGCGCTCAAAGAGCTCCAGAAAGGCCTCTGGATCGTCTTGCGCCCCCATCTTCGTGAGCAACACATGGGGGTTCGCTGCTGCCGGGGTCACGGCGTGCGCCCCCTCGTGAGGCACCAAGCTCTGCAATACCCGTCAGTCCTCCTCTTGGCCTCGAAGCGCTGTTGCTGCTCCGCCCACAGATCTATGAGGGCCTGGTATTGAGCCTGGTGGATGCTGGCGGGGGATCGGAACACTTCCTCAAAGATGACTCCATAGCATCGTACTCTTCCTCCTTGTCCTGGGTTTCAGCAACAGTGTAACAGATGTTCATATTTGGATCAAAAGGAGGAAGCGGGAGATGGCGATTCCAACGCAGGAATGTCTTTTATTAAACTCAAAAAATTATTTGCGTTAGAGCGCAACGGTACAGCTTCACATGCACACAAACTCAAGGTGCTTCAATATAAAAAAAAACAATGGCAGCAGCCAACACACATGCAGCTTCTCAGCTGGGCTCTTTTTCAGTGGACTGGGCCGTCTTTTATCTCCCCCGACTCTCACTGTGAACATGGAAACGGTAATTAGTCACAATTCATCTCAGGTGGATGTCCTTACCGCTTCTCTCCCTAGACGGGTGCTCAACCACGGCCTCACCGCCACAGCAAGTGAATTATTTTGTGCTCATTCAGGTGGATTTCTCTGCGATAGAGGTCCGCATGTCTCAACTGCAAGCACAACCTGGTTACCATCAATATACTTTATCATCAATCATTAACCAATGTTTACATTAAATGTAATTAAATCAAGATCTTTTCACATATACAATGCTTTTTCTCCATGTCAGTGCTCTGTTACCAGATTTTAAAGTAATGGTTTCTCTTCAAATTTGTGACCAAAAATTTCAGCCAAAAACCTAAGAGCATTTTATGCCATTTTTGGATAGAACATTCACATAGGACGATATTAAATTCATAACACCCAGACTGTATAAAGGTGATAATTGTAACACACTGTAATAAATAAAACACACAATAATGTAAATATCCATTACAAATTTAATGTGTGTATACACTGTTAATAAACAACATCTAATAAGATTGAGTCACAGACTTCATTCATGCCTCCAGACAAAATTGTTAACATACGAGTAATATTTACACAGCAAGTTGATTTGGGAAATATTGTAGATTTAAAAACTAATCATAAACTTATGATTAAATAAGGTAACTTTTAAATTAAAGGAATGTTCCAAATTAAAAACAAGTTAAACTCAATCGACAGCATTTGTGGCATAATGTTGATTACCACAAAAATGTATTTACATCGTAATGGCAACGAAGATGTAAAATTGGCTATAACTTTACACAGAAAAGGTTAGTAAGCGATTTTATCACACTAAATCATGTTTACATGCATATCCTTTGTCTTGTGGCTTTTGAAACAGTGTGTATTTTAATGTTCAAAATTTGACCCACATTCACTTCCATTGTAAGTGTCTCACTGTAACCCAGATTGTTGCTTTTTTTTTTTTTAAAGAAAAGTTGGGACGAGTGGAAATACATTTTTGTGGTAATCAATATTATGCTACAAATGCTGTCAATTGAGCTTAACTTTTATTGGACCTGGAACATTTTTAAATACAGGACAACATAAGTAAAACACAACAGTAATTAAACTCCAGGTAAACTTGCATACTGTAGGTGTGTTCGCCTCGGTTAAAAGCAGCTCTTACATTCATAGAATCATCACAGATGTTTTGTAATATTGTGACCAAATCAGATCAGAAAACAACATGAAAACATTAGTAATTTCTTTTTTATCTAATTAACACTTTTTATTGATTCACATAAATTAACAGAAAAGCAAAATATATATACACAGAATCAACTTTAACCTCCATAATTCCCTTTCCCCCTCCCAATCCCCAGCCCCACCCTCAACAAAAATCCCTGTGGTCAAAGCTATAGTATACACACAAAACAAAAAATAAATAAATAAATAAAAATATATTTTAAAAAAATAAATCGTACACATTTAATACTACACAACTCTCTCCACTGCCCCTCCCCGAGAGCCTTCCAAAAAGGCTAAACAGCTGCCCCACTTCCCATTAAACAAATCCATACGGCACACCCTTGCATCTCTAGATGTAGACTCTACGTTTTATTGAATCCTAGCCCACACTCCCTCCTCCAATGCTAAGTTTAAATCTTTCTCCCATAAGCTCTTGAGTGAAGTTGAACCTCGTCCACCAGACTCTGAATTAGCAGGGAGTAATATACTGATGCCTCATGACCTTTTCCAAAAGCAGTAATCACCACTCCCACAGTATCTGCCGCTCTAGGGGGGTGTATGCTACTCCCAAAAATAGTACAGAGCAGGTGGTGCAGCTGTAAATACCTGAAGAATTGAGACCCTTGAATCCCAAAATGTTTAACCATATTTTCAAAGGATCTCAACACTCCACTCTCATATAGGTCACCGAGCGTATTAACCTCCCTCACAATCCACTCTGTACAGCAGAAAGGGGACTTATTAATACATAATTTGGTGTTCAGCCATATGCTCGAAGGAACATTTAAATAAATGTCTGAACACTCGACACACTTTTGTCCATACTGTGTGCAAATGCGAGATAATGGGGTGTAACTTAACTTCTCCGGTTAGTTTGACAGAAAGGCTTTGCAATGACAAAATAGGGGCAAGAACTTCCTATTCAGTACAGAACCAGTGTGGGGCTCTCTCAGGTTGAAGCAACCAATGAGCCAAATGTCTGAGACCGAATGCATAATAATAAAACAAAATCTTGGGTATGCCTAGCCCACCTTTGCCAAATGGCCTATGTAACTTATTGAAATGTAATCTGGGATGCTTACCATTCCAAATGAAAGATTTCGCTATGCTATCAAACTGCTTGAAATAAGAGAGAGGGACATCTATAGGGAGAGGCTGTAGCAGGTAGTTGATTTTTGACAATATCTTAACATCTAGCTGGATCAGGGAAATTGGACGGTAACTCTTACACTCGCTAGGATCTTTGTCCTTTTTAAGAATCACACTGATCCTGGATTGCGTCATGCTTGGCGGAAGCTTTCCATTCTTTGATAATTCTGTATAAACTTCTAGCAAAAGTGGAGCCAGTTCTGAAGCATAAGATCTAAAACATTCAGCGGCAAAGCCGTCTGGCCCCGGAGCCTTGCCTGTAGGCAAGGCCTTAATTACCTCGCCAAGCTCCTCCAATTTTATCTCAGAATCAAGAGAATTTTTTTGCTCAGTCGTCAGTTTAGGAAGTTCTAATGGTTCCACAAAGTCTCTAATATCCTCATCAGTAGACGAAGATGTGGAACTATAGAGATCAAGATAGAATTCTTTAAATGCATTATTAATATCAAAGGCCGAGGTAAATATTTTACCACCAGCAGATTTCACAGGGAATGGCAGAAAAAGACTCTCTCTTGCTTTATATATCTAGCCAAAAGCTTCCCTGCTTTGTCCCCTGACTCAAAGTATGACTGTCTTGCCCTGAATAGCCAAAACTCCACCCTCTGCGACAAAATAGTATTATATCTGTATTTCAATCGGGTCAATTCCCTGAGGCCATTAGATGACATTCGGCACTTCAGCTCTGCCTCGGCACTTTTAATATTCCCTTCCAAATCCACAAGTTCTCGTGCTTTGTATTTTTTGGTGAATGAGGCATACTGTATGATCCGGCCCCTAAGAACTGCCTTTAGTGCCTCCCAAGGCACGCCCACAGAGGATACTGAGGACCAGTTGGCCTCCATATAGACATTGATTTCAGCCTTTAACATTTGTTGGAATTCAGCATTTTGCAAAAGGGATACATTAAAGCAACAACTATATGATTTCCTTTTCTCCCTATGTGGCAACACCTCTAAAAACACCAGGGCGTGATCTAAGACTAAAATGTTTCCAATTGAGCAATCAACAACAGATGAAATAAGGGACTTGAATATAAAAAAAATAATAATAATCTATTCTAGAGTAAATCTTATGGACTGATGAATAAAATGTATAGTCCCTTCCAGATGGGTTCAAAAGTCTCCAAATATCTGTAAGATCAAGGTTTTTACACATCCTGTGAAGCGTCAATGTTGCTCTAGGGGGCTTACACACATTTGCTTCACTATGATCAAGGACTGAGTCCATCAAAAGATTAAAGTCTCCTCCCAATATTATATCATGAGGGGTGCCAGCAGCTTGCAACATTCCTTCAAGATCTATAAAAAAGCCCTGATCATCAACGTTAGGTGCATAAATATTAGCCAAAATAAGACTTTGTCCCTGAATTTCAGCTAAATCAATAATTTATCTTTACTATGTTTGAGACAATTGAATTGTAGATGTTTACTTAGTGTAATGACACCCCTGCTCTTACTCGAGCCAGCACTATAAAAAAAAATGCCCACCCCATATCTTTCCAAATTTTTCAGCTTCCTGCGGAGAAAGGTGTGTTTCTTGAAGAAACACTATATCATATTTCTTAAGCTTAAGAAGAGAAATAACCTTCCTTCTTTTTATGGGCTGATCGTGTGTCAAAAACAAGATTATAAAGACCACATTCCAACATTGGTGCAACCATCAAAACCCGAACATCCCCCAGAACAAAACAAACAGAAAAAAGAAAAACATGTGCATTAACCTCGCGCGTCCATCCCTCCAAACTCAAACAGTCCATGCACACCTATGAGAGCCCCCATGACAACCTTGCTATCGGATTGCTGAAGTCAGGTGTTTCTATACAAATTTTGTGAGACAGAATTACACAGCAAAAGATCATCTATAAAACAAACTCCAGCCAATAGGCAGAATAAACACAAAGAGCATGTAGATTCATCCATAAAACTGTCCTGAAGATGTGTTACTCTACAAAATAAACTTCAGCCGATAGGCAGAACCAGCACAAAAAAAGCATGCAGGTTCCTCAAACAGTCAAGCGAATGTTCAGTGAGCCGCTCCACTCGGCTGCTACATGAGTGCAAGCAAATGACTTACTCCATTGACTTTATGAAGGACATCACTTGCTGTGGGCATGTGAATGTTTTACGGCCATCCTTTCTCAATCTATCTATTCTCAATTTGGCTGGGAATATCAGTGCAAAAGCGACCTTTCGTTGATGTAAAAGTTTCTTGCACTCCTTGAATCGATCACGTTTCTCTTGTCGAGTTCGCAAAGTCTGGGAACAAGAAAATGCTGTGGTTCTTCCAAGAAAGCCTTCCTTTACTCCTCACCTCGTGTAACAAGATCTTTACCAGATGATCTCAGAAATTTGGCCAGAACTGATCAGGGCCTGTCTCTCTCCACGGATCGCCGAGCAGGATCCCTGTGAGCTCGCTCGATTTCCAGCTTATGGCGAAAGAGCCCAACCAGGAATTTCACCATACCCTATCCCTCTAATCTCTTCGGGACTCCTTCGACACTGAAGTTATTCCGCCGGCTATGGTTTTCCATGTCCTCCAACTTCTCCCAGACACGCTCCAGATCCACCTTGGTTGCTAGCAGATTAGCAGATAATTCCCTCTCCGATGACTCCAGGAAATCTAACCGTTTCTCTTGTAACCACATCAGTGAACTTTGCCTCCATGGCGGTGATCGATCAACATATCACAGCAAGATCCTCCAAGTCAGCAACAACCTTCAGCATTGCTGACATGTTCAGCATCTCCCGCCGCATTTCCCGCACCTCCCTGACCAAATCGACTCCCAGGCCTGCTCGGGGGCGTCAGCTTGAGCACGTACGTTTCTTTTAATGTCTCCAGAGCCCAAGGATTTTGCATTCTTGACATATTGTCCTCCAAGAACAGTTATGGATCAGAGTGTATCGAATCTCATGTCTTAAAAAGTATTAAAACTAGCAAAGTGCGCAGAGCACGCCATTCACATGTCCAATTCTCGCATGGCGTCACATGAATCTCCACATTCGTAACTTCTGAATGAGAGATGTATATGGTTATGTAGCAGTAGGCACGTGTACTCAGTCACACATCAGACTATGGCGATAAATCGTGCAATGTCTGCCAAAGTCAAATTTGCCAATTTTTGTGCTGACTTCAGTTCTGTATTCACTTTTACTGGGACTTGGTATTAAAAGGGACATATTATGCAAAATCCACTTTTTCAATTTTTTTGAACATAATTATGTGTCCCCAGTGTGTGTAGACAACCACAAAATATGGTAAAAGACCATCCCCTTGTTTCTTTCCTTTCCCCATCAATAAAAAACTGTCTCCGAATGAGCTGTTCAGGTTGGCAGCCCCTTGTGACGTCAAAAGGAGAAAGGTACCGCCTACAGCTGGCGAAGAGATCCGCCCATGTAGCTTAGATCTGCCCTCATTAAAACCTGAGCGAGCATCGCACAGTCCGCCATATATGATCCGCTTGTGCTAACTAGGGCTGCTTCATCATCGATGGTCAACACAAGGCTGGATTTGCTTCAAAGCTAAGGATCAAGGATGGATCGATACCAACTCTCCGTGACCCATCTTCAAATGTGCAAGTCATAAGTTTCGCACTTTATACTTTTTTAATGTTTGCAATTTGGCTTTCTGAATTTGCTTGTTTGCTCATTGCATAAAAAATGCTTGTTGTGAAAACACTGTGTTTTGTGTAATGTAGCAACTAGTCCCTAACTATCTTATTCCATAACAATGAAGCTGTAGCTCTGTTTTGGTTATGATATAAACTGAATGGCGTCCTCCACATTCTCGCTTGAGTGGTCATGCAATGAAGATTTTCCGTATAATAAAACCGGTCTTTATTTCAAAAACGATTATGAAACGATAGTGGTATTTTCGACAACTATAGCTGTTTTTCATATTTCATAACTCATAATTTTCATAACTTTTATGCACAATACAGCAAGATGATCGACTGTGTTCTCCATTTTATTTATAATTTTTTAACTGTTTAAGTTCTCCTGCACTGTTGTCGCCGGGGTATCCATGGCACCAGCAGGAAAGGCACAGTCCACTTGCAGAAAAGGGTGTGGGGAGCAGCAGCTCCTTTGCATTTAAAGCTACAGACACTAAAACAGCCCGTTTGGAACAGGGCTACAAAACAGGGGCCAGTTGCACCAGCTATATGTAAGTTACAACTTAGCCTAATTGTGGCATAAATGGGCACTAAGGGCATACTCACACTAGGCCCGGTGGGCACGATTGTCCCCACTGCCTACTCCCCCGCTGGCCTGCACTCACATTGCACATAACATTCCGGGCCTGAGCACGCTTACATCATTACGACGCAACTTTTTGTTTGAAGAAAACAAGAAAAGCTTTCTCGCAGAACACAATGGAGTCCATCATTGTAAAGTTACTTACTTCATGGCTTATTTTGAGTCGTTTGGAGTGCAGTGACACATGGCCCTCCCACGTGCCTAATTGTCAACAACATCGTACCACTGGAATTTATCTTTTTCATCCAGTGAGCTGCCAGATTTACAGAGTGCATTCCGAACCTTCAGATACTGAACCCGCAGTTTTTTCAGCTTGTCACATCATTGCTCAATGGTTCTTTGGTATCCACGAGCACGAAGATAGTCACAAATTTTACCAAATATCTCATAGTTCTTGTGTGTTGTATCCAGTTGCTCCTGTATACTTTTATCTGCCCAAATTTCCAGTAAGCACTGCACCTATACCATAGACCAAAGTGATCCCTTTGCCCAGTTGATGTCATGTTTCGAGTTCCGTGCTCGGTCACGGTTAGCAATCACACTGGATGCGTACCGTGCCTAAGCCAACTGAACCGTGCCCAAGCCCACCTCTTCAAGCGGGCCAAGGCATGGTACAGCGTACCGTACCCGTGCACGGTATGGAGCGATCACACTAGTCAAATGAACTGGACTTTGGGGGTCAAACGTGCTCGGGCATGGTACAGATTGCCTAGTGTGAGTACACCCTAAGTCACAATTTATGCACTACTAAATATTTGAGCGTTGCACCATTAAACTTAGGTATAACGTACTGTAACCCTACGTATAAACAAAATATTTACGGAAGCCTCAGACCATGAGTAACGGATGGAATAAAAAAGCAGACTCATTTAATGACATCAATGAGCTCATGTTTTGGTTGACAGGCTTCAGTCCTTTCAACATATATGATGATGTTGGCATTTACACTCGTTTACATTTACGGCAGTAAACATTATGTAAAAAAAAAAACTTTTTCATCATGAAACTGATCTAACCGTGCTCATTCCTGTGTATGCAGCCCGCTGTCAAGTTTCAACATATACGAAATAGATATTAAAATGAAAAAAATGTCTATTTTCCAGCCTGTTGTATTACTATTTATTTATTTATTGTCCCTTATTTTAGGTACAGTTATTGAATATTGTTATTTACATAAGCTAAATTTATCATTAATGAAATCTTGTTTTATTACATATCGTATTTCAATGGGGATATAATTTATTACAGCTGCCAGTTACGTGCGCAAACAAGGTTTGAACATCAACCATAACAAGATCAAACTGAAATTGACAGCTTTTAACACTTCTGTTTACAAATTTCAAGGCTGCTTATTGGATAAATGCAGGTAAACATCATATTATGCGACTACGCGTTTCTTTACTGAGAGCTTACGACCTACTAATTAAGTCTTGCCTTAAGAACAGGTGGTGCAACCAAATTAAGTACCGACTTAGCTACAAACTAACTATAAGTTACTAAGCCCTTAGTTTGAACTTTACGTCCTAACTTACGTGAGACCTTACGCACAGCTGGTGCAACCCTACCCAGGGGTATAAAGGCATGGTAGAATAAATGATCTGTGAGGTATATCTCAGATGACACATTCTGGGGACATCTGAGACTTATTTTACATAGTGTAAAAAGGGGCATAATAAGTCACCTTTAAACAAAAATCTAATTTTATGTTTTTCTTGATATTATTTTATGGGTGTTCCCATTTTGCAATTATCGCATTGGTTGAGAACCGTGTTCACTTGGCCGATAAACAGAAATGTTAACTTTCTATTGTTTTTGTTTCACTTTTGAAATTTTGTATACTGGCAGCCCTTTCTGTACATCCTTAAGAATGTTATTTCTGTGTAAAGTCCTCCCTGTAACAGTCTTTTTTTACTGAAATCTCTTGTCTGTATGCATATGACAACCCATATCCTTTTTTTTCTTCTGTTTGTATGTGCTACGTAATTTCCAAATTCATAACCTTATCGCAATCATTTGTTATTGTTTGATTTGTATGTAATTTTAAAATTTAAATTAAAACATTATAATAAAGAAATGTTTTGTACATGCTGTTGTTAAATTGTATTATGTACGTATACTGGCATTTATATCTGCCATTATCCAACCTGCTCTCCAGCTTTTTAGCATCAGTCATTGAAAAATCCATATCGATCGACCTCCAGCTGTGACTTCTTTTTACATGTTTATATAGAGTACTTGCTAAGATGAAACTTTTCCCTCATGAAGAGCAGTGGTATGGTTTCTCTCCAGTATGAATTCTCTTGTGTTTTTTCAGGTTTTGTGACTGAGTGAAACTCTTTCCACAGTGTGAGCACTTGTATGGTTTCTCTCCCGTATGAATTCTCTCGTGTGTTTTTAGGTTTTCTGACCGAGTGAAAGTCTTTTCACAGTGTGAGCACTTGTATGGTTTCTCTCCCGTATGAATTCTCTTGTGTGTTTTCAGGTCATGTGACCGAGTGAAACTCTTTCCACATTGTGAGCACTTGTATGGTTTCTCTCCAGTATGAATTCTCTCATGTGTTTTCAGGTTTTCTGACCGAGTGAAACTCTTTTCACAGTGCGAGCACTTGTATGGTTTCTCTCCAGTATGAATTATTTGGTGCTGATTCAAGTTGCCGGCTGTAATAAAGATCTTTCCACATTCAAAGCACATATGAGCCCCCACACCGGTATGCATTTTCTGGTGCTCTTTAAAATAGTCCAGGCGTGTAAAACTCTTTCCACAAAAAGAACACTTGTAAGGCTTCTCATTTGTGTGAGTTTTCAGATGTTGTTTTAGGACTGAATTCAAAACAAATGTTTTATCACACTTATCACATTCAAACGGTCTTTCTCCAGAGTGACAGCGAAGATGATTCTTGAAATCTTGTACATATGCAAAACTTTTCCCACACTGATGACACAAGAAAGGCTTCTCTCCTGTGTGAATTATTGTGTGGTTATTAAGATGTTCTTTACGTTTAAAGCCTTTTCCACACTGATGGCACGTGTATGGTCTCTCTCCAGTGTGAACTCCCATGTGTTTATTAAGATCTCTTTTACGTGTGACACATTTTCCAAACTGAGAGCAGGTGAAAGATTTCTTGGCTGCTCTTCTTTGAGGCTTTTTAGGTGAGAAATTATTTTCAGTGTTTGAGTCACTCAAAGATTTTTCTCCAGTTATGAAATCATGCTGTTCCTCCTCAACTTCATTCTGTTCTTCACATTCCTCACTCACTTGCATCAGCTCTGAAATGAACACAATAAATTGACAAAAATCAATTCAAGAGGGACAAATTTAAATAATCAAATTGAAACATAATTTAATGGCAGTATACAACAAACGTCCAATATTTATGATTTTTGCTGTGCAAACAGTTTATATTTATACCATCAATTCTAACTGAATTCTTATATCACAATATGAGTAATTTTAAATCACGATATACATCACAATATAGTATTTTTTTTTGAAAATCAATCAAAATAAATGTAATATTTTAACCATATTGTAATGCCTATTTTTGAATAATCCAGTTAGAGGTCTGCATTCCTGCGGAACTCCCACAGGACCCAATTAGATTTCTTGGGGCATGGGATAAAAAATTAAAAAAAGTTGAAGGCGGGAGCGGACGGTACTTCCATGAGATGTGGACGGTCATAGAAAAGCATGAAAAATCTGATAAGAATTTATTTTTATTAATTAATGAATGCATGATAATTTTTTTTTTTTATAACTAAATAAATGTGCGCATAGCTTGTGCTTTAAATTATCCAATATTTAGAGCAGGCAGGTAGTCAACGGGGCTTTAGAAGAATAACAGAGCAGAGCGCACTCTGTGTCATCAAAGGATGTGAAACTCGGACTAGAAAATGGTCAATTTAGTTTTAGGAAACCAACCGCAGACAAGTAAAATTGGCATCATTTTCAAACGTCATCTGTTAATAGCAATAATAGAAAAATAAAACGTTCTTTGTGTATACTTGTTGTCTATTTATATGGCTTTTGCGCTATGTGGAAAACAAATGGTCAATTCCACGAAAATGTCAACCATACCATGAAAAAATGATGTTTTAAGCAAATGATCAAAAACGTTGTTCATTTAGGTCTACATTTTACTGTATTATAGTGCTATAATAATTTTTTTTAGGAAACTGCATTGTTGATCCACCTCTTATGAGGAGTGCACCATTTCTAAAACAACATTTTCAACCAGCCATATTTCATGGTTGCAAAAGAGGGGTCAAAGGACTCTTTATTTTATCTTTATGTTAACAATAATCATTTTCCAGAAAGATTTGAAGATGTATAAGACATACTGTGATGAGGAGGAGTGCGGGGCCGGGCCGTGAGGACACACGGCTGGCCCTGAATCGTGCTAATCAGCTGGGAGAGGGATAAAAACGAGCCGGAGAGAGAGAGACGCATGTGGCCATGTTGCATGTGTGTGTCTGTGTTTGTTTGTTTTATTTTGAGTTTCTTATTAAACTATGTTTACTGTTCAACCGGTTCCCGCCGCCTCCTTGCAAGTTCTTTATCTGTTACAGTGGTGCCGAAACCCGGGAGGGGGGAGGGAGGAGGGATACGCTGTTGCGGAGTCCTCGCCGCGGCCATCTGCCTGGGGATGGAGGGGTCACTGCCGGCCACCGAGAGCCGGAGGAAACGCTGTTGTCTCCCAGGGGGAGGAGCGAGCTGTCGTTCATTAGAGGGCGGAGGAGCGGTTGAGGACTAGGCGACAGCGTGTACTTTGTAATCAGTTGAATGCTGATTGTAGCCTCCTGCCGGAGGGGAGTGTCTCAATGAGATTGTGTCCTGGGTGGGAGGGGTCGGCCACAATCTTTTCTGCCCGCCTCAGTGTCCTGGAGGCATACAGGTCCTGGAGAGATGGCAGATTGCATCCAATCACCTTCTCAGCAGAACGAATGACACGCTGCAGTCTTCTTTTTACCTTGGCAGTGGCAGCAGCGTACCAGATGGTGATGGAGGAGGTGAGGATGGACTCAATAATGGAGGTGTAGAAGTGCACCATCATTGTCTTCGGCAGGTTGAACTTCTTCAGCTGCCACAGGAAGTACATCCTCTGCTGTGCTGTTTTAATTAGAGAGCTGATGTTCAGCTCCCACTTGAGGTCATGGGAGATGATGGTTCCCAGGAAGTGGAATGACTCCACAGTGTCAACTGGAGAGTCACACAGGATGATGAGGGTGGGTGGGCCTGGGTTCTTTCTGAAATCTACAACCATCTCCACTGTCTGCATAGCATTGAGCTCCAAGTTGTTCTGACTGCACCAGGTCACCAGATGATCAATCTCCCACCTGTAGGTGGAGTCATCCCTACAAGAGATGAGCCCAATGAGGGTGGTGTCATCCACAAACTTCAGGAGCTTGACAGACTGGTGACTGAAGGGGCAGCTGTTAGTGTACAGGGAGAAAAGTAGAGGGGAAAGAACACAGACTTGATGGTCTGGGAGTCAGAGACATGTTTTCCTAGCCTCACGTGCTGCCTCTTATCAGTCAGGAAGTCTGTGATCCACCTGCATGTGGAGTCAAGCACACTCAGCTGGGAGAGCTTGTCTTGCAGCAGAGCCGGGATGATGGTGTTGAAGGCGGAGCTAAAATCCACAAACAAGATCCTGGTGTAAGTTCCTGAGGAGTCCAGGTGCTGGAGGATGAAGTGGAGGGCCATGTTAACTGCACTGTCTACTGACCTGTTAGCTCTGTAGGCGAATTGCAGGGGGTCCAGGAGAGGATCGGTGATAGCTTTGAGGTGGGACAGCACAAGGCGCTCAAATGACTTCATTACCACAGAGGTCAGGGTGACAGGTCTGAAGTCATTAAGTCCTGTGGTCCTTGTTTTTTGGGGGGATGGGGATGATGGTGGAGGTCTTAAAGCAGGCTGGCACATGGCATGTCTCCAGTGAGGTGTTAAAGATGTCTGTGAACACCGATCGTGAAGCTAAAGTGAATATTCTGTTGTGAAGCTGAAAAGCCAAGAGACTGTGTTTGTGAAGCTGAAAGGTCATTAAAAGTTGATTTACCTGGACTGCAACCTCGACTCTTGCTCCCTTATTACTGGAACCTCTACAAGGACATTTCTCCAAAAAGTAAGATCTTTGTCCCCATGTACACTTGCAGACTGACTTTTTATTGGTGGTTTTGGAGCAGTGGCTTCTTTCTTGAGGAGCAGTCTTTCAGGTTATGTCGATATAGGACTCGTTTTACTGTGGATATAGATACTTGTCTACCTGTTTCCTCCAGCATCTTCACAAGGTCCTTTGCTGTTGTTCTGGGATTGATTTGCACTTTTTGCACCAAACTACTGGGCTGGTTTGAGTATTTCTGTAACTGCTGATCTCCTGGGATTTTCACACACAACAGTCTCTAGAATTTACTCCGAATGGTGCCAAAAACAAAAAAAACATCCAGTGAGCAGCAGTTATGTGGACGGAAACGCCTTGTTGATGAGAGAGGTCAACAGAGAGGTCAGCTTTCTAATGGAGGCCTGCAGGTTTTGTGGCAAACTTTACTGGTATTTGGCACTATTCATGATTACTTCTACTTGACTAGTGCCCCAGTCACAGCTGAAGAGAAGCAGCCCCGTAGTATGATGCTTCAACCACCATGCTTCACCAGGGGTATGGTGTTGTTTGAGTGATGAGCAGTCTCGTTTTTGTGGCAAACATTCCCTTAAAATTATGGCCAAAGAGTTCTATATTGTTTCATCAGACCATAAAACATTTTGCCACATGGTTCTGGGTGACTGGATATTTGTTTAGGGAAAATTTTGAGTAATGGCTTCTATTCTGCCACCCTACCCCAAAGCCCAGAAATATGATGAATGCGGGATATTTTTGTCACATGCAGCAAGAGCCAGTCCTTTACCAGATATTCTTCCAACTCATTTAATGTTCTTCGTTTTCAACTGTCAACTGTCGATGGGCGCACTGTCCTTAGGAATGTCATTGTGGTGCCCCATTTTATCCGGTCTTACAATGTTCGATGGCACATCTAATGTTTTGAAAATTCTTTTGTACCCCTCTGCTGATTGTTATCTCATCACAATGAGATCCTGCACATTCTTTGCAAGCTCTTTGGGGACAATTGGCTTAAGCAGTAAGACGCAACCAAGAAGATTTTTATTCAGGGTTAATCAACATCACATAATTGATGACAAGTAAGAGTTTGAATGAGATTGGTCAATTCCAAACAGAGTCACATGGCACATTATAAAAGGGTGTACACACTTATGCAGCCAGTTTATTGTCTTTTAATTTTATTTTTTCTCCTAAAAAGTTTCTGTTTGTTGTTCACTTGAATTTGGTTGATTGCATTTTTCACATTAAAGGTGTAAAAAGATCTGACATGATTGATCTTGGATTAATTTTTTACATCTCAAAAACCTGCAGTTTACAAGGGGTGTATAGATTTTTTATATGCTCTGTATTACAAGTGATTATCATCACACAACAGTTTATGACATTTTTGAACCTACACCACAGATGTCACACCTGTTTTAAAAAAAAGCGCCTCTTCATTTTCTTGACTTGTTTGGGTGTCGTATCATTCTGTGGAAATGTTTATTCAGGGGTTTTCCGGAGTCAAAAATAATTTAGTAGCACGAGTGATCCCACTAGATTCTGTCCTGTAAATATTGAGAATATTTCTGAACTCGTGCACACTTGCGTGCTTCAGAGAAAGTGCACGCAACACTCACATGAAACACAGATGCACGTGTCAGATGAGAAGCAAATTAAATGTTACTGAAGTGCTGAATGCAAGATTAATATCATTGAGTTTGCTTGGGTGGCTGCTGAATTTTTTTTTTTAATTTACATTTATGCATTTGGCAGACGCTTTTATCCAAAGTGACTTACAGTGCCTTTATTACAAGGACAATCCCCCTGGAGAAACCTGGAGTTAAGTGCCTTGCTCAAGGACACAATGGTGGTGGCTGTGGGGATCGAACCAACAACCTTCTGCTTACCAGTTCTGTGCTTTAGTCCACTATGCTACCACCACTCCAATACAACACAACTTTATTTTTATAGCACATTTTAAAACAACTTCAGTTGAGCAGTGTCTTTCCGGAAAGTACAGGCATAAGATACATAAGAACATATGTCCATATAAACCCTGTCCATGTTTCTTAAATTTTCTCAGTCTTATGTGAAGCCCCGGCCACTAACAGATAATCCCACACAGTGCACTCAGATATTTACATATCGCGATATACACGATATAACAAAATCTCTATTGATTGACACTTTATATTGTCGCCACAATATATATCGTCATGTCGCCCAGCCCTAGTCACAGAACGAAAGTCATACATGATTGGAATATCATGAGGGTCAGTACATGCACATTTTTAAAAGACAACTGAGCACTAAAACTAAAATAAAAACAGCAGGGAACTTTTTAGTTTGACCTGTGAGTGATAAAACTGTCTTTCTTGTATCAAACTCTGACATAACAGAGGACTGTCATGAAAATGTAACACAACATCAAAGAAAGAAACATACCTGCAGGAATAAAATCATCATCATCTTCATCACTCTGTTGTTCTTCTGTTGTGTTGTCTTCTTTTATCTCCTCCTGCTTCACTTCAATCTTCACTGGTGTCTGCAGCATCTGCTGTTCATCATCATCTTCATCACTCTGTTGTTCTTCTGTTGTGTTTTCTTCTTTTATCTCCTCCTGCTTCACTTCAATCTTCGCTGGTGTCTGCAGCATCTGCTGTTCATCATCATTTTCATCACTCTGTTGTTCTTCTGTTGTGTTTTCTTCTTTTATCTCCTCCTGCTTCACTTCAATCTTCGCTGGTGTCTGCAGCATCTGCTGTTCTCCAGCGTGAATCACATCCACCTGCTCTCTCATGATGAACATCTGAACACAAAAACATCATCATTATAATGGACTGACATTCATCAAACTCAAAAAGATTATTATATGATTATACAGAAGAACAGATCTGTTCTTTCAGAAATGGTTTAAATATAAATGTGTTTTGTGTTTTTTTTTTTCTTCCTGACTGCAGGAATATTATAACAGACTATATATAAATGGGAGAGAAATACTAGTTTTTGGGTGAACCTTTAATTTTTCAGGGCATTTTGTCAACTTTAAACTGGTGAGCATTGAGATGAACTCATAAATGGAAAGTTCAACCAAAATGAACATTCTGTCAATATTTACTCACCTACATGTTTGTGAAAACCCATATTACATGTTAGTCTCAGTCACCATTCACTTTGAATATGGAAAAAAGATTAATCCGACGACTTCAATGACGTTTTGGACATTTTTAATGTGCATGCGCACAGCTACATATTACATACAGTGGCATGCAAAAGTTTGGGCACCCCTGACCAAAATTTCTGTTGCTGTGAATAGTTAAGTGAATAGAAGATGAATTGATCTCCAAAAGGCATAAAGTTAAAGATGAAACATTCTTTTCAACATTTTAAGCAAGATTATTGTATTATTTTTGTTTTGCACAATTTTAGAGTGAAAAAAAAAGGAAAGGAGCACCATGCAAAAGTTTGGACACCCCAAGAGATTTTAGCTCTCACATAACTTTTACCAAGGTCTCAGACCTTAATTAGCTTGTTAGGGCTATGGCTTGTTCACAATCATCATTTGGAAAGGCCAGGTGATGCAAATTTCAAAGCTTTACAAATACCCTGACTCTTCAAACCTTGTCCCAACAATAAGCAACCATGTGCTCCTCTAAGCAGCTGCCTAGCACTCTGAAAATTAAAATAATTGATGCCCACAAAGCAGGAAAAGGCTACAAGAAGATAGCAAAGTGTTTTCAGGTAGCCGTTTCCTCAGTTCGTAATGTAATTAAGAAATTGTAGTTAACAGGAAAGGTGGAGGTCAAGTTGAGGTCTAGAAGACCAAGAAAACTTTCAGAGAGAACTGCTCGTAGGATTGCTAGAAAGGCAAATCAAAACCCCTGTTTGACTGCAACAGATCTTAAGGAAGATTTAGCAGACTCTGGAGTAGTGGTGCACTGTTCTACTGTACAGTGACACCTGCACAAATATGACCTTCATGGAAGAGTCAAGAGAAGAAAACCTTTCCTGCATCCTCGCCACAAAATTCAGCGTCAGAAGTTTGCAAATGAACATCTAAACAAGCCTGATGCATTTTGGAAACAAGTCCTGTGGACTGATGAAGTTAAAATCTAACTTTTTGGCCGCAATGAGCAAAGGTATGCTTGGAGAAAAAAGGGTACAGAATTTCATGAAAAGAACACCTCTCCAACTGTTAAGCACAGGGGTGGATCGATCATGCTTTGGGCTTGTGTTGCAGCTAGCGGCATGGGGAACATTTCACTGGTAGAAGGAAGAATGGATTAAATTAAATACCAGCAAATTCTAGAAGCAAACATCACACCATCTGTAAAGATGAAAAGAGGATGGCTTCTTCTACAGTATAACGATCCTTTTCCTTTTTTGAAACTGTAAAAGATGGAAATAAAAAAGTACAATTGCTTAAAATATTTAAAAAAAATTGTCATCTTTAACTTTATGCCTTTTGGAAATCAGGCCATCTTTTGCTCGCTTAGCTATTCATAGCAACAGAAATTTTGATCAAGGGTGCCAAAATTTTTGCATGCCACTGTAAGTTTCACTTTACAATACTATTTTATTTAGTGTTGTCAGTATGGCCTATAGCCTATACGTAATTTTGTTTGACATGTTATATTAGCCTAGTGGCCACTGTGACTTGGAGGATCTTGCTGCAATACGTTGATCAATCAATGCCATAGAGACTAAATTCACTGAGATGGTTACAGGAGTGCCAGACGTTGAGAAACGGATTGGTTATCTGGAGTCATCGGAGAGGGAATTAGCTGCTAATCTGCAAACGACCAAAGCAGACTTGGAGTGTGTCTGGGAAAAGTTGGAGGATATGGAAAATCGTAGTCGGCGGAATAATGTCCGAATTGTTGGAATTCCTGAGTGAGCAGCGGGTCGGAATACGGTGGAATTTTTGGACGGGCTCTTTCCGAATCTGCTCGACATAACAGGCCATAAGCTGGAAATTGAGCGAGCTCACAGAGTTCCAGCTCTCAGATCCGCTGAGGGAGACAGGCCCCAATCAATTCTGGCCAAATTTCTGAGATCATCCGATAAAGATCTTGTGTTCCGCAAGGTGATGAGTAAAGAAAGGCTTTCTTGGAAGAATCACAAAATTTTCTTGTTCCCAGACATTGCGAATTTGACATCGAGAAACGTGATCGATTCAAGGAATGCAAGAAACTCTTACATCAACGGAAGGTCGCTTTTGCACTGATGTTCCCGGCCAAATTGAGAATAGATGCTAAGGACTGCCACAAAGTATTTACATGTCCCCAACAAGCATTGTTTCAAACATCATTAAGTCAAAGGAGTGAGTAAATGATTGTGTGATACTCACGTTGCGGCCGAGTGGGCCTGACTCACTGAACATCCACTTGACCATCCGAGGAAACTGGGCGCCTTTTTTTGTTTCTTTTTGTGCTGGTTCTGCATAGCGGCTGGAATTTGTTATGTGTAGTCACACTCCTTCAGGACAGTGTTGTGGATGAATCTGCACGTTCTTTGTGCTTATGCCTCCTATTGGTTGGATTTTTTTTTTGGAGTATTTCTTGCAGGACACTGGAGTGATTGGGTCATCTGTTGCACTCATGTAACAGTCGAATGGGCCGGCTCACTAAACATTTGTTTGACTGCCTGAGGAAACTGAACAGCTTTTCTTTTTTATTGTGCTGGTTCCGCTAGCGACTGAAGCTTGCTTTGTGGAGGAACTCACCTTCTAAACAGTTATGTGTATGAATCTACATGTTCTTTGCGTTTATCCCGCCTATTGGCTGGAGTTTGTTTTATAGATTTTTTCTGTTTTGTAACTCTGTCTCACAAAATTTGTATAGAAACACCAGACTTGTGCAATCCGATGGCAAAGTTGTCACGGGAGCTCTCGTAGGCGTACATGGACTGTTTGAGTTTGGAGGGATGGACGCCGGTTGGTGCTATGCACGGGGTTAATGCGCATGTTTTTCTTTTTTCTGTTTGTTTGGTTCTGGGTGAAGTTCGGGGCTTGATTGTTGCACTAATGTTGGAATGTGGTCTTTATAATTTTGTTTTTGACACACAATCTATTTTTTCTAATATGTAAAATGTTAATATGAGTGGACTATCTCTCTCCACATGGAATGTGAATGGGTTGGGGCACCCCATAAAAAGAAGGAAGGTTATTTGTTTATGATATTGTGTTTCTTCAAGAAATGCATCTTTCCCCGCAGGAAGCTGAAAAATCTGGGAAGATATGGGGTGGGCATGTTTTCTTTAGTGCTGGCTCAAGTAAGAGCAGGGGAGTCATTACACTGATAAGTAAACATCTACAGTTCAAAAGTCTCAAAGTAAAGATAAATTAGAAAGTCATTATTGTTTTAGCAGAAATTCAGGGGCAAAGGTTGATTTTGGCTAATATTTACGCACCTAACGCTGATGATCAGGGATATTGCAAGCCGCTGGCACCCCTCCTGATATAATATTGGGAGGAGACTTTAATCTTTTGATGGACTCAGTCCTTGATCATAGTGAAGCAAAAGTGTGTAAGCCATCTAGAGCAACACTGATGCTTCACAGGATGTGTTAAAATCTTGGTCTTACAGATATTTGAAGACTTCTGAACCCATTTGGTAGGGACTATACATTCTTTTCATCAGTCCATAATATTTCATATTAAAAGTGCCGAGGCAGAGCTGAAGCACCGAATGTCAACTGATGGCCTCAGAGAATTGACCCGATTGAAATACAGATATAATACTATTTTGTCGTGGAAGCTGGAGTTTTGGCTATTCAGGGCAAGACAGTAATATTTTGAGTCGGGGGACAAAGCAGGGAAGCTTTTGGCTAGATAAATAAAGCAGAGAGTGTTTTTTCTACCATTCCTTCAGTGAAATCTGCTGGTGGTGAAATTTTTACCTCGGCCATTGATATTAATAATGCTTTTAAAGAATTCTATCTTGATCTCTATAGTTCCACATCTTTGTCTACTGATAAAGATATTAGAAATTTTGTGGAACCATTAGAACTCCCTAAACTGATGACTGAGCAAAACAATTCTCTTGATTCTGAGATAACCTTGGAGGAGCTTGGAGAGGTAATTAAGGCCTTGCCTGCCGGCAAGTCTCCGGGGCCAGATGGCTTTGCTGATGATTTTTTTTTTTAGATCTTATGCCACTGAACTGGCTCCACTTTTTTTTGGAAGGTTATACGGAATCATTAAAGAATGGAAAGCTTCCACCAACCATGACACAAGCCCAGATCAATCTGATTCGGGGGGGGGGGGGGGGGAGGATTTTCCCCTTTTCTCCCTAATTTGGAATGCCCAATTCCCAATGTGCTTTTAAGTCCTTGTGGTCACGTAGTGATTCGCCTCAATCCAGGTGGCGAATCCCAGTTGCCTCCGCGTCCGAGACCGCCAACCCATGCATCTTATCACGTGGCTTGTTGAGCACGTTAACACGGAGACATAGCACATGTGGAGGCTTCATGCCATCCATCGCGGCATCCACGCTCAACTCACCATGCGTCCCACCGAGAACGAACCACATTATAGGGACCACGAGGAGGTTACCCCATGTGACTCTACCCTCCCTAGCAATTGGGCCAATTTGGCTGCTTAGGAAGCCTGGCTGGAGTCACTCAGCATGCCCTGGGATTCGAACTAGCAAACTTCAGGGGTGGTAGCCAGCATATTTTACCACTGAGCTACCCAGGCCCCCTGATCAATCTGATTCTTAAAAAGGACAAAGATCCAAGCGAGTGTAAGAGTTACCGTCCAATTTCCCTGATCCAGCTAGACGTTAAAATATTGTCCAAAATTCTGGCTAACCAGAATTACAGTTATGACATCTCTTATACATATAGATCAGGTGGGGTTTATTCAGTGCCGCAGCTCTTCTGATAACATTAGGTGTTCAATCAATATCATGTGGTCAGTGGAGAAGGATCAGACTCCGTTCGCTGCCATCTCACCTGACACCGAAAAGGCATTTGATATGGTAGAATGGGATTATCTTTTTAAGATTTTGGAAAGGTATGGGTTCGGGAATACTTTTATTGGGTGGATTAAGTTACTTTTATGGCACTCGGTAGTGGCAGTAAAAACAAATGGATTAATTGCAGATTATTTTACTTTGGATAGGGGCACCCAGCAGGGTTACCCTCTTTCCATATTATTGTTCTGTCTTGCCCTGGAAACATTAGCAGCCACAATAAGAAAGGAAGATGATTTTCCAGGGGTGGTGGCGGGACATATGGCACATATGCTTTTGCTTTATGCTGATGATATTTTATTATTTGTCTCCAACCCCGTTAGATCTATGCCTTGCCTCCACAGAATTATTCATTCCTTTTCTAAATTCTCAGGAGTCAATTGGTCTAAATCCGAAGCTTTGTCTCTGACAGCATACTGCCCAGTAAGCCTTCCATTGGCCCAAACAGGGCATTAAGTATTTGAGCATTTTATTCCCAGCAAATTTGTGTAGTTAATTTTGATCCCTTAATAAAAAGGTTTTCGAGTGATGTGGGCAGGTGGGCTTCATTACATTTATCTGGGATTGGGAAGGTAAATGTTATTAAAATGAATTGTATTCCAACATTCAACTACCTGCTACAATCTCTCCATGTAGATGTGCCCCCTCTCTTATTTCAAGCAATTTGATAGCATAGCAAAGTCCTTCATTTGGAATGGTAAATGTCCCAGATTACATTCAATAAGTTACATAGGCCGACTGACAAAGGTGGGCTAGGCCTACCCAAGATTTTGTTTTATTATTATGCATTCGGTCTCAGGCATTTGGCTCATTGGTCGTTTCCACCTGAGAGAGCCCCTCCCTGGTTTTGTATTGAACAGGAAGTTCTTGCCCCTATTTCACCATTGCAAAGCCTTTCTATCAAACTAATCAAGAGTAGTTACACCCCATTATCTCGCATTTGCACTTGGTATGGACAAAAGTGTCCAGAGTGTTTAATTCAGACATTTATTTAAATGTTGCCTTGAGCATATAGCAAAACCCAAAATTATGTATTAAGTCCCCTTTCAGTTGGTCAGAGTGGGTTGTGAGGGAGGATAATACACTCAGTGACCTATATGAGAGTGGAGTGTTGAGATCTTTTGAAAATTGGTTCAACATTTTGGGATTCCCAGATCTCAGTTTTATAGGTATTTACAGCTGCACCACCTGCTCTGTACTACTTTGGGAGTAGCACACACCCCCTAAAGCGGCAGATACTCTGGGAATGGAGATTACTGCTTTTGGAAAAGGTCATGAGGCATCAGTGTATTACTCCCTGCTAATTCAAAGTCTGGGGGACGGAGCTTGAACTTCTATCAAGAGATTATGGGAGAAAGATTTAAACTTGGTATTGGAGGAGGGAGTGTGGGCT
Organism: Myxocyprinus asiaticus; assembly: GCF_019703515.2. Taxonomy (NCBI): domain Eukaryota; kingdom Metazoa; phylum Chordata; class Actinopteri; order Cypriniformes; family Catostomidae; genus Myxocyprinus; species Myxocyprinus asiaticus. The sequence continues at coordinate 43,271,059 of NC_059371.1, forward strand.
AGGATTCTAAAAAACGTCAAGTCTGCATCTAGAGATGCAAGGGTGTGCCTTATGCAATTCAAGATTTTACACAGATTTTATTGGACCCCCTCTAGACTGTATAGGCTTGGTCTTAAAGACACACCCACCTACTGGCGATGCCAATCGGAGGATGGAGACACAGCCCATGTTTTTTGGTGGTGTGTTGAGATCCAGGAAGTTTCTGCTAGTTCATGATACAAAGGTAGGTTCAGAGTACTGTGTGTGATGTGTTGGGCACTCAGGTTTCGTTTTGCCCCAGACACTGTGTTTTGGGCGATGGGGTTTTGGCTGTGGGGAATAAACACACATTGGGTTCTGACCAGTGTAATGATCGCCAGGCAAATTCTTTTAAGGAGATGGAGGTCGGCTGGGGCGCCCCCATTTCAGGAGTGGTGCATGGAGATGGGGAGGGTGGTGGCTTTTGAGGAAGTGTCATTTAGAAGACGGGGTAACTTAGATTTGTTTGTTGGGAAATGGGGCAACTATTTGGAGTTTTTGGAGGGCTCTCAGGGAGGGGCAGTGGAGAGAGAGGTAGAGGTATAAATGTGTGTGATTATTATATATATATTTTGCTTGTATGTTTGTTTTTTGTGTATATACTCATGTGTGACCACAGGAATGTTTGTTGAGGGTCAGGGTGGGGTTGGAGATTGGGAGGGGTAATTGTAAGGTTTAAATGTTGATTCTATGTATATATAGGTTTTGCTTTTCTTTTTTACTGTAGGAATCAATAAAAAAAATTTAATTACAAAAAAAAACAAAAAAAAAAACATAGTTATCCATATACCAATCAAATTCACTCAAAATAGTCAGCAACCTCTCATATTTTTTAGAAGACTGAAATCCCCGTAGCTCAAAAGTTATTAATATGCTATGCTATACTATTAACATAAAAACGTTATAGGAAATACAGTCATTATTGCACTCTCTCACTTTTTACTTACACTCTGAATAAAATGTTTGCATTAAAGACATCAGATATATCACGGCTCTGAACGTTCTAAATTCATTAAAATATGGATTTGGGGCCTGGGTAGCTCAGCAAGTATTGACGCTGACTACCACCCCTGGAGTCGCGAGTTCGAGTCGCAGAGTGTGCTTAGTGACTCCAGCCAGGTCTCCTAAGCAACCAAATTGGCCCGGTTGCTTGGTAGGGTAGAGTCACATGAGGTAACCTCATCATAGTCGCTAAGTGGTTCTCACTCTCAATGGGGCACGTGGTAAGTTGTGCGTGGATTGTGGAGAGTAGCATCAGCCTCCAGATGCTGAGAGTCTCCATGGTGTCAAGCACAACGAGCCACGTGAGAAGATGCGCAGATTGACTGTCTCAGAATCGGAAGCAACTGAGACTTGTCCTCCACAACCCAGATTGAGGTGAGTAACCGTGCCACCACGAGGACCTACTAAGTAGTGGGAATTGGGCATTCCAAATTGGGGAGAAAAGGGGCTTAAAAAAACAAAACAAAACAAAAAAAACATACCTACGTAATAGATGTCTGTGACGTAGCGGATGAAATCCGCTACGTCATCGTGCTACAGTCCGCAATGAGGACCTCTTGGATTAATCAGTCCTGCTGCTGTTCAACTAAAAAATGCATTTTACAGCATTATACAAGAAAATCTGAAGTGACCAGACTTATATTCCGAAATAATTTGGAATCTTTCTCTAATAAAGCAGCACATATTCAGACGTCACTGGGAAACAAAAAAGTTTAAAGTATGAAAGTTTAAAAGAATAGTTCACCCCAAAATGAAAATTCTGTCATCATTTAATCACCCTCATGTTGTTTCAAAACTGTATGACTTTCTCTATTCCGTGTGCTATATCCTACTTCCCTGTCCATCGATTCATCTCACTTATGCATCTGTCTGTTTGAAATGCCTCCTCACCAACTAGAAGCCAAAAGTGTGGGAGGAATGGACAGTATGTTTATTTAGTTAATCAGGTCCGAGAGAACACAACATATAATGTAAACAAATGCTTCAATGTAGTTAATAACATGGACTTCAGATCGATCACAGTGCAACAAATACAGTTTAACAGAAAGCAGGTGTCACAATATGCTTTTAAAGTTCTTTTTAATTAGACACATCATCTAAAAAACAGCGCTCAAGCACAAGACGCTGAATAAACAAAGGGAAGCAAAGATGTTCATCTAGCGTGCGTTTACATAGGAAAATAAATATAACTTGTATGGTTTCTCTCCAGTATGAATTCTCTCGTGTGTTTTCAGGTTTTTTGACTGAGTGAAACTCTTTCCACTGTATGAGCACTTCTATGGTTTCTCTTCAGTATGAATCCTCTCATGTATTTATTCTTTATTTTCTCAGTGTTTATTTATTGACAATGTATAATAATAATGTCAAATATTCTTTGATACAAATATTTAAGAAAGCAGCCTTCTGAGTACCTCTGCATAGTCATATCAGTGCAAAATCGGTGCACGATCCACATAGAAAAGGGCTGTTTTCATTCCAGCTCAAAAATTAGCTATATCGGCCACCATATCGGAAATCAGTGAATTTCCCCCCTCTGAAATAGGTATCGTCTCAAAAATCCCAAATCGGTCAGGCTCTGTTTTTAACTAATCTTACCCTGAATATAATAATAATTCAGTATTATATTATAATAATATACTTGACTGGGTTCCACAGTAATAATTTAGTATGATGCAATATTCATCTGGTTTCCAAAAAATAAGTGAAGTAGTTTTTGCACACCGTAATCATTCACAAAGAAAAATGTTTTAGTAAAAATATATGAAGGAAAATAAGATTTTTGTTAAGTTTCCATGTATAATTGTTTATTAAATATAAGTATAAACATGCAAATCAATTAAAATTATTACATTTTCCTTGTATGTGTAAGCATACCTGGCAATAAAGCTGACTCTGATTCTCAAATAAAATGTACTTGACTACAACGGCTGTTTAGATGAAATGATGGTTACTCTGATTGAAAAAAAAACAAAACAAAAAAAAAAAACACTTATGCTATTTCAGAACATATATATATATATATATATATATATATATATATATATACATATATACATATATATATATATATATATATATATATATATATATATATATATATATATAAATAATCTCTCGAATATCATCAGTTTGATGAAAAATATCGAAATATCACTTCTGAAGCCATATCACCCAGCCCTACAACTAACATAAAAGCTCATCTAAAACATAACCATCCCATCTAGTTTTCCGAGCTGGGAACAAAAACTGCAGTTGGAGATGGAGAGGGGCCTCCCCGACTTTAATTATTATTATTTAATTTTTTTACATTTCGATTCCAATGTCTGAATATTAACTAACCCTTATAATAACCCTCACTAACTATACTAAACCTTTTTAACTAAAAGTTCACTGCTCTATGAAAGGGTGTACTTGCATTATTATGCTTTTATATTATCATTATATCAATGGCATAAAATGGTCTTAAAATTACAATAATTTCATTTATCGCAATTATTTCGGGGACAATATATCGTCCAACAAATGTAGTTCTCGTGTCAGGCCTAAAGACATTGATAAGTGCATGAGAAGAATAAAAATCACATTAAATTGTTTAAATTAAAACAAAGGAGGAGCAAACAATACAGATTAGTGATTGGTCCTTGGCAACACCGTTTGCACATGCGCAGCTCATCAGTTGAGAAACACTGGACTTCTCTGGCTCTTAACTGTTTTTAATTCCTTTTAATAACCTCGTGCTTGTGACCAGTAACAAAACAAGCTACATCAGGCGGTTATACTCTTCTCTTACACTCATTACAACACCAAATAGATTCAAAAACAACATGCACAGAAAAATAAACATCAAAATAAATACAAATGCCAATAATAATATAAAACACATTGAACACGTACCGAAATGAGCGTCCAAACTATCAGCTCTTCTTCATCTTCTTGTGTTTTCTGTCGGTTTATAAAACAACTTCAAGTGAATATCTGCCTCCTGCTGGACTGGAGTGTTTAAAATACCAACATCTGATAATTCCTGCTGCTGTTGTTCAACTTAAAAATACACTGTACAAGAAAATCTGAAGTGACCAGACTTATTTTCCATTGACATTTCCTAAATGTTTCTATAATTTGGAATTATTCTCTAGATAAAAGTACACAAGGGCCAAGGTTACATTCATTTCAATAGGCTGGATAATTATGATGATTGCAATAAATGTTACATAAGTGGAAAAAGCTTTATCATGTAACTAATATCATAGTGTAGTATCATGTATTAAAGTCAACACAAATCAAAAACAGATTATGAAGGATGACCTTTAATAGTGACATCAGACAGTATGTAAACATACAGAGGGCAAGACAAATATAAAATTGAACAAAATATTTTTGATTTAATTGTCATTAAAATGGTTTTACATTTAATGCTATCTGGGCAAATTATAGATCTATTTGTGATAACGCTAAAGATGCATTTAACCCAGTGCCATTAAAGCATAAAATCATGAATTCTATAATATTATGCTTTCATTTCCGGAGCCCTGGCTTCAAAATGTTTAATATTTTCCACCAGATGGTGCCATTTTTCTCATGTTTAGCCTATGGAGCAAATACATGCTTTTCCCCTATTTTCTGTTTGCTGTATTATAGAGCACTGCAGGCCAACTGAATAAATGATGCAGCTTAAATTGTGTGTGTTGGTATGGATGTCAGATTGTGTTTTGTATGTGTGTAGAAAACGCCATGCTGATTTTCTGCTAGTTCATGATAAAGGTATCTTTGGTGGGTGTGGTTTCGGAAAGAGTCTAATTCAACAGCTCAGTTTTGTGGAATTTCCACAATGGCTTTAATCGCTTACAGCACCTTTAAGCTTTAAAGAATTTGACTATTTCAGTACAAGAAAGACTTTTTAGTCAAAAGCAAAGACATCAAAATATTTGGTTCAGAAAAAATATATATATATACAGTTGCAATCAAAATTATTCAACCCCACCTGACCAGCAATATGTTCTGGTGATGTGAGCCAAAGCTTCGGATTTAGACCAATTGACTCTGTATCCTGAAAACTTATAAAAGGAATTAATAATTCTGTGGAGGCAAGGCATAGGTCTAATGGGGTCGGAGACGAATAATAAAATATCATCTGTGTAATGCAAAAGCTTATGCACCATACCTCCAGCCATCACCCCTGGAAAATCATCCTCCTTTCTTACCGCGGGCGCTAATGGTTCCAGGGCAAGACAGAACAATAATGGGGAAAGAGGGCAACCCTGCCGAGTACCCCTATCCAGAGTAAAATAATCTGAAATTAATCCATTTGTTTGAACCGCCGCTACCGGGTGTCTATTAAGTAACTTAATCCACCCATAAAAGTATTCCCGAACCCGTACATTTCCAAAATCTTAAAAAGATAATCCCATTCTACCATATCAAATATCTTTTCGGCTTGAAGTGAGATGGCAGTGACCGGAGACTGATCATTCGCCACTGACCACATAATATTGATGAAATGCCTAATGTTATCAGAAGAGCTGCGGCCACGAATAAACCCCACCTGATCTATATGTATAAAAGATGTCATAACTTAATCGGTTAGCCAAAATTTTTGACAATATTTTAACATCTAGCTGGATCAGTGAAATTGCCGGTAACTCTTACGCTCGCTTGGATCTTTGTCCTTTTTAAGAATCAGACTGATCCGGGCTTGCGTCATGGTTGAAGTTTCCATTTTTTAATGATTCCGTATAAATTTCTAGCAAGAGTGGAACCAGTTAGGTAGCATAAGATCTAAAAAAAATGTAGCGGCAAACCCATTTGGCCCCGGAGCCTTGCCTGTAGGCAAGGCCTTAATTACCTCACCAAGCTCCTCCAAGGTTATCTCAGAATCAAGATAATTTTTTTGCTTAGTCGTCAGTTTAGGAAGATCTAATGGTTCCACAAAATGTCTTATATCCTCTTCAGTAGATGAAGATGTGGAACTATAAAGATCAAGATAGAATTCTTTAAAAGCATTATTAATATCAATGGCCATGGCAAATATTTCACCACCAGCAGATTTCACTGAAGGAATGGTAGAAAAAGACTATCTCTGCTTTATATATCTAGCCAGAAGTTTTCCTGCTTTGTCCCAAAGTATGACTATCTTGGGGGGCCTGGGTAGCTCAGCGAGTATTGACGCTAACTACCACCCCTGGAGTCGCGAGTTCGAATCCAGGGTGTGCTGAGCGACTCCATCCAGGTCTCCTAAGCAACCAAATTGGCCCAGTTTCTAGGGAGGGTAGAGTCACAAGGGGTAACCTCCTTGTGGTCGCTATAATGTGTGGTTCTCACTCTCTGTGGGGCGCGTGGCGAGTTGTGCATTGATGCCGCAGAGAAAAGCATGGGCCTCCACACGCACTGTCTCCGCGGTAATGCACTCAACAAGCCACATGATGAGCGGACTGACGGTCTCAGATGCAGAGGCAACTGAGATTCATCCTTCACCACCCGGATTGAGGCGAGTCACTACTACTAGGACTTAGAGTGCATTGGGAATTGGGAATTCCAAATTGGGGATAAATGGGAGAGAAAAAAAAAAAGTATGACTGTCTTGCCCTGAATTTTATATCGGTCATTAGCCAACCTGCTCTTCAGCTTTTTAGCATCAGTCATTGAAAAATCCATATCAATCGACCTCTAGCTGTGACTTCTTTTTACATGTTTATATAGAAGTACTTGCTGAGATGAAACTTTTCCCTCATGAAGAGCAGTGGTATGGTTTCTCTCCAGTATGAATTCTCTCGTGTTTTTTCAGGTTTTGTGACTGAGTGAAACTCTTTTCACAGTGCGAGCACTTGTAAGGTTTCTCTCCAGTATGAGTTCTCTCATGTGTTTTCAGGTGTTCTGACTGTGTGAAACTCTTTCCACATTGTAAGCACTTGTAAGGTTTTTCTCCAGTATGAATTCTCTCGTGTGTTTTCAGGTCATGTGACCGAGTGAAACTCTTTCCACATTGTGAGCACTTGTAAGGTTTCACTCCAGTATGAATTCTCTCGTGTATTTTCAGGCAATTTGAATAAGGGTAACTCTTTCCACAGTGTGAGCACTTGTATGGTTTTTCTCCAGTATGAATTCTTTGGTGCAGTTTCAAGTTGCCGGCTGTAATAAAGGTCTTCCCACATTCAAAGCACATATGAGCCCCCACACCGGTATGCATATTCTGGTGCTCTTTAAAATAGTCCAGGCGTGTAAAACTCTTTCCACAAAAAGAACACTTGTAAGGCTTCTCATTAGTGTGAGTTTTCAGATGTTGTTTTAGGATTGAATTCAAAACAAATGTTTTACCACACTTATCACATTCAAATGGCTTTTCTCCAGAGTGACAGCGAAGATGATTCTTGAAATCTTTTACATATGCAAAACTTTTCCCACACTGATGACACAAGAAAGGCTTCTCTCCTGTGTGAATTACTGTGTGGTTATTAAGATGTTCTTTACGTTTAAAGCCTTTTCCACACTGATGGCACATGTAAGGTCTCTCTCCAGTGTGAACTCTCATGTGTTTATTAAGATCTATTTTACGTGTGAAACATTTTCCAAACTGAGAGCAGGTGAAAGACTTCTTGTCTGCTCTTCTTTGAGGCTTTTTAGGTGAGAAATTATTTTCAGTGTTTAAGTCACTCAAAGATTTTTCTCCAGTTATGAAATCATGCTGTTCCTCCTCCACTTCGTTCAGTCCTTCACGTTCCTCTCTCACTTGCATCAGCTCTGGAAAAAATTAAGAGACCACTGCAAAATTATCAGTTTCTCTGGATTTACCATTTATAGTTATGTGTTTGAGTAAAATTAACATTTTTGTTTTATTTTATAAACTACTGACAACATTTCTCCCAAATTCCAAATAAAAATATCGTCATTTAGAGCATTTATTTGCAGAAAATCACAACTGGTCAAAATAAAAAAGATTCAGGGTTTCAGACCTCGAATAATGCAAAGAAAACAAGTTCAAACTCATTTTTAAACAACACAATACTTATGTTTTAACTTAGGGAAAGTTCAGAAATCAATATTTGGTGGAATAATCCTGATTTTCAATCAGAGCTTTCATGCGTCTTGGCATGCTCTCCCAGTCTTTCACATTGCTGTTGGGTGATTTTATGCCACTCCTGGCACAAAAATTAATGCGCAGTGATTTTCATGAGGTTCGTTAATTACAACTGTTTAAACGAGATATCTGCATATTTGCAGACGGTATATAATTTGTATTGACATTTGCCTTTTACCATTAGAAAAGTTAAAAGTTATAGGGAAATGTTGGAGAGGCTGATAGAATATGTGCTTCAGAGGAAGATTTATGAGCGTTCCACAGGAAGCTGGATCTGCTCAAGTTTTGTAAGGTTTGTGTATTACATCTGTTTAATCTAGATATGCGCATATTTGCAGACAATGATATTAGTTTTATTGATATTTGCCTTTTTATCATTAGACAATACAGTTAAAAGTTACAAGTTGAACTGTTGAATAGAGAGAGGGAGAATGAAACGAGCACTTTAACATTATGAGCTCAAACACGTCTGTCGTGGCTCTGATATGCAGATCGTTTAAATGAGACTGTGTTGCACACTGCTCTATTATTGTAGTAACACGATGGCACGTGACAAAATGAACCGTGACTGGTCGTTTACATGTCTCAGTCCCTTCACATGCAAGTAGGCGATTCTCGGCACCCTCAAAAAACAAATCATTTTATCGGCCTCTGCGATATATCGGTCGATCACTAGCTAGTACATAGGATATAAAAAGTCTACACACCCCTGTAAAATTGCAGGTTTTTAAGATGTAAAACAAATAATCCAAGATCAATCATGTCAGATCTTTTTACACCTTTAATGTGAAAAATGCAAATCAACCAAATTCAAGTGATCAACAAACAGAAACTTTTTAGGAGAAAAATAAAAGACTTAAAAATTCTGGTTGCACACCCTTCAAATAATATTCGGTTGAAGCACCTTTTTGCTTTTAATACAGCAGCCAGTCTTTTTGAATCAGAGTCTATCAACTTAGCACATTTCGATTCGTCAATTTTTTCCCACCCTTCCTTGAAAAAAAAAAAAAAACTGCAGATCGATCAAATTGGGAGGGGATCTCTTGTGCACAGCCCTCTTCAATTTATTCCACACATTTTCAATTGTATTTAGGTCTGGGCTCTGACTGGGCCATTCAAAAATGTTCATGTTCTTCTTCTGAAGCCATTCCTTTGTTGACTTTGTGTTTAGAGTCATTATTGTGCTGAAGGATGAAATTCCTCTTCATCTTCAGCTTTCTAATGGAGGCCTGCAGGTTTTGTGGCAAAATTGACTGGTATTTGGCACTATCTTGACTACTGCCCCAGTCACAGCTGAAGAGAAGCAGCCCCATAGCACGATGCTTCCACCACCATGCTTCACCGTGTGTATGGTGTTGTTTGGGTGATGAGCAGTCTCGTTTTTGTGGCAAACATTCCTTTTAAAATTATGGCCATAGAGTTTTATATTGTTTCATCTGACCATAAAACATTTTGCCACATGGTTCTGGGTGACTGGACATTTGTTTAGGGAAAATTGTGAGTAATGGCTTCTGTTTTGCCACCCTACCCCAAAGCCCAGAAATATGATGAATGCGGGATATTTTTGTCACATGCAGCAAGAGCCAGTCCTTTACCAGATATTCTTGCAACTCATTTAACATTGCTGTAGAACTCTTGGTAGACTCCCTGAACAGTTTTCTTCAGGGAGTCTACCCATTTTCTCCACTTGTTGATGGTCTTACAATGTTCAATGGCACATCTAATGTTTTGAAAGTTATTTTGTACCCCTCTCCTGATTGTTATCTCATCACAATGAGGTCCTGCACGTTCTCTGTAAGCTCTTTGCAGACAATTGGCTTAAGCATAAGATGCAACCAAGAAGATGCCAAGAAAATCCTACAAAAACAGTTGATTTTTATTCAGGGTTAATCAACATCACATAATTGGTGACGAGAGAGTTTGAATGAGATTGGTCAATTCCAAACAGAGTCACATGGCACATTATAAAAGGGTGTGCACACTTATGCAGCCAGTTTGTTGTCTTTTATTTTTTCTCCTAAAAATTTTTGTTCACTTGAATTTGGTTGATTGTATTTTTCACATTAAAGGTGTAAAAAGATCTGACATGATTGATCATGGATTAATTTTTTTACATTTCAAAAACCTGCAATTTAAAAGGGTGTGTAGATTTTTTATATGCTCTGTATTACAAGTGATTATCATCACACAACATTTTATGACATTTTTCTGCTCTGTGTTTGTGAACCTACACCACAGATGTCGCACCTGTTTTAATAACAAGCTCCTCTTCAATTTCTTGACTTGTTTGGGTGTCGTCCCATTCTGAGATGTTTATTCAAGGGTTTTCCTGGGTCAAAAATGATTGAGTAGCACAAGTGATCCCACTAGACACTGTCCTGTAAATATTAAGAATCTTGCTGAACTCGTGCACACTTGTGTGCTTCAGAGAAAGTGCACGCAACGCTCACATGAAACACAGATGCACGTGTCAGATGAGAAGCAAATTAAACGTTATTGAAGTGCTGAATGCAAGATTAATATCACTGAGTTTGCTTGGGCGGCTGCTGAATTTTCTTTACAATACAACTTTATTTTTATAGCACATTTTAAAACAACTTCAGTTGACCAAAGTGTTCAGAAAGTACAGACTATACATAAGACACATAACAACATACACTATATTGCCAAAAGTATTCGCTCACCCATCCAAATAATTGAATTCAGGTGTTCCAATCACTTCCATGGCCACAGGTGTATAAAATGAAGCACCTAGGCATGCAGACTGCTTCTACAAACATTTGTGAAAGAATGGGCCGCTCTCAGGAGCTCAGTGAATTCCAGCGTGGTACTGTGGTAGGATGCCACCTGTGCAACAAGTCCAGTCGTGAAATTTCCTCGCTACTAAATATTCCACAGTCAACTGTCAGTGATATTATAACAAAGTGGAAGCGATTGGGAATGACAGCAACTCAGCCACGAAGTGGTAGGCTGCGTAAAATGACAGAGCGGGGTCAGCGGATGCTGAGGCGCATAGTGCGCAGAGGTCGCCAACTTTCTGCAGAGTCAATCGCTACAGACCTCCAAAGTTCATATGGCCTTCAGATTAGCTCAAGAACAGTGCGTAGAGAGCTTCATGGAATGGGTTTCCATGGCCGAGCAGCTGCATCCAAGCCATACATCACCAAGTGCAATGCAAAGCGTCGGATGCAGTGGTGTAAAGCACGCCACCACTGGACTCTAGAGCAGTGGAGACGCGTTCTCTGGAGTGACGAATCACGCTTCTCCATCTGGCAATCTGATGGATGAGTCTGGGTTTGGCGGTTGCCAGGAGAACAGTACTTGTCTGACTGCATTGTGCCAACTGTGAAGTTTGGTGGAGGGGGATTATGGTGTGGGGTTGTTTTTCAGGAGCTGGGCTTGGCCCCTTAGTTCCAGTGAAAGGAACTCTGAATGCTTCAGCATACCAAGAGATTTTGGACAACTCCATGCTCCCAACTTTGTGGGAACAGTTTGGGGATGGCCCCTTCCTGTTCCAACATGACTGCGCACCAGTGCACAAAGCAAGGTCCATGAAGACATGGATGAGCGAGTTTCGTGTGGAAGAACTTGACTGGCCTGCACAGAGTCCTGACCTCAACCCGATAGAGCACCTTTGGGATGAATTAGTGCGAAGACTGCGAGCCAGGCCTTCTCGTCCAACATCAGTGTCTGACCTCACAAATGCGCTTCTGGAAGAATGGTCAAAAATTCCCATAAACACACTCCTAAACCTTGTGGAAAGCCTTCCCAGAAGAGTTGAAGCTGTTATAGCTGCAAAGGGTGGGCCGATGTCATATTAAACCCTAGGGATTAAGAATGGGATGTCACTTAAGTTCATATGCGTCTAAAGGCAGATGAGCGAATACTTTTGGCAATATAGTGTATGTCCATATAAACCCTGTCCATGTTTCTTAAATTCTCTCAAGTCTCACGTGAAGCCCCGCCAACTAATAGATAATCCCACACATCGCAATATACACGATATATAAAATCTCTATCGACTGACACTTTATATTGTCGCCACGATATGTATCGTCATGTCGCCCAGCTCTAGTCACAGAATGAAAGTCATACATGTTTGAAATAACATGAGGGTCAGTAAATGCACCTTTTTAAAAGACAACTGAGCACTAAAACTAAAATAAAAACAGCAGGAAACATTTTAGTTTGACCTGTGAGTGATAAAACTGTCTTTCTTGTATCAAACTCGGACGTAACAGAGGATTGTCATGAAAATGTAGCACAACATTAAAGTAAGAAACATACCTGCAGGAATAAAATCATCATCATCTTCATCACTCTGTTCTTCCTCTGCTGTGTTTTCTCCTCTCATCTTCATCAGGTTCCTGCAGTCCAGCAGCTTCACTGAACACATCTTCACTGGTATCTGCAGCATCTGTCCTTCATTATCATCTTCATCACTCTGTTGTTCCTCTGCTGTGTTTTCTTCTTTTATCTCCTCCTGCTTCACTTCAATCTTCACTGGTGTCTGCAGCATCTGCTGTTCATCATCATCTTCATCACTCTGTTGTTCCTCTGTTGTGGTTTCTTCTTTTATCTCCTCCTGCTTCACTTCAATCTTCACTGGTATCTGCAGCATCTGCTGTTCATCATCATCTTCATCACTCTGTTGTTCCTCTGCTGTGGTTTCTTCTTTTATCTCCTCCTGCTTCACTTCAATCTTCACTGGTGTCTGCAGCATCTGCTGTTCATCCTCATCTTCATCATTCTGTTGTTCTTCTGTTGTATTTTCTTCTTTTATCTCCTCCTGCTTCACTTCAATCTTCACTAGTGTCTGCAGCATCTGCTGTTCTCCAGTGTGAATCACATCCACCTGCTCTCTCATGATGAACATCTGAACACAAAAACATCATCATTATAATGGACTGACATTCATCAAACTCAAAAACATTATTATATGATTAAACACAAGAACAGCTCTGTTGAACAAAATAATTGTTTAAGAGATGGTATAAATATAAAATGTGTCTGTTTGATCACATTATTAAGTTTAAACACAGACAGACATAAAGTGTAAATAATCTACTGGTTCTTAACTGTTTTGTTGTTTTTCTCACCTTTTGCATGTGACCAGTAACAAAACAAACTACATCAGATGATAATGAGCTTCTTTTACAGTCATTAAAACGCCAAAGAGATTAAAACAACATGCACAGAAAATACATATCAAAATAAATACAAATATCACAAATAATATAAAACACACTGAACACTTACCGACTGAGCACTCAAACTTTGAGATCTTCTACTTCTTGTGTTTTCTGTCGGTTTTTAAAACAACTTCTGGTGAATTTCCGACATCTGCTGGACGGGAGTGTTTAAAATACCAACATCTGATTAATCAGTCCTGTTGTTGTTCAACTTAAAAATACATTTAGTTTCATTATACAAGAAAATCTGAAGTGACCAGACTTCTATTTCCATTGACATTTCCTAAATGTTTCTATAATTTGAAATCTTTCTCTAATAAAGCAGCACACATTCAGACGTCACTGGGTAACCAAAACGTTTAAAAGAAAGTTTAAAATAATAATTCACCCCAAAATGAAAATGATGTCATCATTTACTCACCCTCATACTGTTCCAAACCTGTATGACTTTCTCTCTTCTGTTGAACACAAAAGACAAACGTTTGTCATTGCATCACATTTTCATAATATTAAAGGAGACTGTCAAGCCCCAAAATGACAAAAAAGCACCATAAAAGTTACGTAACTTATTGTCTTATATTCCCCTCAGCCAAAGCTCTGAAATTGACCACAGAAATGCAATAACTAGTGCTTATTCACTTATTATTTTATTGGTTCTTAGGTTTTAGAAGGTTATATAGTTTGCATAAAGTTAATACAAAATTAGTAGCAGAGTTTAATACTTTTAGATTATTTATTTATTTTTGCTCATTTATTCAGAAAATGTTAATCATAAAAACTGCCTAAATATTTGACATTTCACCAGTCATTACTTGTGTCAACTAAATCTACAACCTGAGTCAGAAACAATTCAGATAAAATTCACAAAGACCAATGTTACATTCATTTCACTAGGCTGTATAATTATAATGATGATTTGTGATACAGTTGAAGTCAGAAGTTCACATACACTTAGGTTGAAGTCATTAAAACTAAATTTTTAACCACTCCACAGATTTCATATTAGCAAACTATAGTTTTCGCAAGTCATTTAGGACACTTACTTGGTGCATGACACAAGTAATTTTTCCAACAATTTTTTACAGACAGATTGTTTCACTTTTAATTAACTATATCACAATTCCAGTGGGTCAGAAGTTTACATACAATAAGTTAACTGTGCCTTTAAGCAGCTTGGAAAATTCCAGAAAATAATGTCATGCTTTAGGAAATTAGCCAACTAGCTTCTGATATGAGGTGTCCTGAATTGGAGGTGTACTGAATTGGAGGTGTACCTGTGGATGTATTTTAAGGCCTACCTTCAAACTCAGTGCTTGACATCATGGGAAAATAAAAAAAAATCTGCCAAGATCTCAGAAAAAAAAATTGTGGAACTCCACAAGTCTGTTTCATCCTTCGGAGCAATTTCCAAATGCCTGAAGGTACCACGTTCATCTGTACAAACAATAGTAGGCAAGTATAAACCCCATGGGCCCACGCAGCCATCATACCGCTCGGGAAGGAGACGCATTCTGTCTCCTAGAGATGAACGTAGTTTGGTGCGAAAAGTGCAAATCAATCGCAGAACAACAGCAATGTCCTCTGGTCTGATGAAACAATAACTGAACTGTTTGGCCATAATGACCATCGTTATGCTTGGAGGAAAAAGGCTGACGCTTGCAAGCTGAAGAACACCATCCAAACCGTGAAGCATGGGGGTGGCAGCATCATGTTGTGGGGGTGCTTTGCTGCAGGAGGGACTGGTGCACTTCACAAAATAGATGGCATCTTGAGGTAGGAAAATGATGTGGATATATTGAAGCAACATCTCAAGACATCAGCCAGGAAATTAAAGCTCGGTCGCAAATGGGTCTTCCAAATGGACAATGACCCCAAGCATACCTCCAAAGTTGTGGCAAAATGGCTAAAGGACAACAAAGTCAATGTATTGAAGTGGCCATCACAAAGCCCTGACCTCAATCCGATAGACAATTTGTGGGCAGAACTAAAAAAACATGTTCGAGCAAAGAGGCCTACAAACCTGACACAGTTACACCAGTTCGGTCAGGAGGAATGGGCCAAAATTCCAGCAACTTATTGTGAGAAGTTTGTGGAAGGCTACCCAAAATATTTGACCCAAGATAAACAATTTAAAGGCAATGCTACCAAATACTAACAAAGTGTATGTAAACTTCTGACCCACTGGGAATGTGAAGAAATAAATAAAAGCAGAAATAAATAATTCACTCTACTATTATTCTGATATTTCACACTTTTTTTTATCCACTTTTCTCCCAATTTGGAATGCCCAATCCCCACTTCTTAGTAGGTCCTCGTGGTGGTGCGGTTACTCACCTCAATCTGGGTGGTGGAAGATGAGTCTCAGCTGCCTCCGCTTCTGAGACCGTCAATCCGCACATCACGTGACTCGTTGTACATGACACCGCAGAGACTCCGCATATGGAGGCTCATGCTACTCTCCGCGATCCATGCACAACTTACCACGCACCCCACTGAGAGTGAGAACCACTACTCACGACCACGAGGTTAGCCCATGTGACTCTACCCGCCCTAGCAACCGGGCCAATTTGGTTGCTTAAGAGACCTGGCTGGAGTCACTCAGCACACCCTGGATTCGAACTCGTGACTCCAGGGGTGGTAGTCAGCATCAATACTCACTGAAATACCCAGGCCCTGGCATTTCACATTCTTAAAATATAGTAGTGATCCTAACTGACCTAAGACAGGGAATGTTTTATATGATTAAATGTCAGGAATTGTGAAAAACTTCAAATGAGTTTAAATGTATTTATCTAAGGTGTATGTAAACTTCTGACTTCAGCTGTATATGTTACAGTAAGTGGAATAAGGTTTATCATGTGAATAATATCACTGTAGTATCATGTATCAAAGTCATTACAAATCAAAAACAGATTACGAAGGATGGCCTTTAATAGTGACATCAGACAGTATGTAAACACACAGATGGCAACACAAATATAGATATAATCAAAATATTTTCAATCAGTCAATTTATTTTTATATAGCACATTTAAAAACTTTGATGACCTAAGTGCTTCACAA
The DNA here is from genome assembly GCF_019703515.2 of Myxocyprinus asiaticus. Lineage (NCBI taxonomy): Eukaryota > Metazoa > Chordata > Actinopteri > Cypriniformes > Catostomidae > Myxocyprinus > Myxocyprinus asiaticus. The sequence continues at coordinate 43,287,406 of NC_059371.1, forward strand.
TCAAGAATCTAGAAACAGTTAAGAGTTTAAGAATGATGGAAACATCACCACACATACATATAAACAATATAAATTCAACAGGAAAACTATATATTAAAAAGGACAGTGTGTGTGCATATAACTTCAGTTTAAGGTTCCCTAGATTCAAAAGCAAGACAAAAAAAGTTTTCAATTGAGACTTGAAGACCTCAACAGATGGGGCCAAACGAATATGAAGGGGAAGATTATTACATAGTTTAGGGGCAACTACCGAAAAAGCTTGATCTCCCTTAGATTTTTTGCTTGGTCGAGGGACAGCCAACAGCATTTGGATCGAAGATCTCAGTAGCCTAGAAGATTTAGGGTGGCTTAGGAGATCACTAATGTACTGAGGAACAGATTTTGTAGTGCTTTAAAAACCAATAATAAAATCTTAAAATCAATTCTGTAGTGCACCGGAAGTCAGTGAAGGGAGGATAGCACAGGAGTAATATGCTCCCTTTTTTGGTGCCAGTCAGTAGCCTGATTGCAGCATTCTGCACGAGTTGCAGATGAGACAGTTGATGTTGACAGACCTCTGCGTAGAGAGAGTTACAATAGTCTAGTCTCGAGATAATAAAAGCATGAACAACAGTCTCTAAATCTTTGAAACTGAGCAAATATTTTATTATTAATCTAATTTTCATTAAAATGCTTTCATATTTTACACTATCTGGGCAATTTTTAGATCTATTTGTGATCACAGAGGCAAGTGTTGTTGCAACATCCAGTGAGCAGCAGTTCTGCAGATGGAAACGCCTTGTTGATGAGAGAGGTGAGGCGAATGGGCTACAACAGCAGAAGACCACATCAGTCTTTTAAACCCAGCCTATACAATCTAGGGGGTCCAATATAATCGATGCAAAATCTTAAATTGCATCAGACGGACTCTTGCATCTCTAGATGTAGACTTGTTGTTTTTTAGAATCCTATTCCACACTCCCTCCTCTAACACCAAGTTCAAATCTTTCTCCCACAATCTCTTGAGAGAAGTCGAAGTTCGTCCCCCAGACTCTGAATTAACAGGGAGTAATACACTGATGCCTCATGACCTTTTCCAAAAGTAGAAATCACCTCTCCCAGAGTATCTGCTGCTTTAGGGGGGGTGTATTCTACTCCCAAAAAAAGTACAGAGCAAGTGGAGTAACTGAAGATACCTAAAAAACGGAGATCTGGGGATCCCAAAATATTGAACCAAATTTTCAAAGGATCTCATCACACCACTCTCATAAAGATCACCGAGTGTATTAACCCCCCTCGCAATCCACTCTGACCAACAAAAAGGGGACTTATTAATGCATAGTTTGGGGTTTAGCCACAGGCTCGAGGCAACATTTAGATAATTATCTGAATTAAACACTCTGGACACTTTTGTCCATACCGAGTGCAAATGTGAAATAACGGGGTGTGATTTAACTTCTCTGGTTAGTTTGATGGAAAGGCTTTGCAATGGCAAAATAGTGGCAAGCATATCTTGTTCAATGCAGAACCAGGGAGGGGCTCTTTCAGGTGGAAGCGACCAATGAGCCAAATGTCTGAGACCCAATGCATAATAATAAAACAAAATCTTGGGTAGGCCTAGCCCACCTTTGTCAATCGGCCTATGTAACTTACTGAAGTGTAATCTGGGACGTTTACCATTCCAAAAGAAGGACTTCGCTATGTTATCAAATTGCTTGAAATAAGAGAGGGGGACATCTACCGGGAGAGACTGTAGCATAAAAGTATATACCATGACTTACACAATCCTTCAACTTTATAAAAGACATCCTTTGTGTAAGCATGTAGATATTTTGCGGTCATCCGTTGTGTCCACTCTCAAACTGGCCGGGAACTTCAGTGCAAAAGTAATCTTTTGTCAATGCAAAAATTTCTTTAAGGAAAAGTGTTATTCACAAAACAAATTCCAGCCGCTCAGCGGATGCCAATGCAAAAAGAAAAAAGAAACCAAAATGATGCCCAGCTTCCTCAAATGCCAGAGTAAGTACAGCGAGTCGACCCACTCACATGAGAAACACCCCATGGTTTACTCACCCTTTATTCAATAAAAGACATTGCCTGATTGGGACATGTAAATACTTTGCGACCGTCCTTCGTTTCTATTCTCAGTTTGGCCGGAAACATCAGAGCAAAAGTGATCTTCCGCTGATGTAAGAGTTTCTTACATTCCTTGAACCGATCGCTTTTCTCTCGTCGAACTCGCAAAGTCCGGGAACAAGAAAATGCTGTGGTTCTTCCAAGAAAGCTTCCCTTTGCTCCTCGCCTGGCGCAACACAAGATCTTTATCAGAAATCTGGCCAGAATCGATCGGGGCCTATCTCCCTCAGCAAATCTGTGAGCTCGCTCGATTTCCAGCTTGTGGCCTGTTATGTCGAGTAGACTCGAGAAAAGCTTGTCTATGAATTTCACCATATCTCTGCCCTCCGCATGCTCAGGAATTCCAACAATTCGAACGTTATTCCTGTGGCTTCTATTCTCAAGATCTTCAAGCTTTTCAAGGAGATGTTCCAAATCAACTTTGGTCGTGGGCGGATTAGTGGTTAATTCCCTCTCCGAAGATTCCAGACAATCGATTCATCTCTCAGCATCAGTCACTCTTGTAACTAACTGAATTTTATTTCCATCGCCATAATCGATCGACGTATTACAGCGAGATCCTCCAAGTCAGCAAGAACCTTTGACAACATCATCGACATGTTGGAAAATTGACGCTGGATCACCTCTCCTGCCGCGCCATCCAAATCGAGTCCCCGGTCTGTAGGCCTGATGGGGCTTTCATCCTGAACACGTAAGTGTCTTTTAATGTCTCCAGAGCCCGAGGATTTTGACTACTTTGCCATGTTTTGCCTCAAAGAGCAAATGTGTAACAGGGTGTATCAAATTTCAGCAGATTATATCGTGAAAATAATAAAAAATGTAGCAAAGTGCGCAGAGCTCGTCGCTCACATGTCTGCTTCTTGCATGGCGTCACATGACCTCCAGTATGAGCACTTCTAAGGTTTCTCTCTGAGTTCTCTCGTGTGTTTTCAGGTTTTTTGACTGGGTGAAACTCTTTCCACATTGTGAGCACTTGTATGGTTTCTCTCCAGTATGAATTCTCTCATGTGTTTTCAGGTTTTGTAACTGAGTGAAACTCTTTCCACAGTGTGAACACTTGTATGGTTTCTCTCCAGTATGAATTCTCTCATGTGTTTTCAGGTTTTCTGACTTAGAAAAACTCTTTCCACAGTATGAGCACTTGTAAGGTTTCTCTCCAGTATGAGTTCTCTCGTGTGTTCTCAGGGTTTCTGACTGAGTGAATCTCTTTCCACAGTATGAGCACTTGTAAGGTTTCTCTCCAGTATGAATTCTTTCATGAGTTTTCAGGTTTTTTGACTGAGTGAAACTCTTCCCACAGTGTGAGAACTTGTAAGATTTCTCTCCAGTATGAGTTCTCTCGTGTGTTTTCAGGTTTTCTGACTGAGTGAAACTCTTCCCACAGTGTGAGCACTTGTATGGTTTCTCTCCCGTATGAATTCTCTCATGTGTTTTCAGGTTTTTTGACTGAAACTCTTTCCACTGTGTGAGCATTTGTAAGATTTCTCACCAGTATGAGTTCTCTCGTGTTTTCACGTTTTCTGGCAGAGTGAAACTCTTTCCACAGTGTGAGAACTTGTAAGGTTTCTCTCCAGTATGAGTTCTCTCGTGTGTTTTCACGTTTTCTGACTGAGTGAAACTCTTTACACTGTATGAGCACTTCTAAGGTTTCTCTGCAGTATGAATTCTCTCATGTGTTTTCAGTTTTTTTGACTGAGTGAAACTCTTTCCACAGTATGAGCACTTGTAAGGTTTCTCTCCAGTATGAATTCTCTCGTGTGTTTTCAAGGTTTTTGACTGAGTGAAACTGTTTCCACAATATGAGCACTTGTAAGGTTTCTCTCCAGTATGAATTCTCTCATGTGTTTTCAGGTTTTCTGACTTAGTAAAACTCTTTCCACAGTATGAGCACTTGTAAGGTTTCTCTCCAGTATGAATTCTCTCATGTGTTTTCAGGTTTTGTGACTGAGTGAAACTCTTTCCACAGTGTGAGCACTTGTAAGGTTTTTCTCCAATATGAATTCTTTGGTGCAGTTTCAAGCTGTCTGACCGAGTGAAACTCTTTTCACAGTGCGAGCACTTGTATGGTTTTTCTCCAGTATGAATTATTTGGTGCAGTTTCAAGTTGCTGGCTGTAATAAAGAACTTCCCACATTCAAAGCACATATGAGCCCCCACACCGGTATGTTTTCTCTGGTGCTCTTTAAAATAGTACAGGCGTGTAAAACTCTTTCCACAAAAAGAACACTTGTAAGGCTTCTCATTTGTGTGAGTTTTCAGATGGTTTCTTAGGTACTGTGCCAGAACAAATGTTTTATCACACTTATTACATTCAAATGGCTTTTCTCCAGAGTGACGGCGAAGATGATTCTTGATATCGTTTACATATGCAAAACTTTTCCCACACTGATGGCACGTGTAAGGTTTCTCTCCAGTGTGAACTCTCATGTGTTTATTAAGATTGCTTTTACATGTGAAACTCTTTCCACACTGAGAGCAGGTGAAAGTATTTTTGGCTGCTCTTCTTAGTTGATTTTTAGGTGGAAAATTCTCTTCTGTCTTTGAGCTACTTAAAGATTTTTCTCCAGTAATAAAATCATGCTGTTCGTCCTCCGCTTCATTCAGCTCTTCACGTTCCTCTCTCATTTCCATCAGCTCTACAATGAACACAATAAGTTTACAAAAATAAATTTAAAGGACACATTTAAATAAAAAAATGGAACCCTAATTTAATGGCAGAACACGACAATTGTTCAATATTTATTTGTGATTTTTGCTGTGCAAAAGGTTTATATTTATACCATCAATTCTGACTGATAATTTCATTTTATGATTTTAGTCATTTAGATTAAATGTTAATCAGTCGCAGAAAGAAAGTCACACATGTCTGAAATAACATGAAGGTCAGTACATATCTTTTAAAAAGACAACTGAGCACTAGGGCTGGGCGATATGGATCAAAAATCATACCTCTGTATTTTTAGGCAGAATGGCAATAAACAATATATATCTCGGTATGTTCTACGAAGTAGGCAAATGTTCAGTTGTAAGTCAAAGCCACAAGTGAGATGATAAATGAAGCTTGCAACATGCTTTGTTTCGGAGCAGAAGACTTTTCGGGCTGTGAAGGCTTTGTGGCCGGGGTTGCAGCAGCACGAAGTTTAACACACTCTTCATACTGCAGTGTATGTTTGCTCCATAAAAAATCCCACAATGCACAGTAATAACCAGAGCGCATTGTTGATCATTATGTTCCCTTACCGGAAACGTCCTTGTGTCTTCTGAAGTCTCTCAAGTCGTTAAATAACAAGCACAAGTGTAAAACTATTAAGTCCAAGAATTATTTTCTCTTAAAAAGAGATGTCTTTAATTCATAATTACCATGAAAGTGAAACAATCTTTTAAATATTTAAGGTGTTAAAAGAAAGTTTAAAATACACTCCTTTATATTTGTATTTCTTTTTTTTTCTCTCCCTTTTTTCTCCCCAATTTTCCCCAATTCCCAATGCCCTCTAAGTCCTCGTGGTGGCGTAGTGACTCGCCTCAGTCCGGGTGGTGGAGGACGAATCTCAGTTGCCTCCGCGTCTGAGACCGTCAACCCGCACATCTCATCACGTGGCTTGTTGAGCGCGTTACCGCTGAGACATAGCACGTGTGGAGGCTCACGCTATTCTCCGCGGCATCCACGCACAACTCACCACGCGCCCCACCGAGAGCAAACCACATTATAGTGACCACAAGGAGGTTACCCCATGTGACTCTACTCTCCCTAGCAACCAGGCCAATTTGGTTGCTTAGGAGACCTGGCTGGAGTCACTCAGCATGCTCTGGGATTCGAACTCGCGACTCCAGGGGTGGTAGTCAGCGTCTTTACTTGCTGAGCTTCCCAGGCCCCCATATTTTTATTTCTTTATGCCATTTTATCTGTTATAATAGACCTTTCTCACAGCCTGTGATGATGTGTTTCCACCTTATCAGCGTAAATCTTGCAATTTTTTTATATTTTAATTTTTTTAATATTGAGTGTAAATTTAAAACATTAAGCTTTGTGTTCTATTTAGGGCTGGGCAAAAAAAAAAAAAAAAGATTTTGATTCATTTTTTTATTTGGTCGATTCAAAATAAATTTTGAAAAGCAATGGATCAATCTTTGTGTATTGGGTCTGATTAATATGAATCATTTTATTACTAGCTTCTCCTCTAGAAAAACTCCCAGGCGGTCCGACATCCTTCTTCCCAGTTGGCGTTTACGAGTGGAGCGCTTGCGAGTGGAGCGCATCTAACGTGTACAGCGGGAGTTATTTTAGTAGCTTTAAAATGACTCATGTATTATAATCTTACAGTGAAGACCACCAGTAATAAGTAGAATCTTGAATCTGCTCTATGTATATATATATATATATATATATATATATATATATATATATATATATATATATATATATATATATATATAATTTGAGGGGGTGGTCTACAGGTCTCCCGCCGCTGCTCAGAAACCTGTAGGAAACACTGCAATCTTATTTATTTTTAAATTGGTGTTCCATGTACAGCTTTAGAAACATCTCTCCAATTAGTAGTACTGAATTTTCAATGTCTAATTAATCGATATTAATCGAATCAAGAATTGAATCGGATTGAATCAAGATCTTGTGAATCAAAATTGGGGCATCTGTGCTGGTTACCAGCCCTAGTTTTATTACCCTAGAATTAGTTTTAAAAAATGAATTAACACAGCTGCGAGGGGGTTTCTATTACAGCTGCTTAGAGAGTGACAGTAAATTTGGCATCTTCTCCCGCCATAATCCACCGCTCTCTATTTTTTTATCTCTTCTGGAAAGTCATTCAAACGTAATAGTGGATTTTTTCTTTTGGTCTTAGAGCAAATGGGTAAGAGAAAATAATATTTACTGTGGTCTCCCATTCACCGATGTCGAAGTTTACCCTGCAAACGTTTACTTCTGCGTCCCAAAACCCGGAGTGTGAAAACGGTCTATTACACTGTACGTTTGAATGTCTTCAACGAAAATGAATGATACGCTGTGTCCCGTTTCGAAGGCTGCGCACTAGGTAGGATGCGTCCTTTGAAGGCTGCAGTGTAACAAGCCTCGTTTAAGACGGACTTCGTAGGACAAACGGAAACAGAACGTAACATGGTTGCTATGACAGCACGCCATTCTTTAACAAAATCTCTTTGGAAGGGAGTGTATGAGATCAATTTTAGGAGAGTTATAAGGATATAGAGAGAAAATAAAATAGATGTTTACAGGTGTACTTTTAGTCTATAATACTTCATTTTAATTATATATTACTATAATAGACGCAGCCTTCGAAGCCATAAGGCTGCGTCCTCCAGAGGTCGCATTTATCGGCCGCATACGCCATCGAGGCGGTCTCGTTTCATAAAAGCGAGTAGGACATGCCGAATGCAGCCTTAGAATTTGACCTTCTTTCACGGGAATTCTGAGGATGTTTGAGGTGTATCCTTCGTGGACACTCACAACCCACAATTCTTTGCTTCAACGGAAATTAACATCTTTTGTCTCAATAAAATGACGCCAATTTGCTCGAAAATATGATGTTCAAATGCAAGTAATGTTAATTCCCAAGTTGAAGTACCTCAGTAGACGGTTGCAGAGTGTATAATATGTATAATTATTGTAATATAATTAAAATAAAACATTAAAGACTAAAATACACCAGCAAAACCTAATTTCTTCTTTCTCTATATCATTATAACTCTCCTAAAATTGACCTCATACACTCCCTTCCAGCAGCACTTTGTGGACGTGCTGTCATAGCAACCATGTTAGGTTCTGCTTCCGTTTGTCCCACGAAGTCCGTCTCGTTTAAACGAGGCTTGTTTAAAGGACACTCGGTACACTGCAGCCTTCTAAGGACACGTCCTACCTAGCGAAACAAAACACAGATATAGTGTAATTTATACAGCGATGGTACAGATTAATAACAGCTGCGCTACAATGCGCGAACTCGTTAATGTGTCGCGGGTGATTGAGTCATAAGTGTCCCAATGTTCAGTGGATCAGTACCCTTACCAGTGCCCGAATTCGTGTTCACGATATACTGATTCACGACATAGGGAGCTAGGGAGCTGACTGAGACACAAGGTGAGTTTTCTTCGGCAGTCTGGACCAGCGCTGTGTCTCCCTCCATGTTGCAGGAGTACTTGTGAGCGAGTGGGGGCGGGGTTTGTGCGCAGACGCAGAATAGGGGCGGGGTGTGCGCGCATGCGCAGCGGGAGAGTGGGGGCGGGGTTTGCGCGCAGACGCAGAGTTGATTTTTACAATTTCTAGTATCATTCATTAATTTCTGAACGTAGTTCCGTATTTTTCTGAGATGGATGGAGTTAGACTAGCAATAGCCAGAGACCTACAGATGTAAGGTCTCCAACATGGCTGAAAATAAAACTATGACATTTACTGATATTATATAGGTTATATTTTCTGAGTGGATGCATGCATAGGTGATTTAGGGCAGTTAGCAGCAACGTCTTTTACAGAGAGCTTCCTACTTTTTGAGGATGAACAGATCTACAACCATGTCAAGTGCAGAAGCAAGTAAACATATATAGTCAAGTGCAGCACTTTTATAAATCCTGCCTTCTAGTGTTTGATGTCATCTCATTTTTTATGTTGTGTGAAGGGAAAAAAATACAGAACTACATAAAGAAATGAATTATTAAAGAAATATTCAATTTTGCATTTCCTTAAACATTTTTGCATTTCCCCAAACAAACACACACACACATATATATAAATATATTTTATTTTTTTAAATGTATTATTTTTGCACTTATAGGTGCATTTATTTATTTATACATCTCCTTGCACATTTAATGAATTATATATTTAATTATGCACATATGTGAATTTATGTATTTTTATTGACTGATTGATTATCTCCTTGCATATTTAATTATTTATTTATGCACAAATATATGAAGTTATGCATTTATTCATCTGTGTATTTATTTGGGGTGTAAATTGGACGTTTCATCACGATACGATCTTATACCGATTCTCTTGGCCTGCGATCCAATATTTGCCGATACTTCAAAGTCTGTCGTGATACGATTTCGATTGGATTCGATTCAGGGCCCTGCGATCGATATTCCGATATTATGTGCCTATTTTACACAATCAGTTAAAACATTTTTGCCCTCAAATGCAACCAAAATATAATTGGAATATTTTATTGAGCTCTCTGAAAAGTGCAAATTTAGTATCCACAATGGGACATCCACAACAAAATAAGGTACTTAAGATGTTGAAAAAAATTATACAGAAAATATAAAAAATAATGTCACACACAAGTGATCAACAATTGTTTGATTACAGCTTATTAATCAGTTTAATCCAATTCAAAGTACTTACATACCCATGACTTGTTTTTAACTATCCGTGCTATCCACGGTTTTCTTGGCTACAACTTCCACATTTGTAGGCTAATGAAAAATTCTGTTACAGTTAACTGGGATACATGTTAGTAAGGTTGTTGATGTGTAAAGTCTTATAACTGATGCTGAGCAGGTGATTTCTCTTTCCGTCATTAATGCTGTTCAGAATGTCGGCATTGTCAAGACGTTTCACATGATGGTTGAACTGCTCCATGGTACTTTTAAATAGCAAATTCTCATGTCAATTTCAAATGGGTCGCATGCACAACAATATTGATGGAAGCCCAAATTAATCACGCATGTGAGCCGTTCTGCGTTTGTCACGAGAGCTCACATTTTAAAGGAATAGTTCACCCAAAAATGAAAATTTGCTGATAATTTACTCACCCTCAGGCCATCCAAAATGTATCTGAGTTTCTTTCTTCATCAAAACAGAATTTAAGATTTTTAGGATTTCATTTCAGGCCTCCTCCTTTAAACAATGCAAGTGAATGTACTCCATTTTTTGATGGTCCAAAATGCATATTTAGGGTGCATCAAAATAATCCACACGACTCCAGTCGTCAAATAAAGTTCTTCTGAACCCAAACGATTGATTATTTTTAGTAACAAAACAATACTTATATACTTTTTAACTACAAATGTTCGCTTCCGTACATCTCTGTGATGTGCGCTCATGAGAGGGATGATGTAAGCTCGTTGGTAATGTCACGCGTCATGTGCAGGAGTTGTGTGGATTATTTTGATGCACCCTAAATATGCATTTAGGACCGTCAAAAAATGGAGTACATTCACTTGCATTGTTTAAAGGAGGCCTCAAATGAAATCCTAAAAATCTTAAATTCTGTTTTGATGAAGAAAGAAACTCAGATACATCTTGGATGGCCTGAGGGTGAGTAAATTATCAGCAAATTTTCATTTTCGGGTGAAATATTCCTTTAAGGAGCGCCTAGTTGACACGTGCACACTGATGCTGTCTCTGGTCTGGAGCTCGCATTTCGCGGGAAGCCCAGTTGACACGCACACGGATAACAGAGTCCAATTTGGCTTTACAGACCCTGCGCACATCCATGTCCCACATGAAAAGCGTATTTAGCGCTCATAAAGTGAAATGAATGTAATACGGTTGCTTCACCGCCTGATGGAAATGCGTACATCCGTGGCTGACATTAGAGTATTAAAATAAAGGTGCATCTTAAAAAAAATGTCTATAACGATATTTATGCATTGTATTGATAACATTGGATCATTGGTTATTGGATCGATGCATCGATCTAGATCAATGGATCATTATACCCCTAGTATTTATTTATAGTTTTTGCAGGTTTCATCCTCCATAATCCTTAAGTGATTAAGAAAAAGTATCAAAGCCTACAATAAACATGCATATATTATTCTTTCATTTCAAAAGGTGGAGGATTGTGGTCCATGGTGGCGTGGATGGTTTTAGCCGACTGACTGACTGTATACCTTGACACTGCAACAAACAATCATGCCACTACAGTACTTGAGAGCTTCATGAGATCAGTACATCAGTATGGGCTACCATCACGAGTAAGATCAGATAAGAGAGGTGAAAATATGGAGGTAGCACGTTTTATGTTATCGGAGAGGACCAATTCGCCATTCTCATATCACAGGATGTTTGGTTCACAATCAAAGGTATATTTGGTACTTTAAAGTTTATTTTTGTAAAATGAAGGCTTTTTGAGGATCTTAGTCAATATTCTTATACCGTGGATTCGAGGATTGTAATTACTAGTGTTTGCTTTGTTTGATCTGATGATTAGTATTATTAGGGTCAGTAATGTCTGGCTTGTAACTTTGTTTTTGTTACTTTTTCATGGACTAGAATTGAAAGATTGTGGAGAGATGTGTTTGCATGTCCTGGATTTGTTCTACCCAACCTTTCAGACTTTAGAGGCAGATGGCTCTCTGAATGCAAGATGATGAATTGCATCTGTATGCCTTGCACAGAGTCTTCCTTCCACATATCACAGAGCATTTGCAGACTTTTAAAGAGGCGTGGAACGATCAAAGCCTAAAAACAGAGGCCAATAGGTAACCGCTGCAACTTTGGCTCTGTCAGCCAAGGGAGAACACTGAAGATCCACTACAGGTCCGTCAACTGCATGCAATTGGTTTGTAAGCCATGAATGAGAAAGAGGGAGACCTCTTGTTGATTGAATGACCAAAAATTACAATTTTTTAATTAAATTGTACAGAATGGGCAAAAGAACAAACCATGACAATAAAACAAAAAACAGGTGAGCACAGGGCAGAGAATAAAGTATGAGAGCTGCATAAATTACGCACACATCACCAACACAAGTGTGACTCCCCAGACTAATAACCAAAGAACTTTAGCTACTGCTGATCTACTAAACGCAAAGAAAATATATAGCCGCAAGCCAATGCAGAGTTATGATTAATTTTTAGTTGTAGCGCCCCCTATGAAAATGAAGATAAATAAATGGTGCCATTTTATGAAAATGTCTGTAAATTAATCCATTCAATTAAAGTGTTTCCGAACCTGTATATTTCCAAAATCTTAAAAAGATAATCTCATTCTACCATATCAAACGCCTTTTCGGCATCAAGTGAGATGGCAGTGACTAGAGTCTGATTATACACCACTGACCACATGATACTGATGAAATGCCTATTGTTATCATAAGAGCTGTGGCCATGAATAAACCCCACCTGATCTATATGTATAAGAGATGTCATAACTTTACTCAATCGGTTAGCCAGTATTTTGGACAATATTTTAACGTCTAGCTGGATCAGGGAAATTGGACGGTTACTCTTACACTCTCTTGGATCTTTGTCCTTTTTAAGTATCAGACTGATCTGGGCTTGTGTCATGGTTGGCGGAAGCTTTCCATTCTTTAATGATTCCGTATAAACTTCTAGCCCCGGAGCCTTGCCTGTAGAAAAGGCCTTAATTACCTCGCCAAGCTCGTCCAAGGTTATCTCAGAATCAATCATTTTTTTGATCAGTTGTCAGGTTAGGGAGTTCTAATGGTTCTACAAAGTTTCTAATATATTCATCAGTAGATGAGGATGTGGAACTATAAAGATCAAGATAGAATTCTTTAAAAGCATTATTAATATCAATGGCCAGGGTAAAAATTTCACCACCAGCAGATTTCACTGAGGGAATAGTAGAAAAAGACTCTCTCTGCTTTATATATCTAGCCTTCCCTGATTTGTCCCCCGACTCAAAGTATGACTGTCTTGCCCCGAATAGCCAAAACTCCACCTTTCGTGACAAAATAGTATTATATCTGTATTTCAATCGGGACAATTCTCTGAGGCCATCAGACAACATTCAGCGCCTCAGCACTTTTAATATTCCCTTCCAACTCCACAAGTTCTCGTCCTTTGGACTTTCTGATGAATGAGGCATACTGTATGATCTGACCCCTAAGAACTACCTTAAGTGCCTCCCAAGCCACGCCCACAGAGGATACTGAGGACCAGTTTATGTGGTCTCCACATAAACATTGATTTCAGCCTTTAACATTTGTTGGAATTCAGGATTTTATCAGGGATACATTAAAGTGCCAACTATATGATTTCTTTTTCTCCATATGTGGCAACACCTCTAAACTCACCAGGGCACATCCTGTGAAGCGTCAATTTTGCTCTAGGCGTCTTGCGCAATTTTGCTTCACTATGATCAAGGATTGAGTCCATCAAAAGATTAAAGTCTCCTCCCAATATTATATCATGAGGGGTGCCAGCAGCTTGCAACATCCCTTCAAGATCTATAAAAAAGCCCTGACCATCAACGTTAGGTGTGTAAATATTAGCCAAAATCAACCTTTGTCCCTGAATTTCTGCTAAAACAATAATGACTCTTCCTAATTTATCTTTACTCTGTTTGAGACATTTGAATTGTAGATGCTTACTTAATAATGTAATGACTCCCCTGCTCTTACTTGAGCCGGCACTAAAGAAAACATGTCCACCCCAAATTTTCCAGCTTCCTGCGGGGAAAGATGCATTTCTTGAAGAAACACAATATCTTGTTTCTTGTTTGTATTAACATTTGACATTGACATATTAGAAGAAATAGATTGTGAGATTATAAAGAGCCCATTCCAACATTAGTGCAACAATCAAACCCCGAACCAAACAAACAGATAAAAGAAAAACAGCGCCAACCGGCGTCCATCCCTCTAAACTCAAACAGTCCATGTACATCTACGAGAGCCCCCGCAACAACTTTGCCGTCGGGTTGCTCAAGTCCAGCGCTTCTATACAAATTTTGTGAGACAGAATTACATAACAGAAGAAAATCTATAAAACAAACTCCAGCCAATAGGCAGAATAAACACAAAGAATGTGTAGATTCATCCACATACTGTCCCGAAGGTGTGTTCCTCCACAAAACTCCAGCCTCTAGCTGAACCAACACAAACACAAAAATAAATATACATAAGAAAAAAAATGTTCAGTATCCTCGGGCAGTCAAACAAATTTTCAGTGACCCGGCTGCTTCAAGTGCAGCAGATAGCCTAATCCTTCCAAAGTCCTGCAAAAAAACATTCCACAAAACAAACTCCATCCAATAGGAGGCATAAGCACAAAAAGAAATAAAAAGGCGCCCAGCTTCCTCAGACAGTCAAGTGTATGTTCAGCGAGTCAAGGTCACTTGGAGACAACGTGAAAATCACACCATGGCTTACTCATTCCAATGACTTTATGTAGGACAATGCTTGTTGTGGGAATATAAATACTTTGCGGCCATCCTTAGTATCTGCTCTCAGTTTGGCCGGAAACATCAGTGCAAAAAGCGATCTTCTGTTGATGTAAGAGTTTCTTGCAGTCCTTGAATCGATCACATTTCTCTCGTCGATTTTGCAAAGTCTGGGAACAAAGAAAATGTTGTGGTTCTTCCAAGAAAGCCTTCCTTTACTCTTCACCTCACATAACACAAGACCTTTATCGGATGATCTCAGAAATTTGGCCAGAATTGATTTCCAGCTTATGGCCTGTTATGTCGAGCAGACTCGGGAAGAGCTCGTCTAGGAATTTCACCATATCTCGGCCTTCCTCATGCTCAGGAATTCCAACAATTCGGACGTTGTTTCGCCATCTATGATTCTCAAGGTCTTCCAACTTTTCCAAAATGCGTTCCAAATCCGCCTTGGTCACCAGTGGATTAGCTGCTAATTCCCTCTTAGTTGACTCCAGATAATCGATCCGTCTCTCGACGTCCCTGATTCTTGTAACCAACTCAGAGAATTTAGACTCCATGGCCATAATCGATCGACTCAAAAGCTACAACATGTATGTTAGATCCAATACCAACTAAGATCTTAAAAGAGGTGTTCCCTGTAATCTCAGAACCTCTTCTTAATATTATTAACTCCTCACTATCCTTAGGACATGTCCCAAGAAACTTTAAAATGGCAGTTATCAAACTGCTTATTAAGAAGCCACAGCTTGATCCTGGAGAATTGGCTAGTTATATATTGATTTCAAATCTCCCATGTATGTTGAAAATACTAGAAAAGGTAGTGTCCTCCCAAATATGTTCATTTCTACAGAGAATAGGGCTGGGCGATATGGACCAAAAATCATATCTCTGTATTTTTAGGCTGAATGGCGATACACAATATATATCTCGGTGTTTTCTAGGAAGTGAACTAAATGTTCAATTGCAAGTCAAAGCCACATGTGAGATGGTAAATGAAGCTTGCATCACCCTTTGTTTCGGGGCAGAAGATTTTTCAGGCTGCGAAGGCTTCACAGCCAGGGTTGCAGCAGCAGAACAAAGTTTAACACATACTGCAGTTTATGGTGCTGTTGTAAATGGTGGAAGAGATTTGAAGTGCTTCCACTTTTGGATGCAACCTGTTTACGGCATTCTCTACAGATGACATGCAGGGCTTGACATTAAGCATTGTGATGTGCTTGTCCTTCGGACAAGTAAATTTGTCATTCACTTGTCCGTGTAAAAAAAGTTACTTGTCCAGAGAGAAAAAAAGGACATGTATTGGTTACATGCTCAAGTAACATGTCAGAGTTTCTGTTGTATGTTTTCTAAAATTATGACATGGCCAACTTAATAGTATTATACATATGCAATCAACTAGATTCTCTGGGACAGAAATTTACACTGCACTGGTTAGGGGAGGTTATTTTATGTTACATGTACGCACGGTAGTCAAATAAAGAAAAGCCTCCATTACCATCATTAACAACAGGGGTGTTCACACTTCTGTGGAATAAGATCTACTTTCCCACCATGTTACTGCAGCAAGATCTACCATATACAATATATAAATTTAACACAATAGCAACATTTCAGTAGTCTTCAGTGAAATGTGATGATTTTTGACACCAGCTTAAATACCACAACAAATAATAGCCCAACACTTAACTAATTTGTTAATTATAAAATAATTACTTTTTCAAGTTATTATTCAAGAGCAGTAAACAGTCAGTAATAAAATAACAAAAAAAAAAGCAATGAATAGAAGAAAAAAAAATACAAATTAAGAAAACAGTGCTTTTTAACAGCTTTTCTTTTTTTTAATTAACTATCAAGTATTCAATTAAACATTAAGAATGAATCTGACATAAAACTACTACTGGTCTTCCCTGTACGAATAATACATTTATACTAGAGTTATACAAGAAACATTATCCAGCCAAGAGCAGTGAGTGGATTTGTAGTTTTCTTGTTATTGTTGTTTGATTAATATTAAGGATACACTAGACAGCGGCAGATCTATTAGGTTACATATAAATTTACAAGTCATCCATCTCGATACAAATCATCTTTTTCCCCCAATGTTTACGTTCACTTTAGACATAGCTCTCTGTTATTACATGAAACCTCAACAAGCAACAAGGCATTTTGATGGAATTTTAAAATGTATTTTACCGTTTAGGTGCAAGTATTCTTGGAGCACACATGCGTGTAAAGCGTGGTCTTCTGCTGTTGTAGTCCATCCGCCTCAAGGTTCGATATGTTGTGCATTCTGAGATGCTTTTCTTCTGACCTCAATTTTACAGATCGGTTATCTGAGTTACCGTAGACTTTATCAGTTCAAACCAGTCTGGCCATTCTCTGTTGACCTCTCTCATCAACAAAGCACTTCTGTCCGCAGAACTGCCACTCCCTGGATGTTTTTTGTTTTTGGCACCATTCTGAGTCAAGTTTAGAGACTGTTGTGTGTAAAAATCCCAGGAGATCAGCAGTTACAGAAATACTCAAACCAGCCCATCTGGCACCAACATGCCACGGTCCAAATCACTGAGATCACATTTTTCCCCATTCTGATGGTTGATGTGAACATTAACTGAAGCTCCTGACCCGTATCTGTATAATTTTATGCACTGCACTGTTGCCACATGATTGACTGATTAGATAATTGCATGGATGATTGTTGGTGCCAGACGGGCTGGTTTGATTATTTCTGTAACTGTTGATCTTCTGGGATTTTCACACACGACAGTCTCTGAATTTACTCAGAATGGTGCCAAAAACAAAAAACATCCAGTGAGCAGCAGTTCTGTGGACGGAAACGCCTTCAGACTGATTAGAACTGACAAAGTCTATGGTGAGACGTTTTGGTGGCACGAGGGGGACCTACACAATATTAGGCAGGTGGTTTTAATGTTGTGGCTGATTGGTGTATATGTAGTAAATATAAAAGTAAACCATATCATGGCACAACTAAAGTGATGGTGACACCGCAATCCACAACAACTCACTGAAGCCAAATATAGTACATTTCCTTAAAGTGGAATTGTCATGAGACAAAACATGCAGTAATAGGATCTTGGTGCTAAAGTTCTTCTTCGCCACTGCACAACTCAATCACTTGTGAGTGAAATCTGAATATTTACTTGCCAGTGGCTAATTAATTTTGTCGTATAGTGCAAAATTTGTTCGCAAATGAGAGTGATTTACTTGCAATGAAGAGGTCTGCAGCCAAATCAAGTTTTCAGAATTAACACAAATACCTTCGCTAAATGTACTTTGTTATTCTCTTAGATGATGCCGTTTTTTGGGAGAAATCCCATATTTGGGCTTATTTTAATTTCTAACTATTTACTTGATATCCCTGGACCTGAAGATGATTTCTGCTCACTGTGACTACTTAAGCAATTTTTTTTGTTTACCTGTCTACATACATTTCTTGCTTACAATGGTACGGTTTCTCTGCAGTATGGATTCTCTTATGTGTTTTTAGGTTTGGTGAACAAGTGAAAGTCTTTCTGTGGAGTGACCACTTGTTAGGTTTAATTCAGCATGAATGCTTTGATCGCTTTCAAGTTGCTGGCTTTAATAAAAGTCCTTCCATATATGGCCCTCATGCCATTTTGTATTTTCTGGTGCTCTTTCAACCAGAACAGGCATGCAAAGAACACTTTTAAAGCTTCTCTTTTGTGTGCGTTTTCAGATGTTGTTTTAGGCCTGCAGTCAAAACAAATGTTTGTCCACACTTATCACATTTAAATGGCCTTTCTCCAGAGTGACGTTGGAGATGATCTTTGAGACTAGCTGCATATGCAAACCCTTTTCCACACTGATGGCATGTGAAAGGCCACTCTCCTGTGTGGATACTTGTGTGGTCATTAAGGTATCTTTTATCTATAAACCCTTTTCCACACTGATGGCATGTGAAAGGCCACTCTCCAGTATGAATCATTGTGTGATATTTAAGGTTTCTATTATCTATGAATCCTTCTCCACACATATGGCACATGTAAGGCTTCTCTCCAGTATGAATCATTGTGTGGTTTTTAAGTTTTCTTTTATCTATGAAACCTTCTCCACACTGATGGCATGTAAAAGGCCGTTCTCCAGTGTGAACTCTTGTGTGTACATCAAGATTACCTTTCTGTGTAAAACTCTTTCCACACAGATGGCAAGTGTAAGGCTTCTCTCCAGTATGAATCCTTGTGTGGTTATTTAAGTTTCTTTTATCTATGAAACCTTTTCCACACAGATGGCACGTGTAAGGCTTCTCTCCAGTATGAATCATTGTGTGGTATTTCAGGTTTCTTTTATCTGTAAAACCTTCTCCACAATGATGGCATGTGAAAGGCCTCTCTCCAGTGTGAATTCTTGTATGTACATCAAGATTACCTTTACTTGTGAAACTCTTTCCACACTGATTACATGTGAAAGGTTTCTCTCCAGTGTGAACTCTTATGTGCACATTAAGACTTGCTTTTTGAACAAAACTCTTTCCACAGTGATGACATGAGAAAGGCTTTTCTCCAGTATGAATCCTAATGTGTACATTAAGTTTTGTTTTATCTGTGAAACCTTTTCCACACTGATGGCATGTGAAAGTATTTTTGGCTGCTCTTTTTTGAGGCTTCTTTGGTGAGAAACTCTTCTTAGTCTTTGAACCACTCAAAGACTTTTCTCCAGTTGTGAAATCATGATGTTTCTGATACTGAAGTTTCTCCTCCACTTCATTCAGCTTTTGACTTTCCTCTTGACTTTTTCCTATTTAGAAAAAAATTAAGGTCAAACTTGAAAATAACAAAAACATTTATGATAAACATAATATAAAGATAGGGCTATTAAACATTAGATCTCGTTCAACCAGAGCACTAATTGTAAATGTAATTATTACAGATCATATTTTGGATGTGCTCTGTTTGACTGAAACCTGGCTTAAACTGGATGAGTATAAAAGTTTAAATGAATCTACTCCCCCAGGTTACTGTTATAAACATAAACATTGTCTGAATTGTCGAGGAGGAGGTGTTGCTAAAATTTACAGTGAGGTTTTTGGTGTTACTCAGAGGACAGGATACAAGTTAAAACATTTGAACTAATAATGTGTAATGTGACACTGTCAGATATAAATAAAAAAAAATCTCTGTTGTCTTTTTACCTTGCTACAGTATATAGATCACCTGGGCCATTTTCTGATTTTCTTGTTGAATTTACAGTATTTACTGTAGATAGAGCTTTAATTGTTGAAAATGACACATTAGGATTAGCATTTATCAATATTCTCAACTCTCTTGGAGTCAGACAAAAATGTGAAAATGTGACAGGACCAACTCATTGCCATAATCATATGCTAGATTTAATTCTGTCATATGGAGTTAATGTTGATACTAGAGAAATTCTACCACAGAGCGATGACATCTCAGATCATTACCTCGTCTCTTAAATGCTGCGATCAGCTAATGTCACTCAATCTACCCCACGCTATCGTTCAGGTAGAGCTATTCTTTCGACCACTAAAGATAGCTGCACTAATTATCTTCCAGATTTATCTCAAATACTCAGTAAACCAAAAAGTCTCAAAGAACTTGATGAAATCACAGAAAATATAAATAGAGTCTTCTCTAGCACTCTTGATAGTGTCACCCCCTACGATTACAGAAAATTAAAGAAAAAAGCCCCGCACCATGGTACAATGATCACACTCGGAGTGTGTGTGGAGTGCAAGTGGAAGAATACAAAATTGGAGGTATTTCACGGTGCATGGAAGGATAGTGTCTGTAGCTACAGAAAGGCACTAAAAACATGTATGTTAGATCCAATACCAACTAATCTCTTAAAAGAGGTATGCCCTGTAATCTCAGAACCTCTTAATATTATTAACTCCTCACTATCCTTAGGACATATCCCAAGACACTTTAAAATGGCAGTTTTCAAACCACTTATTAAGAAGCCACAGCTTGATCCTGGAGAGTTGGCCAATTATAGACCAATTTCAAATCTCCCATTTAAGTTGAAAACACTAGAAAATGTAGTGTCTTCCCAACTATGTTCATTTCTACAGAGAAATGTATATACAGTGCATTCAGAAAGTATTCACAGCACTTCACCTTTTCCACATTTTGTTATGTTACAGCCTTATTCCAAAATGGATTAAATTCATTATTTTCCTCAAAATTCTACAAACAATACCCCATAATGACAATGTGAAAGAAGTTTGTATGAAATCTTTGCAAATTTATTAAAAATAAAAAACAAAAACAAATCACATGTACATAAGTATTCACAGCCTTTGCTCAATACTTTGTTGAAGCACCTCTGGCACCAATTACAGCCTCAAGTCTTTTTGAGTATGATGCTACAAGCTTGGCACACCTATTTTTGGGCAGTTTCTCCCATTCTTCTTTGCAGGATCTCTCAAGCTCCATCAGGTTGGATGGGGAGCGTCGGTGCACAGCCATTTTCAGATCTCTCCAGAGATGTTCAATCGGGTTCAAGTCTGGGCTCTGGCTGGGCCACTCAAGGACACTCACAGAGTTGTCCCGGAGCCACTCCTTTGTTATCTTGGCTGTGTGCTTAGGGTCGTTGTCCTCTTGGAAGATGAACCTTCGCCCCAGTCTGAGGTCCAGAGCGCTCTGGAGCAGGTTTTCATCAAGGATGTCTCTGTACATTGCTGCATTCATCTTTCCCTTGATCCTGACTAGTCTCCCAGTTCCTGTCGCTGAACAACATCCCCACAGCATGATGCTGCCACCACCATGCTTCACTGTAGGGATGGTATTGGCCAGGTGCTGAGGGGTGCCTGGTTTCCTCCAGGCATGACGCTTGCCATTCAGGCCAAAGAGTTCAATCTTTGTTTCTCATGGTCTGAGAGTCCTTCAGGTGCCTTTTGGCAAACCCCAGGTGGGCTGTCATGTGCCTTTTACTGAGCAGTGGCTTCCGTCTGGCCACTCTACCATACAGGCCTGATTGGTGGAGTGCTGCAGAGATGGTTGTTCTTCTGGAAGGTTCTCCTCTCTCCACAGAGAAATGCTGGAGCTCTGTCAGAGTGACCACTGTGTTCTTGGTCACCTCCCTGACTAATTTATAGAGTGAAATTCACATTAGGGTTGTGTTGACAGACGATGATCTCGGGGATCGACGAAGGTCAGAGTGATCGCCAATAGCTGATGCCTTTGACGATGTCAAGACGATATTTGGCTCATTGTCCCATTAATGTATTAAATTATTATTATTATGATTAGGCTATTATTATCATCAAATTAATACAAATAATTTGCCTGTAGACACACAGACACACGCTTGAAGAAACACTTTATTATATTATTAAGAACAGATGACAGAAAAGCCGTCTAGGTGCATAACGCGCTGTTTGTACGGAGGCGTGCAGTCCGGAACATGCACACGTAAAAGGTTCTCACTCTTTCTTTGTTTTTCTTCTGAATTTTTGTTTTGCAAGAACAGTATTGTCTATGAGTGCTGCAAATAACCTCAGACATCTCAGCTCAGGAGGTGCTTTTTCAGTTCGCTTTATTTCCACAGAGCAGTTTATTGTGAACACAACTCTGCAGCCTATATTTCTGTGATTAAAACATAAAATAATACAAAAACACGTTCGCCTCGAACCATGATATATATATTTCAGTGATTATTATCATTATAATTATTATTTTTACATTTATAATTGTTATTATGTCTTCATTTGTGTAAGTAATTTTCCGCCTGCATGTTTAGATGGATACTTGCCTGACGGTAAATGGAAAGGTGGTTACTTATATATATATATATATATATATATATATATATATATATATATATTTATCACTTCGTTATTTTAATTGCTTTTTCGTTTAGTTTGGAGTGCAGTTTGAATTTAGAAGTGTATTTGTATTTATTTTTTAAATAAATTAATTTAATTTTCAATGCAAAATCACTAAAGCAAGAATATTCACCGATCCCTCAGCCAGGGGGTTGCCGGTGTAATTAGATATTGTGATATATATAAAACAATATATATATATATAATATTGTGAAAGAGGGAACAAAACAAATTTATTCACACACGACACAAGTTCAAAGTGTGAAATCAAGGAGTCTTGCTTTATTGTGTAGGCTTAACCCTAACCCTGCTTAACAAAAATTACCCCATAGTACCACCTAGCGTCCAACCAGCAGTAATACTGGTCAGTTTGAACATGTTTTCAAACAAGTTTTTTTTTTTTCTGTGACCAACAGACCAATCAAATCTTTGTCGACCAAGACTCTTCTCATCGACTAATGTTTGGTCGACTATTAGGGGGCAGCCCTAAAGCAAGGAATTGTCAAATCAAACAAAAGTATGGAGTGCCACAGGGATCAGTTTTAGGGTCTCTGCTTTTCTCCTTATATATGCTTCCCCTGGGAGATATTATCAGGAATCATGGAATAATTTTTCACTGTTATGCCGATGATACCAACTTTATATTTCTTCGAAACCCAACAAAATTTCATAATTCTCCAAATTAGCAGAGTGTATCAATGAAATCAAAGACTGGATGGCCAGAAATATCCTTCTACTCAATTCCGATAAAAAATAGGTACTAATTATTGGACCAAAAACCTCTAAAAAATAAGCAGCTAAAATATAATTTGACTCTCGATGGATGTACTGTTACATCATCATCAACAACGAAGAACATAGGTGTTATATTTGATACCAGTCTGTCCTTTGAAAATCAAATTTACAATGTTTGTGAAACAACATTCTTCCACCTCAGAAATAATGCTAAATTATGACACATGCTCTGTTGCTGATGACCTCAAGACTAGATTATTGTAATGCATTACTGGGAGGATGTCCAGCAAGATCAATAAATAAACTTCAATTTATTCAAAATGCAGCAGCCAGAGTGCTGACTAGAACAAAGAAATATGATCATATTAGCCCCATTTTATCATCGTTACATTGGCTACTTGTTAAATTTAGCTTTAATTTTAAAATTCTGTTAACTATGTACAAAGCTTTGAATGGTCTAGCTCTGCAGTACTTAAGGGACCTTCTACCACATTATTTTCCATCACGTTCATTACGATCGCAAAATTCTGGCCAGTTAACAGTTCCTAGAATATCAAAATCCACAAACGGAGGTAGATCCTTTTCATATTTGGCTCTTAAACTTTGGAATAGTCCAGGACTGAGACACACTCTCTAAGTTTAAGTCTAGACTAAAGACTCATCTATTCAGCCAGGCATACACCTAATTTATCCATCAACTCATAATTAGGCTGTTTCAGTTAGGTCTGCCGGAACCGGAAACACTTGTCAATCTATAACTCTGCAATAAATTGGCATCTATGCTAATATTATTCTATTTGTTTCCCTTTCTCAACCTCGGAATTCATATACCGTGGTTACCAGAGCCGGCCGGATCCAGCTCCGTTCCTGCTTGGTGTCAGACTCCACTACTACATGTGGCTGAGTGATATTGACTAACTGCAGTCTGTGCCAGCTAGACATCACTTCAGTCTACTACGATGGACTTCAGAGGATGAACTGATGCCAACTCCAACCGTAAGACATGGGATAATTGATGTGCCACTGCCTGAACCTTGGATTTAGGATAGACCTTACCAAAACTCACCGAAATGACCTGCCGGTTGAACTGCGATGCACCGCACTGATCTCTGCCTGAATTAACTTGGTCTAATGATGGATTACACTCTTGAAATAGAATACATAGACTATCAATTAATTGCCAACAAAAGCCTTCATCAGCCAACTAACAAAGGACAATTGCATCTATGTGAACTTCTGCAGTTAATCCAGGATGAACTTCAAAGACATTAGTCATTAATCTTACAAAATCTTTGTTTAAACACTGGACCTTAACACTTACTTAGTTTAATAATTTGAAGCCATGACTTGCACTATAAATAACTAATATTGGCATTATATTCATGATGTTAGCCAGAGGGAAACTGGCCCCCACAGTGAGCCTGGTTTTTCCCAAGGTTATTTTTCTCCATTAACCAACATCTTATGGAGTTTTGTGTTCCTTGCCACAGTCGCCTTTGGCATGCTCACTGGGGTTATAAATAAAATTATTATTTACTTAATTATTTTAGACACAATTTACAATTACAGCTTTCAAGATGGCGCCAAGTATGGCTGCTGCGCTGTGAGCTCCGACCCAAGTTTTTTGTTTGTTTTGTCTACAGTTCTTGTGTTCTTAGTCTTGGATGTCGTCTGCCTTATTGTCTACGATAGACTAACACTAATCCACAAGAAATCAACAGTTTCTTTCTATAGGACTGTAAATCTATGTCTCTCCGTTCATCCCTCTCATTATCTCTCTCCATGCAGTGTAGGAACTGTTTAATGTGCATGCACATTCTTAAAGGGACAGAGCACCGGTACTGTTCCCATAGTAAAAAAAAAAAGGTGCATTTTCTCTCATTAATTCGCCTTTAGAGATGAAGCGCTGAATGAAACGTTATAAACTTTGAGAAAATCTGGTTATACACGTGCCTGGAAATCATGAGATGCTCTGTCTCCAAAATGTAATTATACATTTAATTAGGTAATGTTTCAATCAATTTAATTAGGGAATGTTTCAAAGCGTAACATTAATTCGACATGATAATGGTGTTTGATATGAAAATCCCAGGAGATCAGCAGTTACAGAAACACTCAAACCAGCCCGTCTGGCACCAACAATTATGCCACGGGATTTTCACACACAACAGTCTCTAGAATTTACTCAGAATGGTGCCAAAAACAAAAAACATCCAGTGAATGCTATTCTGAGATGCGGGTCGGTGCTGTTTTGGCAGCACGAAGGGGACCTACACAATATTAGGCAGGTGGTTTTAATGTTGTGGCTGATCGGTTTTTGATTATTCAAAAATATGCATTACAATATGGTTATTTTACTGTATATATATATAAAGCAATTTTTATTGATTAAAAAAAATTTACTATATCATGAAAGATACCATTATTGTGATGTAAAATGATTCATATGATATAAACCACCTGTCAGTCAGTCAAACAGCACGCGGGCACCGAAATAAAAAGTAATCTTTAAGATTCTTGTTATTTGTGAAGTTCCTCTCTCTACTCTCCCTTTTAACCTGTTTATGAGATCATCCAATGGTTGTCCTGTGATCGACACAAGGAAACGCCCCTGATTTATACAATCAATACTGCATTTCATGATAATATTCATATAGATTGAATGTTACCCTCAGTCACTTTTTACACTTTTTTTCTAAACAATTAAATGGTGACTGACACTTACATTCTACCTAACATCTCCTTTTGTGTCACATACTCTGACATGACAGTTGATTGTCATGAAAATGACAATAGAAAATAAAAACATACCTGAAGGAATAAAATCATCATCATCTTCATCAGTTTGTTGTTCTTCTGTTGTGTTTTCTTCTTGTATCTCCTCCTGTTTCACTTCAATCTTCACTGGTGTCTGCAGCATCTTCTGTTCATCATCTTCATCAGTTTGTTGTTCCTCTGTTGTGTTTTCTTCTTTTATCTCCTCCTGCATCACTTCAATCTTCACTGGTGTCTGCAGCATCTGCTGTTCATCATCATCTTCATCAGTTTGTTGTTCCTCTGTTGTGTTTTCTTCTTTTATCTCCTCCTGCATCACTTCAATCTTCACTGGTGTCTGCAGCATCTGCTGTTCTCCAGTGTGAATCACATCCACCTGCTCTCTCATGATTAACATCTGAACACAAAAACATCATCATTATAATGGACTGACATTCATCAAACTCAAAAACATTATTATATGATTAAACACAAGAACAGATCTGTTAAACAAAATAATTGTTTGTGAGATGGTATAAATATAAAATGTGTGTGTTCGGTCTCATTATTGAGTTTAGCCACAGACAGACAGAAAGTGTAAATAATCTACTGGTTCTTAACTGTTTTGTTGTTTTTATCACCTCTTGCATGTGACCAGTAACAAAACAAACTACATCAGATGATAATGAGCTTCTTTTACAGTCAGTAAAACAACATGCACAGAAAAATATAAATATAAATCTCACAATGTAAAACACACAAAACACGTACCGATTTTAACTCTCAAATGGTGTAGTGGATCTCAGGTCTTCTTCTTCTTCTTCTTCTTGTGTTTTCTGCAACTTCTGGTGAATTTCCGCCTCCTGCTGGACTGGAGTGTTGATGCGTCGAAATAGTTGAAAAGCGGACTGAGCGAGAGGGGTTGAACATCCCGAAGGAAGAACTCTTAAAGGGGCAGGATTAAAATTTCCAATACCTTTACTTTTACAGCAAAATAGATTTATAGCAGTTATTTAATAATAAAACAAAGATGATGATGCAAAAATAAGTTAACAAGGAATGTTTTTGGTGATAGGAGAAATAAGTGCACACAGAACATTACAGTGAGACAGAATATAAAACAAGGTAAGAGTATAAATAGACATACAAATAATAGGACATATAAAAGTGGTAATGTATGTGCAAGGTAGGGGCATGTCAAGTTATTGACTCAAATATGTGAATTTACATACAATGTGGGCCAAAAGTTTGGAATAATGTACAGATTTTGCTCTTGTGGAAAGAAATTAGTACTTTTATTCACCAAAGTGGCATTCAACTGATCACAATGTATAATCAGGACATTAATAACGTGAAAAATTATTATTAAAATTTGAAAAAAATGTTCAGAACTTCTTAAACTTCTTCAAAGTTCTCATCAAATAATCCTCCACATGCAGCAATGACAGCTTTGCAGATCCTTGTTATTCTAGCGGTCAGTTTGTTCAGATACTCAGGTGACATTTCACCCCACACTTCCTGTAGCACTTGCCATAGATGTGGCTGTCTTGTCGGGCACTTCTCAAGCACCTTACAGTCTAGCTGATCCCACAAAAACTCAATGGGGTTAAGATCCATAACACTCTTTTCCAATTATCTGTTGTCCAATGTCTGTTTCTTTGCCCACACTAACCTTTTCTTTTTGTTTTTCTGTTTCAAAAGTGGCTTTTTCTTTGCAATTCTTCCCATAAGGCCTGCACCCCTGAGTCTTCTCTTTACTATTGTACGTGAAACTGGTGTTGAGCGGGTAGAATTCAATGAAGCTGTCAGCTGAGGACATGTGAGGTGTCTATTTCTCAAACTAGAGACTCTGATGTACTTATGCTCTTGTTTAGTTGTACATCTGGCCTTCCACATCTCTTTCTGTCCTTGTTAGAGCCAGTTGTCCTTTGTCTTTGAAGACTTCACTGTACACCTTTGTATGAAATCTTCAGTTGGCAATTTCAAGCATTGTATAGCCTTTTTTTGTGTGCCATTTTAGACCTAACAAAAACAATGTTAAGCTTCATTTAATGAATCAAATAGCTATAAACTGTGTTTGATATAATGGCAAGTGATTTTCTAGTACCAAATTAGCATGATTACTCAAGGATAAGGTGTTGGAGTGATGGCTGCTGGAAATGGGGCCTGTCTAGATTTGGTCAAAAATTTCTTTTTTCAAATAGTCATGGTGCTGTTTGTTACATCAGTAAAGTCCTGACTATACTTTGTGATCAGTTGAATGCCACTTTGGTGAATTTAAGTACCAATTTCCTTCAGATATAGCTAAACCTGTACATTATTCCAAACTTTTGGCCGCCAGTGTATGTACATGAGATATTTATTTACATTATTGCACTATGGGGGAGTCCTGAAGGCCAGAGACGTGCCATCCATATAAGAAAGGTAAGCAGTGCTTACCTAACAGAAGGGCGAAAAGAAAAATGACACTATGAAATATTTAAATAGAATTGTTAATATAAACTACTAAATTTGTCATCTTTAATCTCGGTTGAGCAGCACAGACAGTTATTCATTTATTCGCTTTGACGTCACCCTCAGGTATAGGCACTTTATGTTATGCTTTCTCTGATTAAAAGCATTGTTTATTGCCCATAATTCAACACTGTACATTCATTCACGCCCTCTACAAATGGCCATGGGAAGCATGCTTACCAAAATGAGTAAGCCAATCAGAAGCTCCTTCCTTCAGTCACGCTATCTGACAGGCTAGATTTGACTTTGTCAACACCTTCACATTCACGTAACTAATGCGTTATTAAGTGCTAAATGGATATCTGCAGTGTAAGTATCGATGACCTATGCCAGTTTGGCAAAGTTAATTTCAAATAAAAATCGAGAAAGAGGGGCTATCGAAACTTCAACAAGTGAGCGACTTTTACACCAAAGTGACGGAGATGTTCATTCACAAGGAAAGACGCATGGATTTTGTGTTCCAGTAAAGGCAAGTTAATGTATTTATTAAAAATCTGTCTTATTGGGGGCTGGGTAGATCAATGAATAAAGACGCTGACTACCACCCCTGGAGTCACGAGTTCGAATCCAGGGTGTGCTGAGTAACTCCAGTCAGGTCTCCTAAGCAACCAAATTGGCCCGGTTGCTATGGAGGGTAGAGTCACATGGGGTAACCTCTTCGTGGTTGCTATAATGTGGTTTTCACTCACGCGTGGAGAGTTGTGCGTGGATGCCACTGAGAATAGCGTGAAGCCTCCACACACGCTATGTCTCTGCGGTAACGCAAACTTTAATGACCAACTCAACTTAAAACAACATAAAACATAAGACACACACACAGTGGCCACGTGCATCTCTCTCTTTCGAAATTGACTAGGTGCCGGCCGTGCAACCTCACGGCCCAGCCACGCCCTCCTCCTCGTCACACTCCTCCCCTGTCCGATTCACCAACTCCCTCCCCATCTCTGGAGGGGAATTGCTGCCCTTCCAGCCATTCAGCCAGCCGGTGGTTCACCCCGCCTCCTGGGAACCTGGGGAGAGACGAGGGGAGGGAGAGAGGAGAGGGAAAGGGTGAATGGGAGAGGGAGAGAGAGAGAAAGAGAGAAAAACAGGGGGATTTCTCCTGAAGTCCACTATCACCTCCACTTTTTTGAGTGTGTTCAGCTTAAGGTTGTTGTAACCACACCAGACAGCTAGCTGTTCAACCTCCCGTCTGTATGCAGACTTTTCACTGTCGCGGATGAGGCCAATGACCGTGGTATTATCTGCAAACTTCAGGAGATTGACAGAGGGGTCCTTTGCAGTGCAGTCATTCGTATAGATGGAGAAGAGCAGTGGAGAGAGAATGCATCCCTGAGGAGCACCAGTGCTAATAGTGAGGGCCCCGGATGTGAGTTTCCCCAGTCTCACTAGCTGCTGCCTATCTGTCAAAGCTGGTGATCCATCGACAGATTGGGGTGGGCACGGAGAGCTGGTCAGTTTGGTTAAAAGACGATCAGGCATGATGGTATTGAAGGCTGAACTGAAGTCCACAAATAAGATCCTTGCATAAGTCCCAGGTCTGTCGAGGTGTTGCAGGATATAATGCAGTCCCATGTAGACAGCATCATCCGCAGACCTGTTTGCTCGGTAAGCAAACTGAAGGGGTTCTAGCAGGGGTTCAGTGATGTCCTTCAGGTTGGCCAAAACCAGTAGGTCTCTCAAACGACTTCATGACCACAGACGTGAGAGCTACAGGTCTGTAGTCATTAAGTCATGCGATTTTGGCTTTTTTGGGGACCGGAATGATGGTGGAGCATTTGAAGCAACAGAGAAATTCACACTGCTCCAGTGATCTATTGAAGATCTGTGTGAAGATGGGGGCCAGTTGGTAAGCGCAGACTTTCAGACAGACAGGTGAAACACCGTCTGGGCCTGAAGCTTTCCTAGTCTTTTGTTTCCCAAAGACCCTGCACACATCCTCCTCACAGACCATAAGTGCAGGTTGAGTAGCAGTAGTGGGGAAGAGGGTTGTTTCATGAAGTGTTGGTGTATGTGTGAAATGAAGATCAGAACAGGGGAGGGGTGTGAGACTGGGCTTTTCAAAGCTGCAGTACAACACATTCAGTTCATTAGCCATTTGTTGATTCTCTACAGAGGGGGTGGTGTCCTGTACTTGGTGATGCTTTTCAGGCCTTTCCACACAGATGTAGATCGTTGAATGAAAACGTTTTTTGCGTAAAGTATAAGGGCCAAACCTACTTCACGCAAGTAAGCAAATGCAAGCACTTCAATGCATGGCCAACACGTGGTCCCATTGTATATACATTGTGTGCTCTTGAATTGCTCTAACGGTTACAAACCTCAGACCACAAAGGGGCAAAATATTTTTTAGGCACCACGAAACAGATGTGGAGTCAACATGTTGACATTTGAGGAGTGTGTGCTTTTGTATTTGCTGAAAAGACAACAGAAAAATATGTTTGTAAAAAACTTGTTTGAAAGGTTTTCTTCAAATCGCTGCTACGCCATGACAGCTGTTGATTGAAAAAAAAAAAAAAACTGCTGTAGCGCCCCTTGCAGCAACGCTGAAAATACAGCGCATACTTGCATTGACGTGTGAAATCGAGCTAGCATAGCAAGATGCTTCTGCATTCACGTATAAATATCCAAGTGAGGTGCATGAGCTGTATATGATTCTCTGAGAGTGCTGCTTTAAGGTCCAAAACATACTCTATGCAAGTATGAAAATGCGGACGCACCTTGCTATGCAAGCTCGATTTCACGCGACATTGCATTGTGAAATGAGCCAGAGCGCAATTCATAACCTAACGCAGGTCCACGCTGTACTCTCAGCGTTGCCACAAGTGGCACAAATGTTATTTTTTCAAGCAACAACTGTTATGGCGGAGCAGCTTTTTGAGGAGAGTCTTGCCGAACAAGTTAGACTATAAAATAATTTTTCTGTCATCTTTTTAGCAAATACAAAAGCACACACTCCTCAACTGGCGACATGTTAATTCCTCCACATCCGGTTTCGTAGTGCCTAAGAAACTCCTTTGCCCCCTTGTGGTCTAAGGTTTGTGGCTAGTGATCACCTCAACAATTCAGGCGTGAAATGTCTCGAACACAACCGCGAACTCGCCATTATTCCTCCTCATTCGAAATGTAAATTCAAGCCAGCTGACCCGTAACCAAGGAAGTTTGGGTTAAGGAACGATAGTTTTGAAGGAAAACAGATGAAAATACACCTTTCCATCTTCACCAACATGAGATTGACCCTTTGTACAACTCTACACAAAGTTGTGGTATTTATAAGAAAGAGGCGGGGTTTAGGCAGACTAAATGATTGGAGAAGTCCTACATACGTCACCAGTGAGAAGTCTGTCGTTTCACCGGAAGATCGAGTTATTACATATTGATTAAAGATTACGAGGTCAAAAAATAAATAAAATAAAACATAGGCATGGATGAATCGTTCACAATTAGATCGATAACATGAATTTAGAAAATAGATTGGGTGAATTTCATTTCATGCCGACTTTAAATCTAAAGAGCAATGCTACAGTCTGTCTCTCCAACATTCAAGGGATTGATGGCACTGTTCTGTGAAATGCATTTATTTTTTAATGCGGCGTGTACCACTGAAAGAAATTAGTGTTTGCAGCGGCAACACGCACTTCCACCAATGCCACGATGATGTCATTTATGTCACACGCAAGCTCGCGAACAAGTATAAATCAGGTTTCAAGCTGACAACATCTACGGAGTGATATGTGGAGTAATATCATCAATTGTCGCCATTTACTGACGTGAAGAACATTTGCAGAAATGGTCACTCATAAATGTTTGAATTATACCTGCATGTTGAAACACACATTATTATTATTATTATTATTTTGCCCAGCAGAGACTGTCAAAACAGACAAAAATAAAGATGTTTCACAAAGCTGCATATGGGGAGCATTTCCACTTCCTATTAACTCCACTGAACCAACTGTTTACTGCAACATATTTTATAAGAGCTAGATGTTGTGCACGAGTCAAAGACCTGCATCAATGGAAATGAATCGAGAAAACTGTTAAAATTGTTAATTTATTCAGAACTGCTAACATTTTACAAAAATCACAAAACTTCTTCCTGATTTGGAAACTAGAAGAAAACCAATTAGAACAGAAAAGTAAACATCAACTTTATTTAGATTATTCCATAAAATTAACTGACATAACAATCACTCATTAATGACATTTTTTTCATTTCTAAAAAAAAAAATCTTACATAGTGTAGCTTTAACTGCCTGGCCAAAAAAAAGTTGATGTTTGGATTTAAATAATTAGACACAGTACTTAAAAGCCTATGATTGGATCATTATTGCAGTGATTAATGTGTTTCAACTGGCAACAATAATTTTAACCCTAACTGATGCAGTGTGTAGCTTCTCATTTCTTAAACAACCATGTCAGAAGACGCATCTCGTGGTCGTGGAAAAGATTTTACTATGTTTCTGAAGGGGCAAAATATTGGCCTGCATTAAGCAAAGAAAACAACTAAGGAGATTGCTGAAATCACTGGAATTGGGTTAAGAACTGTCCAACGCATTATTAAAACCTGGAATGATAGTGGTGAACCGTCAGCTTCGTGGAAGAAATGTGGTTGGAAACAAATCTTGAATGATCGTTATCGGAGATCACTAAAACGCTTGATAAAGCCACATTGTAAAAAATCGACAACAAAACTCACGGCTATGTTTAATAGTGAAAGAAAATGCATTTCTACACGTACAATGCGACGAGAACTTGTGTTGTGACGTTGCATAAGGTTGTTGAAACAATGCCACGATGAATGCACGCTGTAATCAAAGCTAAAGGTGGTCCAACTAAATATTAGAATGCGCGACTTTTTTGACCAGGCAGTGTTCAAAACATTCAAAGCACTTTCAACCAAAACAGGTGTGCAAAACTCTTTCCACCAAAAGAACACTTTTAAGGCTCCTCTTTTGTATGCATTTTCAGATGTCGTTTTAGGTCTGAATCCGCAAAAAATGTTTTACCGCACTGATCACATTTAAATCGCCTTTCGTTAGTGTGACGTTGGAGATGTTCTTTGAGATGAGCTGCACATGTAAAACCTTTTCCACACTGATGGCATGTGAAAGGGCTCTCTCCGGTGTGCATTCTTGTGTGTATATTAAGATAATCTTTACGTGTGAAACTCTTTCCACACAGATGGCACGTGTAACGCTTCTCTCCAGTATGAATCCTTGTGTGCTTTTTAAGATTTCCTTTATCTGTGAAACCTTTTCCACACTGATGGCATGTGAAAGGCCGTTCTCCAGTGTGAATTCTTGTGTGTACATCGAGATTTTCTTTACGTGTGAAACTCTTTCCACACTGATGACATGTGAAAGGCTTTTCTCCAGTGTGAACCCTTGAGTGCACATTTAGATGTTTTTTATCTATGAAACTTTTTCCACAATGTTGGCATGTGTAAGGTTTCTCTCTAGTGTGAACTTTCATGTGTCTATTAAGCCGGCTTTTAAATGTGAAACATTTTCCACACTGAGAGCAGGTGAAAGTATTTTTGGCTGCTCTTCTTTGAGGCTTCTTTGAGAAACTCTTCTTAGTCTTTGAGCCACTTAAAGATTTTTCTCCAGTTGTGAAATCATGATGTTTCTCCTCCACTTCATTCAGCTCTTGACTTTCCTCTTGCATTTCCATCAGCCCTACAATGAACACAGTAAATTGACAAAAAATTACCCAAAGGGACAAATATTTCTGATTTGTGCAAGGCCAGATATTTATTTTAGGGCTGTCAATCAAATTTTATAATAAAATTAATTACATTACATGCCGATTAATCACAATTACTGCATATAATTATTTTCTGAGAAAGCCCCCCAACCTCCCCTAACCAAATAAAGATAATTCGATATCAATAATACAAAATGCTTTAATGTGAATAATAAATCAAATACTCAGATTGGCATACACATGACTTGAATTGCTTCTGTGGTAATTTAATTTGTGTCTTACATAGGCTGAAAAATACTTGATTAATGTAACAAGTCCCATCTGGTTCACATTTCCATGAGGCAGCAAACGCAAGTATTGTCATGTGCGTGGAGTTACACTGCTGCAGTTTAACAGCCTCTTCGGGATTTTTAAATGGTTTAAAGTCAAATGGCATTGAACTTGTCAAATTATTGAAAGTATGCACACCAGAGCAAAAGGGGAATACACTGTCTTAACGCTTATCAAGCACTGAGACTTTGTTCGGTGAAAAACAAACTGAAATCATGTTTCATGGTGTAACAGCCACATCAGGTCCTCTTTGCAACCTAAACTTTTTTAGAATGCAGCACAATGAATGAAACAGACCGCAAGAGTCTTGAGATGCATTCATAAAAAATAAATAATTTTTTTTTTACAGACAGACTGTTTCACTTTTAATTGACTATATCACAATTCCAGTGGGTCAGAAGTTTACAAACACTAAGTGAAATGTGCCTTTAAGCAGCTTGGAAAATTCCAGAAAATGATGTCAAGCCTTTAGGCAATTAGCTTCTGATTCTAACTGGAGTCAATTGGAGGTGTACCTGCAGATGTATTGTAAGGCCGCCCTTCAAACTCTGTGCCTCTTTGCTTGACATCATGGGAAAATCAAAAGAAATCAGCCAAGACCTCAGAAAAAAAAACTGTGGACCTCCACAAGTCTGGTTCATTCTTGTGCACAATTTTTAAATGCCTGAAGGTACCACATTCATCTGTACAAACAATAGTGCACTAGTATAAACACCATGGGACCACGCAGCCATCATACCGCTCAGGATAGAGATGTATTCTGTCTCCTAGAGATGAATGTAGTTTGGTTCAAAAAGCGCAAATCAATCCCAGAACAACAGCAAAGGTCCTTGTAAAGATGCTGGAGGAAACAGGTAGACAAGTATCTATATCCACAGTAAAACGAGTCCTATATCAACATAACCTGAAAGGCTACTCAGCAAGGAAGAAGCCACTGCTCCAAAACCGCCAAAAAAAAAAGCCAGACTACAGTTTGCAAGTGCACATGGGGACAAAGATCTTACTTTTTGGAGAAATGTCCTCTGGTTTGATGAAACACAAATTTAACTGTTTAGCCATAATCATCATCGTTATGTTTGGAGAAAAAGGGCGAGGCTTGCAAGCTGAAGAACACCATCCCAACCGTGAAGCATGGGGGTGGCAGCATCATGTTGTGTGGGTGCTTTGACGCAGGAGGGATTGGTGCACTTCACAAAATAGATGGCATCATGAGGAAGGAAAAATATGTGGATATATTGAACCAAAATCTCAAGACATCAGCCATGAAGTTAAAGCTCAGTCACAAATGGGTCTTCCAAATGGACAATGACCCTAAGCATACCTCCAAAGTTTTGGAAAAATGGCTTAAGGACAACAAAGTCAAGGTATTGGAGTGGCCATCACAAAGTCCTGACCTCAATCCAGTAGAATATTTGTGGCCAGAACTGAAAAAGCATGTGCGAGCAAGGAGGCCTACAAACCTGACTCAGTTACACCAGTTCTGTCTGGAGGAATGGGACAAAATTCAGCAACTTATTGTGAGAAGCTTGTGGAAGGCTACACAAAACGTTTGACCCAAGTTAAACAATTTAAAGGCAAAGCTACCAAATACTAAACAAGTGTACAGTTGTGCTCAAAAGTTTGCATACCCTTGGAGAATTGGTAATATATGTACCATTTTTAAAGAAAACATGAGTGAGCAGGCAAAACACATTTCTTTTATTTCTTATGGGATTCATATTCAACTGTAGGTTATAACAGAATGGCACAATCATAAAACAAAACATGGCAACAAAGAAAAAATGAAATGACCCCTGTTCAAAAGTCTGCATACCCTTAGTTCTTAATACTGTGTATTGCCCCCTTTAGCATCAATGACAGTGTGCAGTCTTTGTAATAGTTGTCTATGAGGCCCCAAATTCTTGCAGGTGGTATAGCTGCCCATTCGTCTTGGCAAAATGCCTCCAGGTCATGCAAAGTCTTTGGTCGTCTTGCATGAACCACACGTTTGAGATCTCCCCAGAGTGGCTCGATGATATTAAGGTCAGGAGACTGTGATGGCCACTCCAGAACCTTCACCTTTTTCTGCTGTAACCACTGGAGGGTCAACTTGGCCTTGTGCTTAGGGTCATTGTCATGCTGGAAAGTCCAAGAGTATCTCATGTGCAGCTTTTATGCAGAAGAATGCAAATTGTCTGCCAGTATTTTCTGATAACATGCTGCATTCATCTTGCCATCAATTTTCATAAGATTCCCTGTCTCTTTAGAGCTCACACACCCCCAAAACATCAGTGAGCCACCACCATGCTTCACAGTGGGAATGGTATTCTTTTCACTATAGGCCTTGTTGACCCCTCTCCAAACTTAGCGCTTATGGTTGTGACCATAAAGCTCTATTTTGGTCTCATCACTCCAAATTACAGTGTACCAGAAGCTGTGAGACGTGTCAAGGTGTTGTCGGGCATATTGTAACCGGGCTTTCTTATGGCATTGGTGCAGTAAAGGCTTCTTTCTGGCAACTCGACCATGCAGCTAATTTTTGTTCAAGTATCGTCATATTGTGCTCCTTGAAACAACCACACCGTCTTTTTCCAGAGCAGCCTGTATTTCTCCTGAGGTTACCTGTGGGTTTTTCTTTGTATACCGAACAATTCTTCTGGCAGTTGTGGCTGAAATCTTTCTTGGTCTTCCTGACCTTGGCTTGGTATCAAGAGATACCCGAATTTTACACTTCTTAATAAGTGATTGAACAGTACTGACTGGCTTTTTCAAGGCTTTGGATATCTTTTTATATCCTTTTCCATCTTTATATAGTTCCATTACCTTGTTACACAGGTCTTTTGACAGTTCTTTTCTGCTCCCCATGGTTCAGTATCTAGCCTGCTCAGTGCATCCACGTGAGCGCTAACAAACTCTTCGACTATTTATACACAAGACACTAATTGCAATTTTAAAAAAGCCACAGGTGTGGGAAATTAACCTTTAATTGCCATTTAAACCTGTGTGTGTCACCTTGTGTGTCTGTAACAAGGCCAAACATTCAAGGGTATGTAAACTTTTGATCAGGGCCATTTGGGTGATTTCACTCATAATGATTTAAAAAGGAGCCAAACAATGTGATAATATGTGATAATAAATGGCTTTATATGATCACTATCCTTAAATAAAAAACAGCATGATCAGTCATATTTTCAAAATCAATGCCAAAATTTCACAATTTCTGCCAGGGTATGCAAACCTTTGAGCACAACTGTATGTAAACTTCTGACCCACAGGGAACGTGATGAAAGTAATAAAAGCTGAAAGAAATCATTCTCTCTACTATTATTCTGACATTTCACATTCTTAAAATAAATTAGTGATCCTAACTGATCTAACACAGGGAATGTATTCTATGAGTAATGTATACATTACTAAAGTAACTATGTATTTTTGTGCGTGGAGAATAGTGTGAGCCTCCACGTGCACTAGGTCTCCGCAGTAACGCGCTCAACAAGCCACATGATAAGCTGCATGGATATACTTTCTCAGATGCGAAGGCAACTGAGATTCATCCTCCCCCACCCAGAGTCACTACGCCACCATGAGGACCTAGAGCACATTGGGAATTGGGCATGCCAAATTGGAATTAAAAGGAAATGTAATCAAGTAATTCTACTAGTTTTTTGGGGAGGGAAAGAAAAAAAAAGCCCGGCGCTCCCCAGGGCTGTGTGCTCAGTCCACTGCTGTTTACCCTGCTGACTCATGAGTGTGCTGCGAAGTACAGTTCAAATCACATCCTCAAGTTTGCTCATAACACTACAGTTATGGGCCTCATCAGCAACGAGTCAGCATACAGAGAGGAGATGAACCAGCTCGCAGAATTGTGTAGAGACAACAATCTCTCTCTTAATGTTGATAAGACTAAAGAGATGATTGTCGACTTCAGGAGCACCCAAGCAGACAACTCACCACTGCACATCAACGGAACAACTGTGGAGAGAGTTAAAAGCTCCAAGTTTCTTGGTGTGTACACGACGGAGGACCTCTCCCGGACTCTCAACACCACCTGCCTAGCCAAGAAGGCCCAGCAGCACCTCCACTTCCTGCGGAGGCTGAAGAGAGCCAAACTCCCCCCTCCCATCCTCACCACCTTCTACAGAGGGATGATAGGGAGCATCCTGACCAGCTGTCTCACCGTGTGGTATGGGAACTGCACAGCCTTTGTGAGAACAGCTGAAAAGATCATCGGAGTCTCTCTACCCACCATCGACACCACATACAACAACTGCTGCTTCTGCAAAGCCACCAGTATTGCAGATGACCCCTCTCATGGACTCTTCAACCCCCTGCCATCTGGCAGAAGGTACA
Organism: Myxocyprinus asiaticus; assembly: GCF_019703515.2. Taxonomy (NCBI): domain Eukaryota; kingdom Metazoa; phylum Chordata; class Actinopteri; order Cypriniformes; family Catostomidae; genus Myxocyprinus; species Myxocyprinus asiaticus. Next base: position 43,325,826 of record NC_059371.1, read on the forward strand.
GGAGCATCCATGCCACCACCAGCAGACTCCCCAACAGCTTCTTCCCTGAGGCAGTCAGATTACTCAACAACCTGCTGCCTCCCAATACTCACCTGGCCTAGTCAAACACCTAACCCAGTATAACTCAAAAACACTGCACACCTGCACTTTACGAAGCTGCATCAGTCACTTACAGTGTTGGCTGTAACGCGTTACAAAGTAAGTTACACGTGCCTCACTCGTGTGTCCCTATGCAGCTGCCACGGGAGGAGAGTGGATCAGTTTTGGCTGTATATGGAAAACAGTGCTCGTTCCCGTCTGACAGAGGGATTTATCGCACACAAGACAGAAACATTTGCAGAATGGCATCTTGAAAAAGACGTCGCTAAGCAAACAGCTTTTTATTTTCTTTATGTACTGTACACAATTAAACACAAACAAAATGCTATAGCGTTACAGATGCACAGGTGATGAAGGATACTCGATTCGTCCGAGCACAAGCAGGGAGATAATCCACTCGCTGTAAAGTTGTGTAAACACACACATGCTGCACATGTCCACACACAAACAGACATACATGCACACATACATGCATGTTGCAACACACAAGCAAACCTGTATATACACACTGAAAAGAAACTACAAGCATTCAAATACACAATGGTGTTTACTATCAAAGATGTCTGCAAATAGGTTTTCAGTTCATTAGTGTTCTTTTTCTGTCTTTCACACCAACACAGGTAAACAAGCTTACTGTACATATACACGCCACACACAGCTAAGGTTGTAGCGGACACACAACAACAACCGCCATTCGCCACTAAGTGGCAGTGATGTCACCACGACGCTTATGCCAGGCTATGTGCACCTTGAGGCCACGTGAAGTGTCGAAAGCCCACTGGCAGGAGGTCACGGGGCAGACCCAGATGCCACATGTAGACTGACTGAGATGACTGGCTGATGGGCACACACACACACACACACACACACACACACACACACACACATACCTGAAGATACTACTACAGCATATTTGAGATAAGAAAGTTAAGTTGCATAATTAGAAATGCACTGGATCTCTTTAGCAAAGTTGCTGTCTTTGTCATATTGCTGTAATTTGGTTAATATTTCAGTCAATAATAAAGTACTAAGAGCTATTTGTGTCACATTTGTTTTTTTCCCCCACAGGTTTGATTGGTTTTAGAAAGTATCTTCAAAGTAAAGTAATTAGTAATTGAATTACTTTCCAGATAAAGTAATTAGTAATCTAATTTCAATTTACCAAAAGTAATTAGTAATCAGTAGTTGATTACCTTTTTTTTTTTTTTTAAGTAACTTACCCAACACTGGTCACTTATTATTATGGAACTCATTTATGCTTTACTTCTGCTATACTTAAATATACATAAAATTACGCTATACTTATTGCTGCTATAATACAACATAGTTTACAGTCTACAGATCATTTTCTGTGTATTTACTGTCCTATGTATCTAATGTTCTGTTCTGTGTATTTATTGTCCCGCACTCTGTTGTGTATTGCAATTTATGCAGTCTTGCAAACTGTTCTGTGTTGCACCATGGTCCTGGAATACGGACATTTTGTTCCAATGTATAAGCTATATAGAGGAATGACAATAAAAACCCACTTGACTTGACCTGAAGAATGTACTGAGGTGTGGTGGCCATGGTATAAGCAAAGGAATTGACTTTGGCCTCTGGGTGTACATTATTTTTCAGTCATTTAATGGGCCGGAGTCAATTATTCCTTACTTAAATCACAGTTTTTCACTGGATGATTATAATACATTGGTACTTTTTAAAATTACTAAAATGATCCAGCTAAGTGAGTACAGTGAGTGGTACTTAACAGATTGTGTTTATATTCATCATTTACTTTTTACATTTTTTTTCTAAACAATTAAAGTAAATGGTGACTGACACTTACAGTGTGCCTAACATCTCATTTTGTGTTGCATATTCTGACATGACAGTTGATTGTCATGAAAATGACAATAGAAAAAAAAAACATACTTGAAGGAACAAAATCATCATCATCACTTTGATGTTCCTCTGTTGTGTTTTCTTGTTTTATCTCCTCCTGCTTCACTTCAATCTTCACAGGTATCTGCAGCATCTGCTGTTCATCATCATCTTCATCACTCTGTTGTTCCTCTGTTCTGTTTTCTTCTTTTATCTCCTCCTGCTTCACTTCAATCTTCACTGGTATCTGCAGCATCTGCTGTTCATCATCATCTTCATCACTCTGTTGTTCCTCTGTTGTGTTTTCTTGTTTTATCTCCTCCTGCTTCACTTCAATCTTCACTGGTATCTGCAGCATCTGCTGTTCATCATCATCTTCATCACTCTGTTGTTCCTCTGTTGTGTTTTCTTGTTTTATCTCCTCCTGCTTCACTTCAATCTTCACTGGTGTCTGCAGCATCTGCTGTTCTCCAGTGTGAATCACACCCACCTGCTCTCTCATGATGAACATCTGAACACAAAAACATCATCATTATAATGGACTGACAGTCATCAAACCCAAAATTATTATTGTATTATTATACACAAGAACAGATCTGTTCTTAAAAAAATTGTATAAATATAAATGTGTTTGGCTTCACTTCCCTGTCAGCACAAAAATTAAAACATATATCAAATATATTAAACACAATAATCTTAAAGTGCTTGAGTTTAGTCACAGACAGAAAGTGTAAATAATCTACTGGTTCTTAACTGTTTTGTTGTTTCTTATCACCTCTTGCATGTGGCCAGTAACAAAACAAACTACATCAGATGATAATGAGCTTCTTTTACAGTCATTAAAACATCATGCACAAATAAATATAAATCTAAATCTCACAATGTAAAACACCTACCGATTTTAACTCTCAAATGGTGTAGTAGATCTCAGGTCTTCTTCTTCTTCTTGTGTTTTCTGCAACTTCTGGTGAATTTCCGCCTCCTGCTGGACTGGAGTGTTGACGCGTCGAAATAGTTGAAAAGCGGACTGAGCGAGAGGGGTTGAACATCCCGAAGGAAGCTAACTCTTAAAGGGGCAGGATTACAATTTCCAATACCTTTACTTTTACAGCAAAATAGACTTATAGCAGTTATTTAATAATAAAACAAAGATAATGATGCACAAATAAGTGAACAAGTGATTCAATATACAACTAAAATTTGGATTTTTTGGGGGGTGGGGGATTTCTTTTTTTTTTTTTTTTATGATAGGAGAAACAAGTGCACACAAAACATTACAGTGAGACACAATATAAAACAAGGTAAAAGTATAAATACATATACAAATAATCAGACATAACAGAATGGTGTATGTACATATGCAACTGTAACGTATGTGCAAGGTAGGCATATGCACATTTATTGCATCAAATGTGTGAATTGACATATGTACATGAGATATTTATTTTAATTATTGCACTACGGGGGAGTCCTGAAGGCCAGGGATGTGCCATCCATATAAGCAAGTTAAGCAGTGCTTACCTAACAGAAGGGTGAAAAGAAAAATGACAATATGAAATATTTAAATAGAATTGTTAATATAAACTACTGTTTTCATTCAAATTCGTCATCTTTCATCTTGGTTGTGCAGCACAGACAGTTCATTTATTTGCTTTGACACCACCCTCAGGTATAAGCACATTGTTATGCTTTCTCTGATTCAAAGCTTTACAGCCCTTTCATTCAACACTCTATGTTCATTCAAGCCCGCTACAAATGGCCAAGGGAAGCATGCTTACCAAAATAAGTAAGCCAATCAGAAGCACCTTCCTTCAGTCACGCTATCTGATAGGCAAGATTTAAGTTTTGTCAACATTTTCATGTTCAAATAACTAATGCGTTTAGCGTTAAATGGATACCTGCAGTGTAAGCATCGATGACCTACACCGGTTTGGCAAAGTTAATTTCAATTAAAAATCGAGAAAGAAGGGCTATCGAAACTTCAACAAGTAGGCGACTTTTACACCAAAGTAATGGAGATGTTCATTCGAAAGGAGAGACGCATGGATTTTGTGTTCAAGTTAATGTATTTATTAAAAATCTGTGTTGTTGATACTAGGTCATTGTTTCTGGTTAGTCTGAGGCTATGAAGTGGTGATTTGGCAATCATATCCTTCTTGTGTTATGCTTGTTTTATAGCTCTAACGTTAGGGTGCAGGGCCTGTTTAAATTATAATATAATGTTGTAACGGGTAAAGGAGGATCAAGGAGGCGGCCGGAACTGGCTAAACAACATAAACTTTAATGACCAACTCAACTTAAAACAACATAAACCATAACATAAGTCACACACACACAGTGGCCGCATGTGTCTCTCTCGAACTGGCATCTCTAGCTCCCCTTTATCTTGCTCTCCAGCTGACCAGTTAACTCAGCGCCAGCCGTGCACCCTCACGGCCCGGCCACACCCTCCTCATCACACTCCTCCCCCTCCTGATTCAGGCTGGGGCACCATCCAGACTGACCTACCCCCCCCCCCCATCTCTGGAGGAGAGACGCTGCCCTTCCAGTTGTTCTGCCAGCCGGTGGTCTACCCGCCTCCTGGGAACCTGGGGAGAGACAAGGGGAGGGAGAGGGTGAGCTGGAGACACACACAGAGAGAGACAGAGAGAGAGAGAGGAGAGAGAGAGAAAAACTTGCTTGCCAGTCCCTGGACACGGCATCACCTGGTCCTCAACCACTCCTCCACCCTCTGGTGGATGACAGCCGCTCCTCCCCGGGAGGACGGCAGCGAGTCCTACGACCCCTGGAAGATGGCCGCGGCTCCTCCCCTGGCGGACGGCAGCAGCGAGGACTCCATGACAGCACATTCCTCCTCCTTCCCGGCTTTCGGCAACAATGTAATGGGTAAAGTAGGAGCAAGGAGGCGGTGGGAAACGGCAGAAAAATCAACAAACTTTAATGACCAACTCAACACAAAAAAAAACATAAAACTTGACACACACAGTCTCTCCCTTTCGAACTGGTATCTCCGGCTCCCCTTTACCTTGCTCTCTCGCTGATCAGTTGACTCCGCGCCAGCTGTGCATCCTCACGGCCTGGCCACGCCCTCTTCCTCATCACAAATATTTATGTTATAATATTAAGAAATGTAGATGGCCATGTCTACATTATATTTGCCTTGTGCATTCAGGTTAAGATTGTTGTCTTTGTTGGTCAGATTAATTAATTGCTGCTGTCCATTCCAGTGGTTCTGAACTGTGGGAGTGACTTGCGAGGCCTATGATGTTGAAACATATTGCCTGCTAGTAATCTTTCCTTTTTGGTGTATGTCAAAACAAGCACTTCTGGCACTATGGTTCATTGTATGATTTAATGGACATAAACAGGCTCGGCTCAATATATGGCAATCTTTAATATGTGTGCTATGAGCACTATTACTGTCCTAAATTTAAAACAATTTGATAGTGAAGTTAGTCACTGTGACATAATTGTTTCCATTGACTGGTGGGTTCTAAGGCAACATTTTATGTCAATAACATTTCCATGACATTACATTTATGCATTTGGCAGACGCTTTTATCCAAAGCGATTTAAAGTGCCCTTATTACAGGGACAATACCCCTGGAGCAATCCCCCTGGAGTTAAGTGCCTTGCTCAAGGACACAATGGTGGTGGCTGTGGGGATTGAACCAACAACCTTTTGCTTACCAGTTCAGTACTTTAATCCACTACTCCACCACCACTCCACATTACACTCACCCATATAAAAACTTTTGGGCACAGCTTTTAATAATGTGTATTAAAAATATTTCATGCTTTCCCAGTCTCAAAGCCCACGGCACATGCCTGATGAAGGCAGTTTAATTGTTCATGTGGAAAATGGCCTGAGGTTAAAAACTGGTCTTGTGCCTGGATGTCTTACAGAAAACTGCTGGTTAGAGGGCAACAGTTCAAAACGGGAGTGGGCAGGGTGTTCTCCTGAAGTCCACCATCATCTCCACTGTTTTGAGCGTGTTAAGCTCAAGGTTGTTGTGACCACACCAGACAGCTAGCTGTTCAACCTCCAATCTGTATGCAGACTCGTCACCATCACGGATGAGGCCAGTCATCGTGGTGTCATCTGCAACTTCAGGAGCTTGACAGAGGGGTCCTTTGCAGTTCAGTCATTCGTGTACAGGGAGAAGAGCAGTGGAGAGAGAATGCATCAACAGATTGGGGTGGGCATGGAGAGCTGGGTCAGTATGGTTAAAAGAAGATGAGGCATGATGGTATTGAAGGCTGAACTGAAGTCCACAAATAGGATCCTTGCAAAAGTCCCAGGTCTGTCGAGGTGTTGCAGGATATAATGCAATCCCATGTAGACAGCATCATCCACAGACCTGTTTGCTCAGTAAGCAAACTGAAGGGGGTATATCAGGGGTTCAGTGATGTCCTTCAGGTAGGCCAAAACCAGTAGGTCTCTCAAACAACTTCATGACCACAGAAGTGAGAGAATTTAAGTTCTGTGATTTTGGGTTTTTTGGGGACAGGAGTAATGGTGGAGCATTTGAAGCAGCAGGGAACTTAACACTGCTCCAGTGATCTATTGAAGATCTGTGTGAAGATGGGGGCCAGTTGGTAAACACAGACTTTCAGAGAGGCAGGTGAAACACCATCTGGGCCTGAAGCGTTCCAAGTGTTTTGTTTCTGAAAGAGCAGGCACACATCGTCCTCACAGACCATAAGTGCAGGTTGAGTAGCAGGAGGGGGGGTTCCATGAGGTGTTGGTGTGTGTGAAGTGAAGATCAGAGTGGGGGAAGGGTGTGAGACTGGGCTTTTCAAACCTGCAGTAAAACACATTCAGTTCATTAGCCATTTGTTGATTCTCAACAGAGCGAGGATGTACTTGGTGATGCTTTTCAGGCCTGTCCACACAGATGCAGGATCGTTGAATGAAAAGTTTTTTCAGATTTTCAGAGTAGCTTCTTTAACCACTCTGATTTCAACAACGAGCGCATCAAGTTTAAGGGCCAAACATATTTCACGCAAGTAGGTATATGCGAGCGCTTCACCAATGCATGGCCTACGCATCGTCTCATTGTACATACATTGCGTTACAAACCTCGGACCACAAGGGAGCAAAAGCGGGAACAAAACCGGATGTGGAGTCAACATGTCGACAGTTGAGTGTGTGCTTTTGTATTTGCTGAAAAGACGACAGAAAAATATGTTCGTAAAAAACGTTTTAGGCAAGACTCTCCTCGAATCGCTGCTCCACCATGAAAGTTGTTAATTGAAAAAAGAAAACTGCTGTAGCACCCCTTGCGGCAATGCAGAGAATACTGTGCACACTTGCGTTAGGTTATGAATTGCGCTCCGACACATTTCACGACGCAACAATGCATAAAATTGAGCTAGCGTAGCAAGATGCATCTGCATTCACGTATAAACATCCAAGTTGGGGGGGGGTCTATTTGGGAGAGTCTTGCTGAACAAGTTAGATTATACAAACATATTTTTCTGTTGTGTATATTTAGCAAATACAAAAGCACACACTCCTCAACTGTCGACATGTTGACTCCACCACATCCGGTTTCGTGGCGCCTAAGAAACTCTCTCGCCCCCTTGTGGTCCGAGGTTCGTAACCACTAGAGCAACACAAGACAAGTAACGTATGTACAAAGGGATCACGTGTTGGTGAAGTGCTACCATCTGCATTTGCTTACAATGCTACAGTCTCTGCAATGTTCAAGGTATAGAAGGCACCACTACTATATTTTATCCTTATAAAATATGCATTCAAATGCTTGCATCCATATACAGTTGAAGTCAGAAGTTTATATACACTTAGGTTGAAATCATTAAAACTCATTTTTAACCACTCCACAAATTTAATATTACAAGACTATAGTTTTGGCAAGTTGTTTAGGACATCTACTTTGTGCATGACAAGAGTCATTTTTCCAACAATTTTTTACAGACAGATTGTTTCACTTTTAATTGACTATATCACAATTCCAGTGGGTCAGAAGTTTACACACACTAAGTTAACTGTGCCTTTAAGCAGCTTGGAAAATTCCAGAAATGTACAGGCTTTAGACAATTAGCCAATAAGCTTCTGAGAGGAGGTGTACCTGTGGATGCATTTTAAGGCCTTCCTTCAAACTCTGTGCCTCTTTGCTTGACATTATGGAACATGACATTCAAAGAAATCAGCCAAGACCTCAGAAAAACATCTGTGGACCTCCACAAGTCTGGTTTATCCTTGGGAGCAATTTCCAAATGCCTGAAGATACCACATTCATCTGTACAAACAATAGTACGTAAGTATAAACACCATGGGACACGCAGCCATCATACCGCACATGGAGACGCATTGTCTCATAGAGATGAATGTAGTTTGGTGCGAAAAGTGCAAATCAATCCCAGAACAACAGCAAAGGATCTTGTGAAGATGCTGGAGGAAACAGGTATCTATATCCACAGTAAAAATGAGTCCTATATCGACATAACCTGAAAGGCTGCTCAGCAAAGAAGTAGTCACTGCTCCAAAACTGCCATAAAAAAGACATACAACAGTTTGCAAGTACACATGGGGACAAAGATCTTACTTTTTGAAGAAATGTCATCTGGTCTAATGAAACAAAAATGGAACTGTTTGGCCATAATGACCATAGTTATGTTTGGAGGAAAAAGGGTGAGGCTTGAAAGCTGAAGAACACCATCCCAACTGTGAAGCATGGGGGTGGCAGTATCATGTTGTGGGGGTGCTTTGCTGCAGAAGGGACTGGTGGACTTCACAAAATAGATGGCATCATGAGGAAGGAAAATAATGTGGTTATATTAAAGCAATATCTCAAGGCATCAGCCAGGAAGTTAAAGCTCAGTCGCAAATGGGTCTTCCAAATGGACAGTGACCCCAAGCATACCTCCAAAGTTGTGGCATAATGGCCTAAGGACAACAAAGTCAAGGTACTGAAGTGGCCATCACAAAGCCCTGACCTCATTCCAATAGAAAATTTGCGGGCAGAACTGTAAAGCGTGTGCGAGCAAATAGGCCTACAAACCTGACAGTTACCCCAGTTCTGTCTGGAGGAATGGGCCAAAGTTCCAGCAGCTTATTGTGAGAAGCTTGTGCAAGGCTACCCAAAACGTTTGACCCAAGTTAAACAATTTAAAGGCAATGCTACCAATACTAACAGAGTGTATATAAACGTCTGACCCACTGGGAATGTGATGAAAGAAATAAAAGCTGAAATAAATAATTCTCTCTACTATTATTCTGACATTTCACATTCTTAAAATAAAGTAGTGATCCTAACTGACCTAAGACAGGGAATGTTTTCTATGATTAAATGTCAGGAATTGTGAAAAGTTTAAATGAATTTAATACTGTAAACTTCTGACTTCAACTGTATACACTTTTAGAAATGCAAACTAAACCATGCAGTGTAGAGACAAATCAGTGGGCCTTATTCATGAAACATTAGCAAAACTTATGTAAACTGTCCCATTAAACTGAAAACATCAATATACAGTGGATATAAAAAGTCTACACACCCCTGTTAAAACAGCAGGTTTTTGTGATGTAAAAAACTAAACAAAGATAAATCATATCAGACTTCTTGCGCCTTTAATGTAAAAATTTCAGCCTATGCAATGCCAATGAAAACAAAAGTGACACATTTCAGAGAAAAATAAAATAAAAAACGTAGAATTACTTAAATGCATAAGTGTGCACACCCCCTTTTATAATTGGGTATGTGGCTGTGTTCAGAATCAACCAATCATCAAGCTCATGTGAAATAGTACACACCTGTCTTCACCTGAAGTAACTCTGATTAACTCCAAATAAATATCTGCTGTTCTTGTAGTATTTTTCTAAATATGCATTAAATTAACTTTGTCGCTCAAATGGCTGTGAAGTTATGACAGTTTTTTAGTTGCACCACAATGGATAAAACACTTTAATAATCTTATTAAAATATAATTAAGTGTTATTTATCATCCTCAAAGTAAGCATTATGGGTTATAAAAGTTTAAGTGAATAATATAATGTCAACATGAAAATAGCTCATCATGACTTTGCTCTGCAGGTAATCACCGAGTCCTCAAACCATGAGACTAATTCGCCAGAAGAGTAGTGTCGAATCGCAACTGATGTAAAGAGTTCCTCCACAAGTTACTTGCAGTTTTATGCTTCAACTCTTAGAGGGCCAAAAGTTACATAGTGTAGCTTTAAACTCTTGTGAAGACTTTCTGTATAATGGATAATGTTCAGAAAACCATCCGTGGAAAATTTAAGCGAAATCAGGGTTGACATCATTAAATGCAATGTAAATGTAACTTTGGCATATCATGGCTCAACTAAAGCAATGGTGACACCGCGATCCACTACAACTCAGGAAACACTGCAGTCAAAGATAGTACATTTCCGTAGAGTGCATGCTCATGAGACAAAACACACAGTTAAAGGATCTCTCTGCTGAAGTTCTTCTTCGCCACTACACAACTCAATAACTGGCAAGTGAAATCTGAATGTTTACTTGACAGTGGCTAATTTATTGTCACATATTGCGAAATTTGGCTGCTAATGCAACTGATTTACTCGCAATGTAGAGGTCTGCAGCCAAATGAGTTTTCTGAATTAACGCAAATACCTCCCCTAAATGTCCTTTGTTATTCTTTTAGATGATGCTGTTTCTTGGGAGAAATCCCATCTTTGGGTTTATTTGAATTTCTGAAGCCGATTCTTGCTCACTGTGACTACTTGGGCAATTCCTTTTTACCTGTCTACGTAGACTCCTTGCTTGTAGTGGAATGGTTTCTCTCCAGTATGAATTCTCTTGTGTGTTTTCAAGTTTTGTGAACAAGTGAAACTCTTTTCACAGTGTGAGCACTTGTAAGGTTTCTCTCCAGTATGAATTATTTGGTGCTGTTTCAAATTGTAGTCTGTAATAAAAAGTATTCAAAGCACATATGAGCCCTCACACTGTTATGCATTTTCTGTTGCTCTTTCAACCAGAACAGGTGTGCAAATCTCTTCACCAAAAGACACTTTTAAGGCTTCACTTTAGTATGCATTTTCAGATGTCGTTTTAGATCTGAATCCGCAAAAAATGTTTTAACACACTGATCACATTTAAATCGCCTTTCGTTAGAGTGACGTTGGAGATGATCTTTGAGGCTAGCTGCAGATACAAAACCTTTTCCACACTTATGGCATGTGAAAGACCACTCTCCTGTGTGCATTCTTATGTGGTTATCAAGGTTTTTTTTATCCATGAAACTTTTTCCACACAAATGGCACGTGTAACGCTTCTCTCCAGTATGAATCCTTGTGTGCTTATTAAGATTTCCTTTATCTGTAAAACCTTTTCCACACTGATGGCATGTAAAAGGCCGTTCTCCAGTGTGAATTCTTGTGTGTACATCAAGATTACCTTTACTTGTGAAACTCTTTCCACACTGATTACATGTGAAATGCTTCTCTCTAGTGTGAACCCTTGAGTGCAAATTAAGATGTTTTTTATCTATGAAACTTTTTCCACAATGTTGGCATGTGTAAATATTTTTGGTCGCTCCTTTTTGAAGCTTTTTTGGTGAGAAATTCTGCTTAGTCTTCAAGCTACTTAAAGATTTTTCTCCAATTGTGAAATCATGATGTTTCTGACACTGAAGTTTCTCCTCCAATTCATTCAGCTCCTGACTTTCCTCTTGCATTTCCATCAGCCCTACAATGAACACAGTAAATTGACAAAAAATTACTCAAAAGGGACAAATGTTTGTGATTTTTGCTGTGCAAGGCCAGAGATTTATTTTAGGTCTGTCAATTGGCTGACGTTTATCAAGCACTGAGACTTTGTTCGGTGAAAAACAAACTGAAATCATATTTAATGGTGTAACAGCCACATCAAGTGCTCTTTGCAACCTAAACTTTTTTTTAGAATGGAGCACAACAAATGAAACAGACCACAGGTGTCTTGTGATGCATTTAAAAAAAAAAAAACTTTACTCAGTGTTTAAAAATGTAGCAATCCTGCATGAGACCCTGACAGATAAAGTTCAGCTTTAGATTCAGCACAACAGACGAAGATGTCCGTCCAGTGCGCATTTACAATATATAGAAAAACACTGCAGCCCCTAACTCGCCGTATACTTGAAAAACTGTAACGAACCCAATGGTTTGTCAGAACTTGTCAAGCTCGGGTTAGGTAGAAGGCCTCTATTGCTCACATAGAATAATCGAATATTTTGGTATTCGTATAGTGTCGTGTCAAACGGTTAACCGAATATCACCTATCCGTACACATTCCTATTAGTTAGCTTGAAAAAATGAACTCTAGAGAAGAGAATATTTTAAATACCATTACTGTCAGAGATGCGACAATAGATGCAGAGTAGATAAAACAATTTCAGGAGTATTTTAGCCGGTGGAAGTGCGATCTCCACGAAACGCAACGGAAACAAATACTATTCTGTTAATCAAGGAAACTTCATTTTAAGTTCTCAAGTAGCCTAATAATTCAAGTAAACCATCAGAAAAAGAACAAAGAAAGAAATTACAAGCAACAGAACAAATAAAAACAATAGAACAAAAGTGAAAAATAAGAAACTGTACACCATCTTTAACAGTATCGATTATTAAAGTAAACACTCAGAAACTGAAAAAGTAAAAGTTAAGCTTATGTAATCAAGCAATTCTACTTGAGGTTTTCTGGGGGGGATAAAAACCTGAAGAATGTCCCGAGGTGTGGTGACCGTGGTATAAGCAGAGGAATTGACTTTGGCCTCAGGGTGTGCATTATTTTTCAGTAATTTAATGGGCTGGAGTCAATTATTCCTCACTTAAATCACAGTTTTTCACTGGATGATTATAATACATTAGTACTTTTTAAAGCTACTAAAATGATCCAGCTATGTGAGTACAGTGAGTGGTACTTAACGGATTGTGTTTATATTAATACCTCAACAAAACAGGTATTTTGACCAGATCTTTAAGTATGTACATTATATTTTACAGTTTATGCACATATCTATATTACCAATAGCGCTCTGAGAGCACACACAAATAAAGAACACACAGAAGCTGCCTGTCAGTCAGTCAAACAGCACGTGGGCACCAAAATAAAAAGTGATCTTTAAGATTCTTGTTATCTGTGAAGTTTCTCTCTCTACTCTCCCTTTTAACCTGTTAATTAGATCGTCCAGTGGTTGTCCTGTGATTGACACAAGGAAACGCCCCTGATTTATACAATCAATACTGCATTTCATGATAATATTCATATAGACTTAATGTTACCCTCAGTCACTTTTTACACTTTTTTCTAAACAATTAATGTAAACGGTGACTGAAACTTAAATTCTACCTAACATCTCCTTTTGTGTTGCATATTCTGACATGACAGTTGATTGTCATGAAAATTACAATAAAAAATAAATAAAAAAAACATACTTGAAGGAACAAAATCATCATCATCACTCTGTTGTTCTTCTGTTGTGTTTTCTTGTTTTATCTCCTCCTGCTTCACTTCAATCTTCTCTGGTGTCTGCAGCATCTGCTGTTCATCATCATCATCTTCATCACTCTGTTGTTCCTCTGTTGTGTTTTCTTCTTTTATCTCCTCCTGCTTCACTTCAATCTTCACTGGTGTCTGCAGCATCTGCTGTTCTCCAGTGTGAATCACATCCACCTGCTCTCTCATGATGAACATCTGAATACAAAAACATCATTATTATAATGGACTGACAGTCATCAAACTAAAAAAAAAAATAATATTGTATTATTATACACAAGAACAGATGTTCTTTCAGAAATTGTATAAATATAAATGTGTTTGGCTTCACTTTCCTGTCAGCACAAAAATTAAAACATATATCAAATATATTAAACACAATAATCTTAAAGTGCTTGAGTTTAGTCACAGACAGAAAGTGTAAATAATCTACTGGTTCTTAATTGTTTTGTTGTTTTTTATCACCTCTTGCATGTGACCAGTAACAAAACAAACTACATCAGATGATAATGAGCTTCTTTTAAAGTCATTAAAACATCATGCACAAATAAATATAAATCTAAATAAATCTAAATCTCTCAATGTAAAACACAAAACACGTACCGATTTTAACTCTCAAATGGTGTAGTGGATCTCAGGTCTTCTTCTTCTTCTTGTGTTTTCTGCAACTTCTGGTGAATTTCCGCCTCCTGCTGGACTGGAGTGTTGATGCGTCGAAATAGTTGAAAAGCGGACTGAGCGAGAGGGGTTGAACATCCCGAAGGAAGCTAACTCTTAAAGGGGCAGGATTACAATTTCCAATACCATTACTTTTACAGCAAAATAGACTTATAGCAGTTATTTAATAATAAAACGATGATGATGCACAAATAAGTGAACAAGTGATTCAATATACAACAAAAAAAATTTGGTGGGGGGGGGGGGGGGGTTGTTTTGTTTCTTTTTATGATAGGAGAAACAAGTGCACACAAAACATTACAGTGAGACACATAATATAAAACAAGGTAAAAGTATAAATACACATACAAATAATCGGACATATAACAATGGCGTATGTGCAAGTGGTAATGTATGTGCAGATTCATGAACTGTATCATGCACAGTTCATGAATCAAATATGTGAATTTACATATGTACATGAGATATTTATTTACATTATTGCACTATGGGGGAGTCCTGAAGGCCAGGGATGTGCCATCCATATAAGCAAGGTAAGCAACGCTTACCTGACAGAAGGGTAAAAAGAAAAATGACAATATGAAATATTTAAATAGAACTGTTAATATAAATTACTGTTTTCATTCAAATTCGTCATCTTTCATCTTGGTTGTGCAGCACAGACAGTTCATTTATTCGCTTTGACACCACCCTCAGGTATAAGCACATTGTTATGCTTTTTCTGATTCAAAGCTTTACCGCCCTTTCATTCAACACTGTATGTTCATTCAAGCCCACTACAAATGGCCAAGGGAAGCACGCTTACCAAAATGAGTAAGCCAATCAGAAGCGTCTTCCTCAAGTCACGCTAGATTTGCATTTTTTTGTCAACATCTTCAGGTTCACTTAACTAATGTGTTATTAAGCGCTAAATGGATATCTGCAGTGTAAGCATCGACCTACGCTGGTTTGGCAAATTTAATTTCAATTAAAAATTGAGAGGCTATCGAAACTTCAATAAGTGGGCGACTTCTACAACAAAGTGACTGAGATGTTCATTCGCAAGGAAAGACGAATGGATTTTGTGTTCATGTAAAGGTAAATGAATGTATTTATTAAAAATCTGTGCTATTGATACTAGGTCATTTTTTCTGGTTAGTCTGAGGCTATGAAGTGGTGATCTGGCAATCATGTCCTTCTTGTGTTATGTCTGTTTTATAGTTCTAACGTTAGGGCCCAGTGTCTGTTTATAATGTTTATGTTGTAATATTAAGGAATGTAGACTGCCGTGTCTACGTTATATTTGCCTTGTGCATTCAGGTTAAGATTGTTGTCTTTGTTGGTCAGATTAGTTAATTGCTGCTGTCCATTCCAGTGGTTCTGAACTGTGGGAGTGACGTGTGAGGCCTATGATGTTGAAACACATTGCCTGCTAGTAATCTTTCCTTTTTCTTTTTGCTGTATGTCAAAACAAACTCTTCTGGCACTATGGTTCATTGTATGATTTAATGGACATAAACATGTTCAGCTCACCAATAATCCTCTCAGCCGTCCTGACTGTCTGTCACAGTTTCCTTCTGTCTGATTTGGTGGCTGAACCAAACCAGAGAGTTATAGATGTACACAGGACAGATTCAATGACAGCTTAGTACAACTGTGTCAGCAGCTCCTGTGGCAGGTTGAAATTCCTCAGCTGGCGAAGGAAGTACAACCTCTGCTGAGCCTTCACAATGGACTCTATTTGGGTGTCCCACTTCAGGTCCTAAGAGATGGTAGAGCACAGGAACCTGAATGACTCCACAGTGCTGTTCAGGATGGGGGGGTATTCTCCTTAAGTCCACTATCATGTCCACTGTTTTGTGCATGTTCAGCTCAAGGTTGTTGTGACCGCACCAGACAGCCAGCTGTTCAACCTCCCTTCTGTATCCAGACTCGTTACCGTCGTGGATGAGGCTAATGATTGTGGTGTTATCTGCAAACTTCAGGAGCTTGACAGAGGGAACCTTTGCAGTTCAGTCATTCGTGTACAGGGAGAAGAGCAGTGGAGAGAGAATGCATCCCTGAGGAGCACCAGTGCTAATAGTGAGGGTCCCAGATGTGAGTTTCTCAAGTCTAGCTAGCTGCTGCCTATCTGTCAGAAAGCTGGTGATCCATTAACAGATTGGGGTGGGCACAGAGAGCTGGGTCAGTTTGGTTAAAAGAAGATGAGGCATGATGGTATTGAAGGCTGAACTGAAGTCCACAAATAGGATCCTTGCATAAGTCCCAGGTCTGTCGAGGTGTTGCAGGATATAATGCAGTCCCCTATAGACAGCATTATCCACAAACCTGTTTGCTCAGTAAGCCATGATCAGATGATAGGAGCAAGTCATTTGTAACTCTGATAAGTGAAGTCTGTACTGTGGTGGGGCCTAAATCCTGACTGAAATTGTTCATATATACTATTTCTCTGTAGAAATTAACATAGTTGGGAGGACACTACCTTTTCTAGTATTTTCGACATAAACGGGAGATTTGAAATCAGTCTATAATTAGCCAATTCTCCAGGACCAAGTTGTGGCTTCTTAACAAGTGGTTTAATAACTGCCATTTTAAAGTTTCTTGAGACATGTCCTAAGGATAGCGAGGAGTTTACTATTGTGCTGCGATGGAATATCTGGTTAAGTCAAGGCTTTATTCTTAACCGATTTATCCACAGTACTGAAACTCCTAGGATTGTTGTGGTTATTTTCTATGAGTTTGCTCAAATATGCTGACCTGGCAGCTTTTAGTGCCTGTCTGTAGCTACAGACACAATCCTTCCAAGCACCACGAAATACCTTTAATTTATTATTCTTCCACTTGCGCTCCATTTTCCATGCTCCCTTGAGAGCATGATTGTGATCATTGTACCATGGTGCAGGGCTTTTTTCTTTAATTTTCTGTAATCAAAGGTAGGCGACACTATCAAGAATGCAAGAGATGAATGTATTTATATTTTCTGTTATTTCATCAAGTTCTTCTAGACTTTGGGGCTTACTGTGTATGAGATAGATCTGGAAGATTATTAGTGAAGCTATTTTTAGTGGTTGAAAGAATAATTCTGCCTGAACGATAGCATGGTGTACAGTGCATCCGGAAAGTATTCACAACGCTTCACTTTTTCCACATTTTGTTATGTTACAGCCTTATTCCAAAATGGATTAAATTAATTATTTTCCTCAAAATTCTACAAACAATACCCCATAATGACAATGTGAAAGAAGTTTGCTTGAAATCTTTGCAAATGTATAAAAAATAAATAAATAAATCGCATGTACATAAGTATTCACAGCCTTTGCTCAATACTTTGTTGAAGCACCTTTGGCACCAATTACAGCCTCAGTCTTTTTGAGTATGATGCTACCAGCTTGGCACACCTATTTTTGGGCAGTTTCTCCCATCCTTCTTTGCAGGACCTCTCAAGCTCCATCAGATTGGATGGGGAGCGTCGGTGCACAGCCATTTTCAGATCTCTCCAGAGATGTTCAATCGGGTTCAAGTCTGGGCTCTGGCTGGGCCACTCAAGGACATTCACAGAGTTGTCCCGGAGCCACTCCTTTGTTATCTTGGCTTTGTGCTTAGGGTCATTGCCTTGTTGGAAGATGAACCTTCGCCCCAGTCTGAGGTCCAGAGCGCTCTGGAGCAGGTTTTCATCAAGGATGTCTCTGTACATTGCTGCATTCATCTTTCCCTCGATCCTGACTAGTCTCCCAGTTCCTGCCGCTGAAAAACATCCCCACAGCATGATGCTGCCCTCACCATGCTTCACTGTAGGGATGGTATTGGCCAGGTGATGAGCGGTGTCTGATTTCCTCCAGACATGACGCTTGCCATTCAGGCCAAAGAGTTCAATCTTTGTTTCTCATGGTCTGGGAGTCCTTCAGGTGCCTTTTGGCAAACTCCAGGCAGGCTGTCATGTGCCTTTTACTGAGGAGTGGCTTCCATCTGGCCACTCTACCATACAGGCCTGATTGGTGGAGTGCTGCAGAGATGGTTGTTCTTCTGGAAGGTTCTCCTCTCTCCACAGAGAAATGCTGGAGCTCTGTCAGAGTGACCATCGGGTTCTTGGTCACCTCCCTGACTAAGGCCCTTCTCCCCCGATCGCTCAGTTTGGCCAGGTGGCCAGCTCTAGGAAGAGTCCTGGTGGTTCCAAACTTCTTCCATTTACGGATGATGGAGGCCACTGTGCTCATTGGGACTTTCAATGCTGCAGAAATTTTTCTGTACCCTTCCCCAGATCTGTGCCTCAGTACAATCCTGTCTCTGAGGTCTACAGACAATTCCTTGAACTTCATGGCTTGGTTTGTGCTCTGACGTGCACTGTTAACTGTGGGACCTTATATAGACAGGTGTGTGCCTTTCCAAATCATGTCCAATCAACTGAATTTACCACAGGTGGACTCCGATCAAGTTGTAGAAACATCTCAATGATTATCAGTGGAAACAGGATGCACTTGAGCTCAATTTTGAGTGTCATGGCAAAGGCTGTGAATACTTTTGTACATGTGATTTTTTTCATTTTTTATTTTTAATAAATTTGCAAAGATTTCAAACAAACTTCTTTCACATTGTCATTACGGGGTATTGTTTGTAGAATTTTGAGGAAAATAATGAATTTAATCAATTTTGGAATAAGGCTGTAACATAACAAAATGTGGAAAAAGTGAAGCGCTGTGAATACTATCCAGATGCACTGTAGATTGAGTAAAATGATCACAGCATACAAGAAATTAGGTAATGATCTGAGATGTCATCACTCTGCGGTAGAATTTCTCTAGTATCAACATCAACTCCATATGACAGAATTAAATCTAGCATATGATTATGGTGATGAGATGGTCCTGTCACATTTTGTCTGACTCCAAGAGAGTTGAGAATATCGATAAATGCTAATCCCAATGTGCCATTTTTATTATCTATGTTCATGTTGAAGTCACCAACGATTAAAGCTCTATCTACAGTAACTACTAGATCTGATAGAAAGTTTGCAAATTCACCAAGGAAATCAGAATAAGGCCCGGGTGATCTATATACTGTAGAAAGGGCAAAAGACATTTTTTTTTTATTATTTGAATCTGACGGTGTCACATTAAGCATTATTAGTTTAAAAGACTTGAACTTCTATCCTGTCCTCTGAGTAACACCAAAAACTTAACTGTAAATTGCAGCAACACCTCCTCCTCGACCCTTCAGATGAGGCTCATGTTTATAACAATAACCTGAGGAGTAGATTCATTTAAACTAATATTCATCTGGTTTAAGCCAGGTTTCAGTCAGACAGAGCACATCCAAATTATGATCTGTAATCATTTCATTTACAATTAGTGCTTTGGTTGAAAGAGATCTAATGATTAGTAGTCCTACCTTTTATATGTTTATCTTCAAAATGTAAGTTTTTTCAAGTTTGACCTTAATCAAATTTTTTCTAAATGATTTAGTGGGGGGGGTATGTGTTTGGAAGTTCAGGGAACAGACACAGTCTCTATATGATATCTAGGTGATACAGTCCCTGTGTCGTAGTTTATCTGACCTGTGTGACATCAAGGCAGCTAGCAGACATTTGGATTAGCCAGTTTGTCTGCTTCCTGACCTGGGTCCCAGTTAGTCAAATACTATCACTATTAAAACTATGAGCCAAATTACTAGAGAGGAGAGCGGCACCTTCCCTGGAGGGATGGAGTCCATCTCTCTTTAGCAGGTCAGGTCTACCCCAAAAACTCTTCCAATTGTCTATGAATCCTATGCTATTCTGACATCATTTTTGCAAGTTCACACACCTCTTTAACATTATCTTTAGTGATCTCCGACTGGCGAAACCGGACATCGTTAGTGCTGACATGAATAACAATTTTATCAAATCTACGTTTAGCATTAGCCAGCACTTGTAAATTTGATCTAATGTCAGATGCTCGAGCCCCCAAAATGCATTTAACAATGGTGGCTAGAGTCTCTATTTCCACGTTCCTTACAATAGAGTCATCAGTAACAAGGGCTCTTTCAACATGATTCTCAGTGGGTGCATCACTGAGTGGGGAGAAATTATTGGAAACCCTAACAGGAACAGGAGAGTGGTGTCGCTTTGAGTATGCCACCGAGACATCGCCCAAACGCCCTGTTGTGGGGGCTCTTCAGCCGGAACCAAAGTGTGTATTGTTCGCTGTACTACCTGCATCCAAAACAGTATCTACCGGCAAGACTCTCCTCAAATTGCTGCTCCGCCATGACTGTTGTTGATTGAAAAAAAAAAAAAAAAAAAACTGCTGTAGCGCCCCTTGCGGCAATGCTGAGAATACAGTGCATACTTGTGTTAGGTTATGAATTGCGCTAACACATTTCACAACACAACGGCATGTGAAATTGCTTGCGTAGCAAGATGCGTCTGCATTCACGTATAAATATCCAAGGTACATGAGCGGTATACGATTCTCAGAGCACTGCTTTAAGGCCCAAAACATACTCTACGCAAGTACGTGAATGCAGATGCATCTTGCTATGCAAGCTTGATTGCGTTGTGAAATGTGTCAGAGCGCAATTAATAAACACAGGTTCGCGCTGTATTCTCAGCGTTGCCGCAAGGGGTGCTAGAGCAGATTTTCTTTTTTCAAGCAACAACTGCCATGGCGGAGCAGCAATTTGAGGAGAGTCTTGCCGAACAAGTTAGATTATACAAACATATATTTTTCTGTCGTATTTTTAGCAAATACAAAAGCACACTCCTCAACTGTCGACATGTTGACTCCACCATATCCGGTTTCGTGGCGCCTAAGAAACTCTTTTGCCCCCTTGTGGTCCAAGGTTTGTAATCGCCAGAGCAACGCAAGACCGCACGTAATGCATGTACAACGGGACCATGCGTTGGCGAAGCCCTTGCATCTACATTTGCATACAATGCTTCAGTCTCTGCAACGTTCAAGGTATAGAAGGCACCGCTACTATATTTTACCTTTATAAAATATGCATTCAAATGCTTGCATCCATATATACACTTTTAGAAATGCAAACTAAACCATGCAGTGTAGAAAAAAATCAGTGGGCCTTATTCATGAAACATTAGCAAAACAATGTTAATTGTCCCATTAAACAGAATGTGGCAACAAAACAACAACAAAAAAAAAAAAACTGTTCTACTCGTGACATAAGGCAATTGACAATTATTTTTTAACCTGTGTTAGGTTATTTTTTTGTAATAAAATTTCAAACTTCAGTCTATTTGTTTTTATTTAGTATCCAATAAAAGACACCAGTCAAATTCTTGTATTTATGCCTCAAAACACTTTAAAAAATCTTTACAGAATTTTTTTTAGACTATACTCTGATAAAGTTTTCCACACACATTTACAAAATAATTTAAAGTTGGCATGAATCAGAAGTTGAGACCGACTTCGTATTTTGATGTATTTCTGAGTGAAAGCTTATCGAACAAGAAAAAAAATGTAGGGCGGGGATTTTAGTTTATCCATTGGTTGTTGACTGGATTTTGAAAATCTGGGTGTTGCATAGCGAAAAGAGGCAGATGTTAATGCGAGATTTCAGTGGACACACACACCCCTACCACTGTGCTGCTCGAGTCAGAGCCAGTTATCGGTGAAATTGAGCCACGATCTCAACATATCTATGATCAAAATGACAACATAAACGCACAAGCACACAGTCTTTGCTTACGAAGAGGCTGTAGCCGTTGAAAAACGAGTGAAAAAAGATACCATATTTTAACGTTTTTAATCACACAATACACTAAATATCAAGGGAAAAAACACTTGTGCTGTGCATCCGAAGATAACTGCATTCAAATATAAAAACTCCAGAGACATCTGAAGCATTATACTCAACAATTCAGGCGTGAAATGTTTCGAACACAACCTCAAATTTGCCATTATCCTCCTCATTCGAAATGTAAATTCAAGCCAGCTGACCAAGGAAATCTGGGTTAAGGAACGATAGTTTTGAAGGATAACGGATAAAAATACACCTTGCCATCTTCACATACATGCGATAGATGCTTCGTTCAACTCTACGCAAAGTTGTGGTATTTATAAGAAAGGGGCAGGGTTTAGGCAGACTCAATGATTGGAGAAGTCCTGCGTAAGTCACCAGAGAGAAGTCTGTCTTTTCACCAGAAGATCGAGTTATTGCATATTGATTAAAGATAAAACATATGCATGGTTGAAAATACATCAGAGATCAGAAAATTGATCGGTCAAAGCTGTAACCTAGCGGGCTGTGCTCATGACGTGGTGCTGATGCATCGCGGGTGACCCGAGTTCGAGTCCCAGCTCTTGAGGTCATTTCCCGATCCCATTCCCACTCTTCTCCCTTCATTTCCTGTCTCCTCTCCACTAACTCTGTCATTAAATACAAAACATTAAAAGAAAACAGACTGGCTGAATTTCATTTCATGCCGACTTTAAATCTAAAGAGCAATGCTACAGTCTGTCCCTCCAACATTCAAGGGACTGAAGGCACTGTTCTGTGAAATGCATTTATTTTTTAATGCGGCATGTACCACCGAGCTAAAAGAGGGTTTGTGATGGCAACATGCACTTCCGCCAATGATACGATGCCGTCATTTATGTCACACGCAAGCTCGCGAACAAGTATAAATCAGGTTTCAAGCTGACAACATTTACGGAGTGATATGTGGAGTAATATCATTAATTGTCGCCATTTACTGACGTGAAGAACATTTGCAGAAATGGTCACTCATAAATGCTTTAATTATACCTGCATCTTGAAATACACATTATTATTATTATTATTACTACTTCGCCCAGCAGAGACTGTCAAAACAGACAAAAATAAGGATGTTTCACAAAGCTGCATATGGGGAGCATTTCCACTTCCTATTAACTCCACTGAACCAACTGTTTACTGCAACATATTTTATATTTTTACTCATGTTGTGCACGAGTCAAAGACCTGAATCAATGGAAATGAATCGAGAAAACTGCTAAAATGTTTCATTTACTCAGAATTGTTGATTTATTGCTAAAAAATTTACAAAATCACAAAACGTCTTCCTGTTTGGAAACTAGAAGAAAACAAATTAGAACAGAAAAGTAAATATCAGCATTACTTCAGATTATTTCATAATATTAAGAGACGTTACAATCACTCCATAAAGATAACCACTCGCATACACGCATCACGAGAAGCTCTTGTTCGTTCGCCAACCCTAATAGGTTGGAACCTAATAATGTTAAATAGAAGTCCACATATAACATTTATTTGCAACTATATCAAAAGAACTATTAAAAAAATTTGGTTTATGGGTTAGGGCTTTTGCACAGGTTTATACCAAACCCCTGCATAGATGCTGCAAGAGCCCATTTGTTAAATTATTTGAAGTTACAAATACTTCATAATGCATGATATTTGTATATTTACATATTAATTACACTTACTACATTCCTACACAAGGTTGTTTATGCATAATTTGTACGATTTACAAGTATTGACATTGAGTTTACAATGTTATGTACAAGCCTTAAAATGGTACTGTCTTTTTAAGAGTATCGGCAGGTCCACGAGCAAGTGTTTAAGGTTGGGCGCGCATTACCGAGAGAGACATTGCACGGTTGCTTTTACCTCATCTATGTGATGTGTGACTGTAAATAACAGAAAGGATATTAAAAAAGACATTATGAAATTA
This sequence comes from Myxocyprinus asiaticus, assembly GCF_019703515.2. Classification (NCBI taxonomy): domain Eukaryota; kingdom Metazoa; phylum Chordata; class Actinopteri; order Cypriniformes; family Catostomidae; genus Myxocyprinus; species Myxocyprinus asiaticus. The sequence goes on from NC_059371.1 coordinate 43,349,592, forward strand.
AAATTGCAAGTGTGGATCTTGTCTTGGGACACACATTACACGGAATGAGTCAAAGCAAACTTTACTCACATTATGTGTATTGACTTGTGTACAAATATAAATATACAAGTTCTCGAGTTTTGTAACACTTTTTACCTTCCAACAGACGTCCAACAGGCACATTAAAGCTACACTATGTAAGATTCTTTTGTTAGAAATGAACAAAATTTCATTAATGAGTGAGTACACCAACAACCAGTCTTCCAAACCATGTTTTTTGATTTACCCCGATTCACTACGGTAAGTCTACAACAGAGATTTTTATTTAGAGCGAAATCCCGGTACACTGTACGTCTTTTGTCCTTGCATGTTTGCATCATGCCTGTAAGCTCAGAAAGAAGGTCCGGCTGTGGCGAGTATCAGAGAAGCGAGTGCTCCTCACTCTTCCTCAGGGGATGAAATCACTCTCCTCATGGATTTCGATTATTTTTTGCCTGACGAAGACCTAATGGTCTAAACTTTGCAAGCAAGTGTAAGTCAATAAAGTATTTTTGGAGCATTAAATCAGTGTACTACAGACACTGGCCATTTTTTTCCTTTAAATAGATCCCCATGAATGTATGCTCATCTCAAATTGTTTATAATGTACCGATTTCATAGCATAACAATGTACTGTATATTAATTTTAGTGTGTAACCAACTCTCTGTTGTAACTTCCAAATAAGCAATTCAATATTTTATTATTATGATATTACATATTTCTGCAAATGTTCAATAAAGTATTTCATCATTATTAAATTCTCTTTTTGCATTTTTATATTACAGTGTTATTGTTTGCAGTGCATAGACCTACTATTGCAGTATTACGGTTCACTGTCATTCTGCACTGAGACTGTGGATTGTAATATAAAAATACAGTGTCTTCAGTTGAACTCATATCAGCTATTTTACAAGTTTCACCTCTTAAACTGATATGTGTAGTTCAATACAAACATTAATTTGTATTGTGTAGTGGATAAAACACTTTAATAATCATATTAACATATAATTAAGAGTGTTATTATCGTCCTCAAAGTAAGCATTATGGGTTATAAAAGTTTAAGCGAATAATATAATGTCAACATGAAAATAGCTCATCATGACTTTGCTCTGCAGGTAATCGCCGAGTCCTCAAACCATGAGATTAATTCGTCAGAAGAGTAGTGTCGAATCGCAACTGACGTAAAGAGTTCCTCCGCAAGTTACTTGCAGTTTTATGCTTCAACCGTTAGAGGGCCAAAAGTTACACAGTGTAGCTATAAACTCTTGTGAAGACTTTTCTGTATAATGGATAATGTTCAGAAAACCATCCGTGGAATAGTGAATTCTCTTGTGTGTTTTCAAGTTTTGTGAACAAGTGAAACTCTTTTCACAGTGTGAGCACTTGTAAGGTTTCTCTCCAGTATGAATAATTTGGTGCTGTTTCAAACTGCAGGCTGTAATAAAAGTTTTCCTACACTGCCTGGCCAAAAAAAAAGTTGATGTTTGGATTTAAATAAGCAGACACAGTACTTAAGAGCAGTGTGTAGTTTCTCATTTCTTAAAAAAACATGTCAGAAGACATATCCTGTGGTTGTGGAAAAGATGTAATCATGTTTCAAAAGGGGCAACTTATTGGCCTGCATCAAGCAAAGAAAACAACTAAGGAGATTACTGAAATCACTGGAATTGGGTTAAGAACTGTCCAACGCATTATTAAAACCTGGAAGGATAGTGGTGAACCATCAGCTTCGTGGAAGAAATGTGTGAGGCTAATTGGAAAAAAACAACTTCAATTAGCTAGGGAGCATATAGATTGGACTATGGAACAATGGAAAAAGGTCATGTGGTCTGATGAGACCAGATTTACCCTATTCCAAAGCGCGTCAGGGTAAGCACGTGAAGCGATGCACCCGTCATGCATAGTGCCCAGTGTACAAGCCTCTGGAGGCAGTGTTATGATCTGGGGTTGCTTCAATTGGTCAGGTCTAGGCTCAGCACCGTTATGCGGCAGTAAAATGAAGTCAGCTGACAACCTGAATATACTGAATGACCAGGTTATATGGATTATTTCTTCCCTGATGGCACGGGCATATTCCAGGATGACAATGCCAAGATTCATCTGGCTCAAATTGTGAGTGGTTCAGGGAAAATTAGGAATCATTTTCACACATGAATTGGCCACCACAGAGTCCTGACCTTTACCCCATTTAAAGTCTTTGGGATGCACTGGAGAAGACAATTTACTGTGTGGTTGAACTCTCCCATCATCAATACAAGATCTTGGCCAAAACTGTATGCAACTCTGGACTGAAATAAATGTTGTGACGTTGCATAGAAATGCATGACGGTCCAACTAAATACTAGAATATGCTAATTTTTTTGGGCCAGGCAGTATACATTCAAAGCACATATGAGCCCTCACATCATTTTGTATATTCTGGTGCTTTTTCAACCAAAACAGGTGTGCAAAACTCTTTCCACCAAAAGTACACTTAAGGCTGCTCTTTTGTATGCATTTTCAGATGTCGTTTTAGGTCTGAATCGGCAAAAAACGTTTTATCACACTGATCACATTTAAATCGCCTTTCGTTAGAGTGACGTTGGAGATGATCTTTGAGATGAGCTGCAGATGCAAACCCTTTTCCACACTGATGGCATGTGAAAGACCACTCTCCTGTGTGAAAGCTTATGTGGTTATCAAGGTTTTTTTTATCCATGAAACCTTCTCCACACTGATGGCATGTGAAAGGCCTCTCTCCAGTGTGAGTTCTTGTGTGTATATTAAGATAATCTTTACGAGTGAAACTCTTTCCACACAGATGGCACGTGTAACGCTTCTCTCCAGTATGAATCCTTGTGTGCTTTTTAAGATTTCCTTTATCTGTGAAACCTTTTCCACACTGATGGCATGTGAAAGGCCGTTCTCCAGTGTGAATTCTTGTGTGTACATCAAGATTTTCTTTACGTGTGAAACTCTTTCCACACTGATTACATGTGAAAGGCTTTTCTCCAGTGTGAACCCTTGAGTGCACATTTAGATGTTTTTTATCTCTGAAACTTCTTCCACAATGTTGGCATGTGTAAGGTTTCTCTCCAGTGTGAACTCTCATGTGTCTATTAAGCCGGCTTTTAAATGCAAAACATTTTCCACACTGAGAGCAGGTGAAAGATTTCTTGTCAGCATTTCTTTGAGGCTTCTTTGAGAAACTCTTCTTAGTCTTTGAGCCACTTAAAGATTTTTCTCCAGTTGTGAAATCATGATGTTTCTCCTCCACTTCATTCAGCTCTTGACTTTCCTCTTGCATTTCCATCAGCCCTACAATGAACACAGTAAATTGACAAAAAATTACCCAAAGGGACAAATATTTCTGATTTGTGCAAGGCCAGATATTTATTTTAGGGCCGTCAATGAAATTTTTAAATCAAATTAATTACATGACATGCCAATTAATCAATCAGATTAATCAAAATTATTGCATATAATTATTTTCTGAGAAAGCCCCCCAACCTCCCCTAACCAAATAAAGATAATTCGATATAAATTATACAAAATGCTATAATGTGAATAATAAATCAAATACTCAGATTGGCATACACATGACTTGAAGTGCTTCTTTGGTAATTTAATTTGCGTCTTACATAGGCTGAAAAATACTTGATTAATGTAACAAGTCCCATCTGGTTCACATTTCTGTGAGGCAGCAAACGCAAGTATTGTCATGTGCGTGGAGTTACACTGCTGCAGTTTAACAGCCTCTTCGGGATTTTTAAATGGTTTACAATCAAATGGCATTGAACTTGTCAAATTATTGAAAGTATGCACACCAGAGCAAAAGGGGAATACACTTTTTTTATATTAACATTTTATTGATTAAAAAAACAGGATTGAAGAAACAGAACATACACACACAGAATCAAATTATATGTACCTCCCCCTGAACATCTCCTCCCCCCCCCTCCCCCTACAAACATCCAGTGGTCCATCACAAAATTAAAGTACACACAAATACAAAAAAATTTTTGTTTTAAACAGACAAGAAACACTTAAGAATATATATATATATAAAAATAAAAATATATTTTAACTACAAATCTCCCTCCACTTCTCCTCCCCAGAACCTTCTAAAAGGCTTAATAGTTGCCCATTTTTTATTAAATAAATCCATGTTACTTAGCCCTCTATATGACATTCCTTCAAATGTCACTACCCTGCCCATCTCTGTGTGCCACTCTTGAAACAAGGGTGCTCCTGCCAACTTCCATCCCCTAAGAATGATCTGTCTGGCGATCATAACACTGGCTATGACCCAATTTTTTATGTATTTATCTATCTTTTATGTATTTATCTTATAAAATATGGTGTCAGGGGCTAAATGAAATTTGAGTGCCCAATGTCACACACATAAAACTCTGAACCATCAACTAAAATTCTTGGATCTTAATACACCACCAAAAAACATGGGTTGTGTCCCCATCTTCAGATTGAAATCGCCAGCAGGTGGGCGTGTCTTTAAGATCAAACCTATACAATCTAAAGGGTGTCCAACAGACTCGAGGCGCACCCTTGCATCTCTAGATGTAAACTTGAAATTTTTTAGAATCCTATTCCACACTCCCTCCTCCAATACCAAGTTTAAATCTTTCTTCCATAATCTGTTGAGAGAAGTTGAAGCTCTGTCCCCCAGACTCTGAATTAATAGGGAGTAATACACTGATGCCTCATGACCTTTTCCAAAAGCAGTAATCACTCAAGTATCTGCTGCTCTAGGGGGGTGTATACCACTCTCAAAAATAGCACAGAGCAGGTGGCGCAGCTGTAAATACCTAAAGAACTGAGATCTGGGAATCCCAAAATGTTGAACCATATTTTCAAAGGACCTCAGTACTCCACTCTCGTATAGGTCACAAAGTGTATTAACCTCTCTCATATTACACAAAGTGTATTAACCTATTAATACATAATTTTGCGTTCAGCCATATGCTCAAAGCAACATTTAAATAAATGTCCGAATTAAACACACTTGTCCATACCGAGTACAAATGCAAAATAACGGGATGTAACTTCTCTGGTTAGTTTGATAGAAAGGCTTTGCAATGGCGAAATAGGGGCAAGAACTTCCTGTTCAATACAAAACCAGGGAGGGGCTCTCTCAGGTGGAAGCGACCAATGAGCCAAATGTCTGAGACCAAATACATAATAATAAAACAAAATCTTGGGTAGGCCTAGCCCACCTTTGTCAATCGGCCTATGTAACTTAATGAAATGTAATCTGGGACGTTTACGATTCCAAATGAAGGACTTCGCTGTGCTATCAAATTGCTTGAAATAAGAGAGGGGGACATTTACAGGGAGAGATTGTAGCAGGTAGTTGAATTTTGGAATACAGTTCATTTTAATAACATTAACCTTCCCAATCATCGATAAATGTAATGAAGCCTATCTACCCACATTGCTCGAAAACCTTATTATTAAAGGATCAACATTAAAGCTAGGGTGTGCAATCTTTTCCAGAATTTTTTTTTGTTATACTGGTTGAAAGTCTCTTCACATCCTGATAGCAATCAATAATTTAAGTGGCCTAAATGTAAAAAAATAAATAAAATAATATATATATATATTTTTTTTTCTGTGGAAGGAACAGGACTAAAAAATGATCAACCAATCATTGCATTCGGTCCGAATGTAATGATAGGATGTCCTTCCTGTCTGTCAATCTATATTTGCATACCGGCGCACAACTTGTTTGCGCAGACAATTACATGTTGTCAGCGCGGGTTCCTTGACGCTATGCAGAGCGAGCGAGCTCCCAACAGGAAAACTCTAACATGCAAAAAATAAAAATAACTTATGACATTATATTATTGTGAAATGTGATGTTTTTACCTTTTTTTTTATTTGTTCTTTCTTTTTTTTTTAAACATAATAACCGTAAATAAGTTGTTTATGTTCATTATTATTGTAATGTCTAACCTGTGAATGAGACATGAGGTAATCTGAAACCGTTGCGATCGATTCCACTAACACATCTCTCCTCCTGGAGCTTAGACTCTGCTCTGTGTGTGTGTGTTCACGTGTGATAGAGGCGGCGAGGCTTTGGAGACACCTATGATGCGAGAGCGGGCTCTATGCTTTCAAAGCTAGCTTGCTAACTGTTAGCCTCTCTGGATTACACACCCTAGCTTTAACTAACTAAATCACCCAAATTTGCTGGGAATAAAATACCCAAATACTTAATGCCCTGCTTGGGCCACTGGAAGGCGCCCGGCTGAAAAGAAGATACAGGGCAGTACGCTGTCAGAGCCAAAGCTCTGAATTTAGACCAGCTGACTCTGTATCCTGAGAATTTAGAGAAGCAATTAATAATTCTAAGGAGGCAAGGCATAGATCTAGTAGGGTCGGAGACAAATAATAAAATATCATCTGCGTAAAGCAAAAGCTTATGCACCATACCTCCGGCCATCACCCCTGGAAAATCATCCTCCTTTCTTATTGCAGCTGCTAATGGTACCAGGGCAAGACAGAACAATAAGGGGGAAAGAGGGCAACCCTGCCGGGTGCCGCTATCCAGAGTAAAATAATCCATTTGTTTGAACCGCTGCTACCGGGTATCTATAAATTAACTTAATCCACCCAATAAAATATTCTCGAACCCGTTCATTTTGAGATTTTATCCCTGAATTTCAGCTAAAACAATAATGACTCCACCTAATTTATCTTTACTCTGTTTGAGGCATCTGAATTGTAGATGTTTATTTATCAGTGTAATGACTCCCCTGCTCTTACTTGAGCCAGCACTATAAAAAATAAAGCCCACCCCATATCTTTCCAAATTTTTCAGCTTCCTGTGGAGAAAGGTGCGTTTCTTGAGGAAAACTATATAATATTTCTTACGCTTAATAAGAGAAATAACGTTTTTATGGGGTGCCCCAACCCATTCACATTCCACGTGGAGAGAAACAATCCACTCATATTAACATTTGACATTTTGGCATATAAGAAAAAATAGATTTGTATAGATTGTATGTCAAAAACAAGATTATAATGACCACATTCCAACATTAGTGCGACTCTCAAAACCCGAACATCCCCCAGAACAAAACAAACAGAAAAAGGAAAAATGTGCGCACGACAGCGCCAAATGGCATCCATCCCTCCAAACTCAAACAATCCATGCACACCTACGAGAGCCACTGCGACAAACTTGCTGTCAGATTGCTCAAGTCTGATGTTTCTATACAAATTTTCGGAGACAGAATTACACAGCAAAATATAATCAATAAAACAAACTCCAGCCAATAGGCGGAATAAACCCAAAGAGCATGTAGATTCATCCATAAAACTGTCCTGAAGGTGTTACTCTACAAAATAAACTCCAGCCGATAGGCTGAACCAGCACAAAAAAAGCCTGCAGATTCTTCAAACAGTCAAGCAAATGTTCAGTGAGCCGTTCACTCTTCTACAACGCGAATACAACAAGATGACTTGCTCACTTCATCGGCTTTATGAAGGACATCGCTTGCTGTGGGCATGTGAATGTTTTACGGCTATCCTTGGTATCTATTCTCAATTTGGCCAGGAATGAGTGCAAAAGCGACCTTCTGTTGATGTAAAAGTTCCTTGCATTCCTTGAATCGATCATGTTTATCTTGCAGAGTTTGCAAAGTCTGGGAACAAGAAAATGCTGTGGTTCTTCCAAGAAAGCCTTCCTTTACTCCTTGCCTCGAGAAACACAAGATGTTGTGATGCACTCGCGGCTATTTTTAGCCAATATCTGAGCGCTACTCAAGAACAGCATCTCAGATGTAGATGCTCAATAGTTCGGTTAACTTATAATATGCATTTAGAACCGAACATTTTACCAAACTTTTTATAAACAAATTAAACTACTGTGAACTCACCTACATACCACTTACAGGACTTCCTGGAGAATTCAGAATGTCAAAATAAAAGCCTGAAGGTTTAAAAGTTAAAGGTGCATGATTGAATGATCAAAGTCAATGATAATAATAATAATAATAATTTATTGTTATAATTATTATTATTTGTTTACAAATAATAACTGCCTGAATGAAAAGTGGACTGATATCTTACAACCAAATTTAACAAAAAAGAGATCTGAATCCTTTACATTTTGCAAAGAAAACTGGTTTCTTTCTACTGAAGATTGGAATTACTGTTAATTTTGCTGCTACATTATCCAGTATACTAGTTAATAATAAAGTGTTTCTTAATAAGCTATACATTTATATTGAAATAATGTGTAGTTAGAGGTTTGTGTTTCTTTACATATTAAAGAGTACTCTCAATTAGTTTCACACAATAATGTAAAGATATTCTAAACTGATTATGCCAAAAAATCAACACTGGTATCGGCTTGGGATCGGTATCGGCCGATACCGAGATTTCAGATATTGGAATCAGAAGAGAAAAAGTGGTATCGGTGCATCCCTAATCAATACAGCATTTCATGATAATAATCATTTAGATTTAATGTTACCCTCAGTCACTTTTTACACTTTTTTCTAAACAATTAAAGTAAATGGTGACTGACACTTACATTGTGCCTAACATCTCATTTTGTGTTGCATATTCTGATATGACAGTTGATTGTCATGAAAATGACAATAGAAAATAAAAACATACCTGAAGGAACAAAATCATCATCATCTTCATCACTCTGTTGTTCTTCTGCTGTGTTTTCATTATCATCATCATCTTCATCTCTCTGTTCTTCTTCTGTTGTGTTTTCTTCTTTTATCCCCTCCTGCTTCACTTCAATCTTCACTGGTGTCTGCAGCATCTGCTGTTCATCATCATCTTCATCACTCTGTTCTTCTTCTGTTGTGTTTTCTTCTTTTATCTCCTCCTGCTTCACTTCAATCTTCACTGGTGTCTGCAGCATCTGCTGTTCATCATCATCTTCATCACTCTGTTGTTCTTCTGTTGTGTTTTCTTCTTTTATCTCCTCCTGCTTCACTTCAATCTTCACTGGTGTCTGCAGCATCTGCTGTTCTCCAGCATGAATCACATCCACCTGCTCTCTCATGATGAACATCTGAACACAAAAACATCATCATTATAATGGACTGACATTCATCAAACTCAAAAACATTATTATATGATTAAACACAAGAACAGCTCTGTTGAACAAAATAATTGTTTAAGAGATGATATAAATATAAAATGTGTCTGTTTGATCACATTATTAAGTTTAAACACAGACAGACAGAAAGTGTAAATAATCTACTGGTTCTTCATTGTTTTGTTGTTTTTCTCACCTCTTGCATGTGACCAGTAACAAAACAAACTACATCAGACGATAATGAGCTTCTTTTAAAGTCATTAAAACGCCAAAGAGATAAAAACAACATGCACAGAAAAATCTAAATCTTAATCTCTCAGTGTAAAACACACAAAACACGTACCGATTTTAACTCTCAAATGGTGTAGTGGATCTCAGGTCTTCTTCTTCTTCTTCTGTTTTCTGCAACTTCTGGTGAATTTCCGCCTCCTGCTGGACTGGAGTGTTGATGCGTCGAAATAGTTGAAAAGCGGACTGAGTGAGAGGGGTTGAACATCCCGAAGGAAGCTAACTCTTAAAGGGGCAGGATTACAATTTCCAATACCTTTACTTTTACAGCAAAATAGACTTATAGCAATTATTTAATAATAAAACAAAGATAATGATGCACAAATAAGTCAAGAAGTGATTCAATATACAACTAAAAAATGGAATTTTTTTTTAGGGGGTGGGGATTTTCTCCCCTTTTCTCTCCAATTTGACATGCCCAATTCCCAAAGCTCTTTGTTCCTCATGGTGGCACAATTACACGCCTCAATCCGGGTGATGAACCTCAGTTGCCTCCGCTTCTGAGACAATCAGCCACCAGTGCTGGAACCAGTTTTGAAGTGAGAAAGCCTCAAACTGAGCTGGTTGTGATGTCATCACAACAACATTCCGTAGTCAATATGTCCAATTTATAATATAGTTATTGTCCATTTATAATATAGAACTGGATTGCTGATGACGTCATAACAGTGAAGCCACTGCTGCAATATTGCTATACCCAAACATTGACTTAATAGGAAATCACCTTATTTCAGCGAGTAAACATTGCTCATTTAATCACCGATTTTATATCTGAAATCTGCATGTACATCCCTTCAACTCAAACATCCTACACATGTAATTATTTATTTAAAAGTCAGGAATTTTTCCTGTTTCTTGAAAGCCCGAGCGACCTTTACAAAAAATCTAGTTCTGGCAAACTAGCCACAAATCTTCCACTTATAATTTCCACATGAATATGAGCTTGTGATTTGCTGCAAATATTTGCCAGAAGTTTGCAGCTCTTCACCAGTAGTGGTGAACCTGCAGCACACCTTTGGCAACAATGGACAATTTGCCGCAAAATTGCCACAAAGCAAGCCAGATGCCAGTAAGAGAGAGAGACGCACGCGGCAGCTGTGTGTGTGCGCAAGTCGACATCTGTGGTTTTGTTTCAGTTCAGCGTTTGTGTTAATTAAAGTCTTGTTAATTGTTAATCTGGTTCCCTCTCCATCCTTTCCCAAACCTTGTTACAATATTATATTTCATATATTATTTTTGTCACATATTTATTGTTAAATTGCATAATTTGTACTATTTACAATTATTTACATTGATTTGTTGAACACGTGCTAAAACCGGTACTTTCTCTTTAACAAAAAAGACTTCTGCAAGCAGCAACTTAAAATGAGCACGTTAACTAGAGAGGACTCGAATGGCTTACCTCATCTGTGCGATATATTGTAGTTGTTTTTATCAACAACTGACTGTAAAGAACAGAAAGGGTATTAAGAGACATTATTCAATGACAATGGTTGCGTGGCTCTAGTCTTGGACACACATTACACGGAACAACTTTTACTCTCAACATGCTGTGAAAGGATCTCTCTGCTGAACACTTCACGACTAAACTACACAATTACTGGCGAGTAAAATGTAAACATTTACCACCAGTTGCCAAATATATTTACTTTAGTCGCATAGCGCAAAATTTGGTTGCAAATGCGAGTGATTTCCTCTTTTTGAAGTAGAGGGTTGAGCATTGAGTGAAAGATCGATCTTGGGATTTAAGAATAGATATTGAGATTGTTTAAATGTAAATAGCGATAAATTGGAAAAACAAAATTTTTACCCACCCCTTTTATTGGATCTAAAATACATTGTTGCTCTTGATGTTTCAGTAAGTTTTTTTTTTAGCTCTCCGTGACCTATGACAGCGGAGGATTGAATTTGCTCATATGGAAAACTGAAACACTGTTTTCTGAGGTGCTGTGCCAGACAATCATGATGCGATAAATATCTAGTTCAGTCAAGGCTTTATTTCTTACCAATTTAGCCACAGTACAGAATAAACACCTAGGATTGATGAGGTTATTTTCTATGAGTTTGCTAATATATGTTGACCTGGCAGCTTTTAGTGCCTGTCTGTAGCTACGGACACTATCCTTCCACGCATTGTGAAATACCTATAATTTAGCATTCTTCCACTTGTGCTCCATTTTCTGAGCTGCTCTCTTGAGAGCATAAAGGTGATCATTGTACCATAGTGCGGGGCTTTTTTCTTTAATTGTCTTAATTTGAGGGGGGGGGGGGGCGACAATATCAAGAGTGCTAGAGAAGACCATTTATATTTTCTGTGATTACATCAAGTTCTTCTAAACCTTTTGGCTTACTGAGTATTTGAGAATTCTGGATGATTATTTTGTTTATCTTAATTTGTTTTTTTGTTATTTTCAAGTTTGACATCAATCAAATTTTTTCTAAATTACTTAATGAGAGTTATTTGTTTGGTTGTCCGGGGAACAGACACAGTCTATATGTGATATCTAGGTGATACAGTCTCTGTGTTGTTGTTTATGTGAACTAAGTGACGTATCAAAGTAACTTGCAGATGGATGGTTAAGCTATTCTGTCTGCTTCCTGACCTGGGCCCCAGTTAGACAAATACTACCACTATTAAGACTATGAGCCATATTGCTAGATAGGATAGCAGCACCTTCCCTGGAGGGATGAAGTCAGTCTCTTTTTAGCAGGTCAGGTCTAGCCCAAAAACTCTTCCAATTGTCTAAAAATCCTATGCTATTCTCCAGACACCAATCAGATATCCAGCCCTTCCGTGACATTAATCTACTCAAAACCTCATCACCACGATGAGCAAGGTGGGAGCCAGAGCATATTACAGTGTCTGACATAAATTTTGCAAGTTCATACACCTCTTTAACGCTATCTTTAGTGATCTCCGATTGCCGAAGCCGGACATCGTTAGTGTCGACATGAATAACAATCTTAGAAAATCTATGTTTAGCATTAGCCAGCACTTGTAAATTTGATTTGGTGTCAGACGCCCGAGCCTCCGAAATGCAATTAAGAATGGTGGCTGGAGTCTCTATTTCCACGTTCCTTACAAGAGAATAACCTATAACCAGGGCTCTTTCAACATGATTCTCAGTGAGTTGGGAGAATCTATTAGAAACCCTAATAGGAACGGGAGAATGGTGTCATTTTGCTGAGCGAGTATGCCGCCAAGACGTCACCCAAATGTCCTGCTGTGGAGGATCTACAGCCGGAACCAAAGTGTGTGTTGCTCGCTGTACTACCTGCATCCAAATAAGTATCTACTGGCTTCTTTCTCAGTGACCTCCAGTAATGTTCGGATACGTGCCTCTAACTCATTAACTTTCTCTGTCCGTCAGCTTGACTTACTCCTCACATTTATCACAAGTAAATCTCTCACTGCTGACAGAAAAAGTGATCATAAACGTGACATGCAGTGTAACTAGCCATAACATGTGCTGATGCCATGACTTACCACAATTGTTTATTGTTGTGGTGCTGGTGATGGTTCTTTCTTGAGCAGCGAGGGTTTGAGATTGATGTGAATCCCTCACACAGTTGTTTGCTGTTGCTGTTGTGATTCCTGATCAGCAGAGGTTTGAGACTGATGCAATAATCCGTATAACACAGAGGAGAAAAACTAATACATGCAGTTGAATCACAGATATAGACAAGCAGGGAAAAAAAGAAAAGCAAAAACAGATGCACGCAAAATACGCACAGTTGAAAAAGTGCCGGCAGCAACCAGAACAGGATGTCGGAATCTGGTCAGAATCAAACTAAGAGGGATTGAAGAGGCTAAGGAAGCAACAGTCACACCATGTCCTAATCTGATGGCAAACGACTATTTTCTATGTTAATCAGAGTTTTTGTCCTTACCAGCGTGACGAACGACAGAACATTCGATCGCTTGGTTTCTATTTACAGTGACGCCTTAGGTAACTACTGCTGACTGGAAACGATGGTTTATACTGTTTATACCAAAAGCGATTATGTCGCTTTAGAAGATATTAATTTAACCGCTGGAGTTGTATGGATGATGTTTATGCTGACTTTTCTCCCCCCGCAGTAGTTTGAGTATGGCATCAAATACGTCCCTGTCACCATGCTGACTGGAAACATGTAAACAAAGCATAACGCATTTCTCTAGTACCAACAGAAAAAAAAATCCAAATAAAAGACATTTTAAACATTGTGACTGCAAAGAACATTTAAGTGTAAATAGAAACATTGGATAATATTTCACAAAGTGTAATGAGAAGTATGAAGAAACTTACTGTATTTCTGATATTACCCATGTGATGCGATATCATCATCAATATTCGAAGCACACTATTAAAGCTTTCACAAGCCAAGAACTTAAGACATTTAAATCAAGTCATTATTTTGTCTTTGGTCAAACAGTTATAATATCGGAATATTCAATAAATAAGAGCCTACGCTATCAAACTTACAAGTTATGAAATCAAGCTTACATGCTGACGCTTGCGACTCCTTACTGTTTTATATAAATAAAACACACAATGCTAGTGTTGTAAGTTCAAGATACAATTTATTGACATTCAGCATTTACACAGGTGTACAAGAGATAAAAATATTTCACTAAAAGGCCAAGACATCAACAGAAGAACACATACAAATGGGAAAAACAGCCAGGTAAACATTTGGGTGCCATTAGCCAACAACCAGATACAAGTCGCATTTTCATGCCAAGTGTAAACAGGGCCGTTGTTACGAGCAATTGTGAGAATCTTTGATGCTGTTAACTGCATTAGTGAAATAATGCTGAGAGACTGGATCAGACAGTTGTGTTCATTCCCCCTTCTCCCCTCAATCCGCTGCCAATCATGCCCACTTTGGCCCGCTTTTTTTGAAAATGTGGGGAGAACTCAACTGTGCTGGCACAGGGGGTGTCGTGACCCTTTAAGAGAGCGCGCTCATAAAACGTGACGTCATCCATTGCAAAGTGGTCAACTTCACCTTACTCTTACATTAAGGGGGCTTTCACACTGGGCACATTAGCTGCGGTCCGATTCAGAGTGTGATTGTTCCCGGTGCACCCCGCAGCGTTGGTCTGGTTTCACACTCACTTGATTCTATCAAACCCTGGTACATTTGCGTTCATCTTACGTCATTACAAACACACATGGAGAACATCATGCTTAGTTTTTTTGTTATTTTGGTGCCATTATGCACAGTAGAGTGAACGACAACTGCGTATATGTGCGCTTCATGGTGTAACTCATCAGATGTCCAGGGGAAGGTGGGTTGCTGCTACTCGCAAACGGCGTTTTTTGAGGAGACAGCTGATTGCAAGGAATTCATTTGCATCTTTGTTTACACTGCACGCTTACGCTCGTGTCCAAGGTGAAGTTATCGCCACTGTCATCTCCTATTATACCCTATATTTATAACCTATAATAGTATTTATACAGTGCATCCGGAAAGTATTCACAGCGCTTCACTTTTTCCACATTTTGTTATGTTACAGCCTTATTCCAAAATGGATTAAATTAATTATTTTCTTCAAAATTCTACAAAAAATACCCCATAATGACAACGTGAAAAAGTTTGTTTGAAATCTTTGCAAATTTATTAAAAATAAAAAACGAAAAAAATAAATCACATGCACAAAAGTATTCACAGCCTTTGCCATGACACTCAAAATTGAGCTCAGGTGCATCCTGTTTCCACTGATCATCCTTGAGATCTTTCTACAACTTGGAGTCCACCTGTGGTAAATTCAGTTGATTGGACATGATTTGGAAAGGCACACACCTGTCTATATAAGGTCCCACAGTTAACAGTGCATGTCAGAGCATAAACCAAGCCATGAAGTCCAAGGAATTGTCTGTAGACCTCCGAGACAGGATTGTATCGAGGCACAGATCTGGGGAAGGGAACAGAAAAATTTCTGCAGCATTGAAGGTCCCAATGAGCACAGTGGCCTCCATCATCCGTAAATGGAAGAAGTTTGGAACCACCAGGACTCTTCCTAGAGCTGGCCGCCCAGCCAAACTGAGCGATCGGGGGAGAAGGGCCTTAGTCAGGGAGGTGACCAAGAACCCGATGGTCACTCTGACAGAGCTCCAGCATTTCTCTGTGGAGAGAGGAGAACCTTCCAGAAGAACAACCATCTCTGCAGCACTCCACCAATCAGGCCTGTATGGTAGAGTGGCCAGACGGAAGCCACTCCTCAGTAAAAGGCACATGACAGCCCGCCTGGAGTTTGCCAAAAGGCACCTGAAGGACTCTCAGACCATGAGAAACAAAGATTGAACTCTTTGGCCTGAATGGCAAGCATCATGCCTGGAGGAAACCAGGCACCGCTCATCACCTGGCCAATACCATCCCCACAGTGAAGCATGGTGGTGGCAGCAACATGCTGTGGGGATGTTTTTCAGCGGCAGTAACAGGGAGACTAGTCAGGATCGAGGGAAAGATGAATGCAGCAATGTACAGAGACATCCTTGATGAAAACCTGCTCCAGAGCGCTCTGGACCTCAGACTGGGGTGAAGGTTCATCTTCCAACAGGACAACGACCCTAAGCACACAGCCAAGATAACAAAGGAGTGGCTACGGGACAACTCCGTGAATGTCCTTGAGTGGCCCAGCCAGCAATTGAACCCAATTGAACATCTCTGCAGAGATCTGAAAATGGCTGTGCACCGATGCTCCCCATCCAACCTGATGGAGCTTGAGAGGTCCTGCAAAGAAGGATGGGAGAAACTGCCCAAAAATAGGTGTGCCAAGCTTGTAGCATCATACTCAAAAAGACTTGAGGCTGTAATTGGTGCCAAAGGTGCTTCAACAAAGTATTGAGCAAAGGCTGTGAATACTTATGTACATGTGATTTTTTTCGTTTTTTATTTGTAATAAATTTGCAAAGATTTCAAACAAACTTCTTTCACGTTGTCATTATGGGGTATTGTTTGTAGAATTGAGGAAAATAATGAATTTAATCCATTTTGGAATAAGGCTGTAACATAACAAAATGTGGAAAAAGCGAAGCGCTGTGAATACTTTCCGGATGCACTGTATATAGTATTTATAAGGTGTATAGACTGATAGACAGACAGTATTTATAGTGTTGATTGTACTTGTATGTCATTGTGGTGTCATTACTTTTTTGGGACTTTCAGGAATGTGTGGATCCTCATGTGTTTTCGAAACTAATGATGTCGTCATCAGCTAAAACGCATGCGCAGGTTACTTTACTTCCTGAACTCAAGACCACCTCCTACAGGTAGTCTCGGGTTTGGTACCGTGGTGCGCTCCCCGGTCCACATGACAGCTTTCACATTACCAATTTTTCATGCGAACCATGCTCTGTTTCAAACTAAACTGCCAGTGTGAAAGCACCCTTCGATATCCTTAGTAAAACTTGCTCTTGGCAGTTTTGTGAATAGGTTTTAAGCAAAATTTTACCTGGAGACAAACTTCTCTCTGTGACTATTTTGGGCAACAACTTTTCATATGAGTAACTACATGATCTGCTCTGTGGAAACTTGAAGAGCAGTGGGATGGTTTCTCTCATGTGTTTTCAGGTTGTATGACCGAGTGAAACTCTTTCCACAGTGTGTGCACTTGTAAGGTTTTTGTTCAGTATGAGTTCTCTCGTGCGTTTTCAAGCTTTGTAGCACAGTGAAACTCTTTTCACAGTGTGAGCACTTGTAAGGTTTCTCTCCAGTATGGATTCTCTTGTGTGATTTCAAGCTATCTGACCGAGTGAAACGTTTTCCACAGTGTGAGCACTTGTAAGGTTTTTGTCCAGTATGGGTTCTCTCATGTGTTTTCAAGCTTTTAGACCTAGTGAAACTCTTTCCACAGTGTGAGCACTTGTATGGTTTCTCTCCAGTATGAATTCTCTCGTGCAGTTTCAAGCTTTGTGACCCAGTGAAACTCTTTTCACAGTTTGAGCACTTGTATGGTTTTTCTCCAGTATGGATTCTCTCATGTGTTTTCAAGCTTTGTGACCCAGTGAAACTCTTTCCACAGTGTGAGCACTTGTATGGTTTTTCTCCAGTATGAATTCTTTGGTGCTGTTCCAAGCTGGAAACTGCTGTAAAGGTCTTTCCACATTCAAAGCACTTATGAGGCCTTACGCCGGCATGTATCTTCTGATGCGTGTTCAAAAAGTACAGGCGTGCAAAACCCTTTCCACAAATAGAACATTTGTAAGGCTTCTCATTTGTGTACCGTTTCAGATGTTGTTTTAGGCCTGAACTCAAAACAAATGTTTTACCACAATGATCACATTCAAATGGCCTTTCTCCAGAGTGACGGCGGAGATGATCCTTGAGAATAGCTGCAGATGTGAAACTCTTTCCACACTGATGGCACATGTAAGGCTTCTCTCCAGTGTGAACTCTCATGTGTTCAATAAAATGTCCTTTTTGTGTGAAACCCTTTCCACATTGATGACAGGTGAAAGGCATTTCTCCAGTATGTACAATTTCATGTACTCGAAGATAATATTTACTTTTGAAACTCTTTCCACATTGATGGCAGGTGAAAGGCATTTCTCCAGTATGTACAATTTCATGTACTCGAAGATAATGCTTAGTTGTGAAACTCTTTCCACACTGATGGCATGTGAAAGGTTTTTCTCCTGTTTGAATACTTGTCTGCTTATTAAGATTGTGTTTATACGTTAAACATTTTTCAAACTGAGAGCAGGTTAAAGAATTTTTGGTTGCTCTTCTTTGAGGATTTTTTGGTGAGCAACTCGAAGATTCTTCTCCAGTTGTGAAATCATGATGTTTCTGACACTGAAGTTTCTCCTCCAAATCAATCAGTTCTTGACTTTCCTCTTTCACTTCCATAAGCTCTGCCATGAACACAGTAAATTGACAAAAATCAATTCAATAGGGACAAATGTGAAAAGAATCAAATAAACCATAATATAATGGCAGAACAAAACATCCTGCACTAATTTGTTAGAGCAGATCAAGAACATCTGTAATCTCCTGTGGTGTTCCTCGGGGATCTGTTCTGGGTCTCACTCTATTCATGATTTACATGCTCCCACTTGGTGAAATCCTCCCCAAAAATGGCATTCATTTCCACTGTTATGTGGATGATATCCAGTTATATCTAAAATCCATTACCAGTACCAGTAGCAAAGCTAAATAGCTGCATTGAGGAGAGTCAAGTCTGGATGTTGAAAATGTTTCTGTTGCTGAACAGCTCAAAAACTGAGGCCATGTTAATTGGCAACCCCCAAATTACTGCTGCAGGCCCTCTGTCCACTGAAATTGTTGGCCAAATCATTCCTCTTTCAACTATATTAACTAATTTGCGTGTTAAGCTTGATAACTGCATGACCTTCACCGACCATATAAAAATGGTGTGCAAAACAGCTTATTTTGTCTTAGACCATCTCTTAGTTTGGGTGATGCAGAGAAACTCATTCATGCATTTGTGTTCTCTCGTTTGGATTACTGCGACACTATCTTGTGCGGCCTGCCCAAGAAAGACCTCAACAAGCTACAGATGATTGAAAATATCATTGCCTGAGTTCTAACTAGAACGAAAAGATCCTCACATATGCCTCTAATTCTAAAATCATTACATTAAGCCAGAGTGGACTATAAGGTGCTCTTGATTGTGTTCAAAGCCTTACATGACTTGGACCCTTAGTATTTGAACAAACTTATAGCAGTCAAGACCTCAACTCGTTTGTTAAGGACCACCCAAAACTCAGCCCTTCATGTTCCCCGAACTAGACATTGTACCATGGGTGATCGAGCTTTCTCAGTGTATGGTCCGCCTACTTGGAATTCTCTGCCTCCCCATCTTCGCAACCTAGACTCTGTTGAGGTCTTTAAGAGTCTTTAATGTAATACATTTTTTGGTAAAACAAAAAAAGCTTCTCAGCTTATTGAAAAGGTCTTTGAGATTGCCTTGCAATGTAAAACGTAATGTATTAATATTATTTTTCCTGCGCAAAAGGTAAATATTTATTAATCAGAATTGATGGGATAACTAAATGTAATGATTATAGTCATGTATAGTGGTTGACCAATATATTGGCCGATATTTGACATTTTTAAAATACCAGTTTCAGCCAGTCCATTTTCCTGTTTGGCCGATTAGTTTCTCAGGCTGCAAAGGCACTTGAGAATAAAACTTGTTTGTTTACAATTAAACTCCACAAGTTAAGCTACCTTTTAATTAGAAGTTCAAGCATAATCAGTTTAGGAATTAATCCTACATAAGGGGTGTGATCTCTTTTCGCCGCTACTTCGTCATCTTCAGTGGACGTTTGACTCTGCTCACGGTCGTACTTATTTAATCCTTATGCACTGTTCATCATTAAATCACGTTCCAATTGTTCCCGGTCAAATGTGACCGGAAACAATAAAAGTGTAATTTTTAAAATTATTATAAAAAAAAAAACAACTCCAAGTTCAATCATGTAAAAGCACTAAAGTTGTGCATTTTGTGTGGGTTTTTGGGTATTTAGACTTTTATTTTTACTAATTTAATTTACCTTTATGACCTTGTTATTTTATATTTGTATATTTTCTCAAATACTGAACCAATCCTCATAAATTATATACCATTTGAAAGCTTAAAGTCTCAAGAATTGAACGGTGTCATCAGTTTAAAAAAATAAAAACCAGACCAAATTCCAAGTGTAAAAACTAGATGGCTGCAGAGAGCTAATTATTCATCCTTGGTCGTAGAGAAGATGATTTCTAGATTTTGTCACAAGTTCTGCATTTAGATATATATTTAAACATTATCAAAGACTACTTTTGTCAAATTTTAGCATTTTGTTTGAGGTTATTTTTGTCAGTTTTTGCAATAATGCCACATACAAGTAATAACCTTGTGAAAAGGAGGAGGGCGGGGCCGGGCCGTGATGACGTACACCTGGCCCCTAATCAGGCTAATCAAGCCGACGAGAGGGATAAAGGCCACCGGAGGCAGCAGTTCGGGAGAGAGAGACCTACAGGCAGCTGCCCTGTATGTGTTTGTGGTTATGTTTGTGTCTTTGTTTAATTATTACTTTGATGCTTAGTCCGGTTCTCACCTCTTCCTTTCCCTTTTACCCTGTTACATTGGTCTGAAGCCCGGGAAGGAGGAGGCATGCGCCGTAGTAGAGTCCTCGCCACTACCATCCACCCCAAAGGAGCAGCCACGACCATCCGCCGGGGGACGGAGGAGCCCGGCCACCTGAAAGCGGTGGAACGACCGCCGACTGCGAGAGGAGGAGGGACTCCTTACCGTGTGTGTGTTCAACATTGTAGATGTGTTATGGTTTCACCAACTGACCCTTTGCTAAGCTCTGCCCCCCTTGCTTATGGTTGCTTGCTCTGACAAGCTCTGCAGAACCCATTGAAATGAATGGGAGATTGCCGTGAACGACGCGTTTTTGGCTAAATATTCTCATAAATATCTTCTACACCTGTAAAGACTGACTAAAGCGTGAACCAATAGCACTGGAGTGTGGGCTGTGAAGGAGCATATCATTGGTTTGACCCACTGAACGAATACATCCCATTTACTTCATTCAATTCATAAACAGCACGAATTAGCGAGCATCTTCTGACCGATTGAAGCAGAGGCGGCAAGTTGCTCGTTTAGTTCAGTAATCTCATTTAACAAGGAGAAAAAGGCGCTGGATTTATTAAGAGTAAAATTTACAAATGATATTACAATGATATCAGGACATAACCCAGCTAAATATAACATTTATTGTAATAATAGGTTTGTCTGGTGTTTGATATACTGTAACTTTATTCTATAGAAGCTGCAAAATTATTAATTTTCTTTATCTTGAATGATATAAACACAGTAAAATCTAACAAAAAAACACTATCTATGCTAAAGAGTGGAATATATTACAAGTGCACATCTAATAGTGTCACTTGGGGCTGAGCCCCCCTAAGACCAAAATCCTAGAATCACCCCTGTTCCTGATCGAATCACGCCCAGTTGAATGCATTGCCTTTTAAAATATACTCTTCTGACCGTAATCGAATACGAACGCTTTCGACAGATGCCAACTACAAATACTTTGTGTTACCCTTTTAGCACAATAACTGGTAAACAGCAGCGCAAGTGCAGATTACACAACACACACACACACACTGGTTTGATCGCACGGCTCAGGGACGTGATCTAATCATATGTGCGAACTATGCTAAGTTAAAGCCACCATGCATTTGTACTTGGAATTTTTTTTTAATGAGTGCAACGTTCGATTTTTCAGAGAACGGTAAATCTGTAAATGTTAAGACAAGACATTTAGGTTAAATTAAGTGGCACTAACCCGTGTGTATTCTGCAGAGGCAGTGGGATGTGTCCGAAGGTGTTAAATAAGGTTGCTGGTGTTTCCCTCTTTGGCTTAAAATCTCGTTATGTGAATTGTTTTTTTTAAAAAGCTTCTCACTCTCCCAAGTTTTATTTAAATCCATATTATCCGTTAGGAGACATGACTGCCAAATCAACATGCTGGGATTCCGATGTGTGTGTTTGAAGCATGGAAAAACCACTCATTGAAATATAAACAATACCATATAAGGGGTAAATTCTAAACAGCATTTTGCGCTCTTAAAGGGCACTGCGTGAAGGGGACGCACCTCGAAAATACTATATTGTTAATGTTATTGCAGACATAGGTCTGATTCAAGTGAAGGTTTTAGCGGAAATAATATTTACTACCACACATACAAAATAACTTGCGGTACTACCGTATTAACTGTACAACCATTTAAAAAATACTGTGGCACCGGCAGTATTTTGAAGCTTTAGTATAGCGATACTACCACAGCACCGGCCTACCGTGCAACCCTACTCTGGATTGCTGAAATCTCTTTTTCGCACCTGGCTCATTTGGAGCATTTGTTTCGGAACCTGTCGCATTTTCTTCCTTGGTTCGGTTCATTTAGGCATATATGAACACGGCAATCGCACTCGGATCCGCACCAAAACAATCGGTCCGAGACCTCCTGAACGAGGTGGTCTCGGACTGATTGCCAACAAACTCTGGAGCGGATCGCTTGTGGTGAGAAACCGACCCAACGGACCAATGAACCAAACAATATCCCTACAAAAACCATGAACATAACTGAGGGATCTTTGGAGAGAACATCTGTAGATCAGCACTTCTCTATAATTCATCATCAAAATGTGGATATAGCCTTTTGGCCACTAAATTAGATATAATTGCACGTTTAAAATAGGAGCTGTTTTATAATTCCTGAGGTAATTTTAGTACGATCGTTTCTCTCTTTTGGATAGCAGCAGAACACGGGTTGGATGGCGTTAGCAACTTTTTGACAAATAAAAAACATTTTTACGCTGCTTTACTCTGGTGTTTGTGTGTGTGTGTGCACGAGAGAGGGAGAGATCTGTGAGAACAGGCATGTTTCAATGGAGAAATAATGCAAAAGAAACTAATGACGGATAAAAATAGCCATGATGCCGGGTGATGGATAATTTGTATTTGGAGCACAACCTCTTATTGGCGACACTCGAAAATTCTCTAAAATTTGTAATGGTTGACACATTTTTTACAGGCATATAATTTAAACTGGTATATCAATGGGTGAGCTTAATCCTGGAACAGCGAACAAACATAGTGACCAATAAGGGGACAGCTTGCTCGCATATGACTTTTATTGACATAGTTTTGGTCCGTTTTGAAATGTTGCCTTGTGAAAGCGAACCAAACCAAGAAGAAAATGCAACACTGTAACAATTTAGTCTCCATTTCAGAACAAAGCTAACAGTCTACAGGTCTGAAAACACCCTTAATGAATGATAATCAGACTTGTTGACTGCTTTTGGTTCAATGCAATTATTTAAAAGACAGTCATTTTGCACCATCTGCAAAGGCGTAACTTCAAGATATGGTCAGTGAACGACTCTGAACTAATCTTGTCAAGTCACTATAATGAATCAAAATTACCACCACTAGTGGACTAATGTGCAACAAACGCTGCTTTTTCTCCATGTGAGTGTTTCTGTTACCTTATTTTTAAGTTTCTGTTAAAATGTTCTGCCTTTTTTTCTCTTTCGGACAAAAGAGAACATTTTTGGAGGCAGAAATGTCAGTGTATCCCTATAATCTATGATGACACTAATACTACTGCACAGATGGGTGTATAAAAGTGCGTTAATGGACAGAATAGACACAAAAGAATGATGAAATGAGAGGAATCTCTCACTTTGGGCAGATGTCTAAATCGCTTTCAGCTGCAGATGGCACGAGTGAAGCGGCACATCAAATAACCAAGAGTAACAGAGGCACTTGAGAGTATGAGAGTAGATTTGGCTCCTTTTGTTGAGTAATAAAAAAAATCACATTATATGTTCTTGGAAAATGTCTTTTCTCGAACAATCGTACAGAAGTTGGCAAGTTTGCACACCGGTGTGTGTTCATGTTGACTGATCTTTAATTGACTGAACAAAGTAACAGGAATGCCCTCAAAGTAGGTGAAGCTCCAGGTCAAACCTACTGATGATGTGGACTAATGGCAGAGAGAAGGTGTTTAGCAGCGGCACAAAGTTTTACTGAAAGTTTGCGCTGGTGAGCTGTTATGAACCACTGAAACAATCTCAAAAACACTTTTGCTTTGGCCAGATTTTGTTCTAAATGACATCACAAATGTTCGTTCTTCAATTTCATATGAAGTATGCCAGGTCTTTCACTGTCCCTGATGAACTGATGTGACTTTAGAAAATTTTTTATTAAAAAATGTACCTTTAAAGTCAAAGAACATCTAAAAGGACAATAAAAACAGCAGGAAACTTTGAGTGTGACTCAAACAGATCCTGACATGACAGTTGATTGTCATGAAAATGAACAACAACAGAAAGAAACATACCTGAAGTAATAAAATCATTGTTATCTTCATCACGCTGTTGTTCTTCTGCTGTGGTTTCATCATCATCTTCATCACTCTGTTGTTCCTCTGTTGTGGTTTCTCCTCTCATCTTCATCAGGTTCCTGCAGTCCAGCAGCTTCACTGAACACATCTTCACTGGTGTCTGCAGCATCTGCTGTTCATCATCATCTTCATCACTCTGTTGTTCCTCTGCTGTGGTTTCTTCATCATCTTCATCACTCTGTTGTTCGTCTGTTGTGTTTTCTTCTTTTATAGCTTCCTGCTTCACTTCAATCTTCACTGGTATCTGCAGCATCTGCTGTTCATCATCTTCATCACTCTGTTGTTCCTCTGTTGTGTTTTCTTCTTTTATCTCCTCCTGCTTCACTTCAATCTTCACTGGTATCTGCAGCATCTGCTGTTCATCATCATCTTCATCACTCTGTTGTTCCTCTGTTGTGTTTTCTTCTTTTATCTCCTCCTGCTTCACTTCAATCTTCACTGGTGTCTGCAGCATCTGCTGTTCTCCAGCGTGAATCACATCCACCTGCTCTCTCATGATGAACATCTGAACACAAAAACATCATGATTATAATGGACTGACATTCATCAAACTCAAAAAGATTATATGATTATACACAACAAGAACAAATCTGTTAAACAAAATAACTGTTTCTGAGATGATAACTACAGAAACATGGATAATACGTGAATAAAGGTCATGATGATTTTTTCATAACATGGTTATAGCTAGAATAAACATTATGAGGGGTAATCTGATGCATTCTAGCAGCAGGGGCGATTCAAGGATTTTGATCTTAGGGGGGCTCAGCCCCCTCTGACACTATTAGATGTGCACATTTAAATTATTTCACTCTTTAACATAAATAATGTTTTTTTGTTCATTTTGTACTGTGTTTATATCATTCAAGATAGCCAGCTAATGTACATTTTCAATATTAAACACTTATAGAGTTATATAAAAAAATAAAACCGTTTAAAGAAACATTCAAAGATTTTTTTAAATTGATTTTCCATTTATTACCAAATTAAAAAGCGTTTATTATAGAAAATCAATAATTTCGCTATAGATTAAAGTTACAGTTGAAGTCAAAAGTTTACATACACTTAAGGCTGAAGTCATTAAAACTCATTTTTTTAACCACTCCATAGATTTCATATAGGCAAACTAAAGTTTTGTTAAGTCATTTATGACATCTACTTTGTGCATGATATGAGTAATTTTTCCAACAATTGTTTACAGACAGATTGTTACACTTTTAATTGACTATATCACAATTCTAGTGGGTCAGAAGTTTACATACACTAAGTTAACTGTGCCTTTAAGCAGCTTGGAAAATTCTAGAAAATGATGTCAAGCCTTTAGGCAATTAGCCAATTAGTTTCTGATAGAAGGTGTACCGAACTGGAGATGTACCTGTGCATGTATTTTAAGGCCTACCTTCAAACTCAGTACCTCTCTGCTTGATATCATGGGAAAATCAAAAGAAATCAGCCAAGAAAAATTGCGGACCTCCACAAGTCTGGTTCATCCTTGGGAGCAATTTCCAAACACCTGAAGGTACCACGTTCATCTGTACAAACAATAGTACGCAAGTATAAACACCATGGGACCACGCAGCCATCATACCGCTCAGGAAGGAGACGCATTCTGTCTCCTAGAGATGAACGTAGTTTGGTGCGAAAAGTGCAAATCAATCCCAGAACAACAGCAAAGGACCTTGTGAAGATGCTGGAGGAAACAGGTAGACA
Organism: Myxocyprinus asiaticus; assembly: GCF_019703515.2. Lineage (NCBI taxonomy): Eukaryota > Metazoa > Chordata > Actinopteri > Cypriniformes > Catostomidae > Myxocyprinus > Myxocyprinus asiaticus. Next base: position 43,375,592 of record NC_059371.1, read on the forward strand.
AGTATCTATATCCACAGTAAAACTAGTCCTATATCCACATAACCTGAAAGACCGCTCAGCAAGGAAGAAGCCACTGCTCCAAAACCACCATAAAAAAGCCAGACTACAGTTTGCAAGTGCACATGGGGACAAAGATTTTACTTTTTGGAGAAATGTCCTCTGGTCTGATGAAACAAAAATGGACCTTCTTGGCATAATGACCATCGTTATGTTTGGAGGAAAAAGGGTGAGGCTTGCAAGCCGAAGAACACCATAAAAGACGTTATAACATCATCCCAACCGTGAAGCATGGGAGTGGCAGTATCATGTTGTGGGGGTGCTTTGCTGCAGGAGGGACTGGTGCACTTCATAAAATAGATGGCATCGTGAGGAAGGAAATTTTGTGTAGATATATTGAAGCAAAATCTCAAGACATCAGCCACGAAGTTAAAGCTCAGTCGCAAATGGGTCTTCCAAATGGACAATGACCCCAAGCATACCTCAAAAGTTGTGGCAAAATGGCTTAAGGACAACAAAGTCAAGGTATTGGAGTTGCCATCACAAAGCCCTGACCTCAATCCGATAGAACATTTGTGGGCAGAACTAAAAAAACGTGTTCGAACAAAGAGGCCTACAAACCTGACACAGTTACACCAGTTCTGTCTGGAGGAATGGGACAAAATTCCAGCAACTTATTGTGAGAAGCTTGTGGAAGGCTACCAAAAACATTTGACCCAAGTTAACAATTTAAAAGCAATGCTACCAAATACTAACAAAGTAACTGATTTTTTTTTTTTTTTTTATCCCCTTTTTCCTCCCAATTTGGAATGCCCAATTCCAACTACTAGTAGGTCCTCGTGGTGGCGCGGTTACTCACCTCAATCCGGGTGGCGGAGGGCAAGACTCAGTTGCCTCCGCTTCTGAGACCATCAATCCGCGCATCTTATCACGTGGCTCGTTGTGCACGGGAGGCTCATGCTACTCTCTGCGATCCACGCACAACTTACCACATGACCCATTGAGAGCGAGAACCACTAATCGTGACCACGAAGAGGTTACCCCATGTGACTCTACCCTCCCTAGCAACTGGGCCAATTTGGCTGCTTAGGAGACTTGGCTGGAGTGCCTTACACACCCTGGATTTGAACTCGCGACTCAAGGGTTGGTGGTCAGCATCAAAACTCGCTGAGCTACCCAGGCCCCCCAACATTTCACATTCTTAAAATAAAGTAGTGATCCTAACTGACCTAAGACAGGGAATGTTTTCTACAATTAAATGTTGATTAAATTGTGAAAAACTGAGTTAAAATTTGATTTGGCTAAGGTGTATGTAAACTTCTGACTTCAAATGTATATCAAACACCAGACAAACCTATTATTACAATAAATGTTATATTTAGCTTGGTTGTTTTTAGTAGAATGAATTAAAGAGCACCTATTATGGTTTATTTTAAATATTACACATGTAATGATGATGTTTCTCTGTATGTCACTAGCTCATGACTCAAGTCTTTTTAATTCATCCAAAAGAGAAAATCACTCCAAAAAGACATTTTAATTTCAACAGAATAACCCTGGTAATATAATGTATATTTTAAACATATATTTATATCAAAAAGGCATACTCACTGTCTCTACAAAAATAATTATAACAACGTCAACTCGTATAAATAATCTGAAGATCAGGGGATCATGCTGCTATAACGTCTTTTATGGGACATTACCACAACGTTTCTGGAACGTTACTCAAAGTTTGTCAAGCTTGAACTTTACCAACACGTCTTCAAACTGGACTAAAATATAAACATGAGTTTAGCCACAGACAGAAAGTGTAAATAAACCTGTTCTTAAGTGTTTTAGTTGTTTTGTTCACCTCTTGCATATGACCAGTAATCCCAAAAGTATTTACACAAACTTCAGGAAACCAAAACTAGTTTGTTTCTTTTTGTTTCTCCTGAAACTTACTATTTTAAGCTTCCGACACAAAACAATGCGACATGCGTACATAAGCTTATTTTACAGTCGTTAAAACGAGAGAGAAACAGAGAAGGAACAGAGAGACAAATGTACAAAATGAACAGAAAAATAAATATAAATCTCACAAATGATGTAAAACACATTGAACACGTACCGAACTGAGAGCTCAAACTGTAGTAGTGTCTGAATTCGTCCCCTATTCACTATATAGTGCACTATTTCGGGTGTCTTCTTATTCTGTTTGAATGATTTGGGGTGTCGGAGTTCTTTCTACTTCTTGTGTTTTCTGGCGGTTTTTAAAACAACTGCTGGTGAATTTCCGACATCTGCTGGACTGGAGTGTTTAAAATACCAACATCTGATTAATCAGTCCTGTTGTCTAACTTTAAAATTCATTATATACTTTAAACAGTTTTAAAGCATTATGCAGTAAAATGAAATGAAAGTTCTTCTATTTCCAAGGACATTATTGTTTCTATGATTTAGAATCTCTTATGTGCTACATATTTAAAGGTTTAGTTCACTCAAAAACTAAAGTTCTCTCATGATTTACTCACACTTATGCCATCCCAGATGTGTGACTTTTTTCATCTGCTGAACACAAAGATTTTAAGACGAATATTTCAGCTCTGTAGGTCCATAAAATGCAAGTGAATGGGTGCCAAAAATTTGAGGCTCCAAAATCCACATAAGGGCAACATAAAAGTACAAAGATCTGATAGGTGTGGGTGAAAAACAGATTAATATTTAAGTCCTTTTTTACTATAAATTCTTCTCCCTGCTCAGTCAGTTTCCACTTTCACTTTCTCATTCGCATTCTGTTTTTGGTGATTCACATCATTCTTGCATATCACCCCCTAATGGGCAGGGAGAAGAATTTATGACAAACAATTACTTAAATATTGATCTATTTCTCACCCACTCAGATGTAGAGGTAAATGTCTAAACCAGCTGGGAATTACTGCTTGCAGCATCTCTGCCGATGCCAGCTTCATTTGTGCAGCTACGGGGTCATCAGCTGGGAGCCACCTATCATGGATGTTTCACCTCATTAATCCCAGAACATCTCCTGGTGGTGGGGTAGTGGTCAGGAATGTCTCCATTTTGTCCATACTGATTGCAAATGCAAGATAACGGGGTGTAACTTCTCTGATTATTTTGATAGAAAGGCTTTGCAATGACAAAATAGGGGCAAGATCTTCCTGTTCAATACAAAACCAGCGAGGGGCTCTCTCAGGTCTCAGACATTTGGCTTATTGGTCGCTTATCAATAAGCCAAATGTCTGAGACCGAATGTATAATAATAAAGCAAAATCTTGGGTAGGCCTAGCCCACCTTTGTCAATCAGCCTATGCAACTTACTGAAATGTAATCTGAGACGTTTACCAATGAAGGACTTCACTATGCTATAAAATTGCTTGAAATAAGAGAGGGGGACATCTATAGGGAGAGACTGTAGAAGGTAGTTGAATTTTGGAATACAATTCATTTTAATAACATTAACATTCCCAATCATAGATAAATGTAATGAAGCCCACCTGCCCACATTGCTCGAAAACCTTTTTATTAAGGGGTCAAAATTAAGTAACTAAATCAGACAAATTTGCAGGGAATAAAATACCCAAATACTTAATGCCCCGTTTGGGGCATTGAAAGGTGCCCGGCTGAAAAGCCGCTACCGGGCAGTACGCTGCCAGAGACAAAGCTTCGGATTTAGACCAATTAACTCTGTATCCTGAGAACTTAGAAAAGGAATTAATAATTCTGTGGAGGCAAGGCATAGATCTAGTAGGGTCGGAGACGAATAATAAAATATCATCTGCATAAAGCAAAATCTTATGCGTCACACCTCCCACCACCACCACTGGACAATCATCCTCTTTCTTGTCGCAGCTGCTTATGGTTCCAGGGCAAAGAGGGCAACCCTGCCGGGTGCCCCTATCCAGAGTAAAATAATCTGAAATTAATCCATTCTTTTGTACCGCCGCTACCAGGTGTCTATAAAGTAACTTAATCCAACCAATAAAAGTATTCCCGAACCCGTAATTTCCAAAATCTTAAAAAGATAATCCCATTCTACCATATCAAACGCCTTTTTGGTGTCAAGTGAGATGGCAGCGACCGGAGTCTGATCATTCGCCACTGACCACATGATATTGATGAAACGCCTAATGTTATCAGAACAGCTATGGTGCCGAATAAACCTAACCTGATGTATATGTATAAGAGATGTCATAACTTTACTTAATCGGTTAGCCAAAATATTTGACAATATTTTAACGTCTAGCTGGATCAGGAAAATTGGATGGTAACTCTTACACTCACTTGGATCTTTGTCCTTTTAAAGAATCAGACTGATCTGGGCTTGTGTCATGGTTGGAGGAAGCTTTCCATTCTTTAATGATTCTGTATAAACTTCTAGCAAGAGTGGGGCCAGTTCTGAAGCATAAGATCTAAAAAGCTCAGCGGCAAAGCTATCTGGCCCCCGGAGACTTGTCTGTAGGCAAGGCCTTAATTACTTTGCCAAGCTCCTCCATGGTTATCTCAGAATCAAGAGAATTTTTTTGCTCAGCCGTCAGTTTAGGAAGTTCTAATGGTTCCACAAAGTTTCTAATATTCTCATCAGTAGATGAAGATGTGGAACTATAGAGATCAAGATAGAATCCTTTAAAAGCATTATTAATATCAGTGGCTGAGGTAAATATTTCACCACCAGAAGATTTCACTGAGGGAATAGTAGAAAAAGACTTTCTCTGTTTTATATATCTAGCCAGAGGTTTTCCTGCCTTTTGTCCCCCGACTCAAAGTATGACTGTCATGCCCTGAATAGCCAAAACTCCACCTTCCACGACAAAATAGTATTATATCTGTATTTCAATTGGGTCAATTAGACGATATTCAGCACTTCAGCTCTGCCTCGGCACTTTTAATATTCCCTTCCAATTCCATGAGTTCTTGTGCTTTGGATTTTTTGGTGAATGAGGCATACTGTATGATCCGGCCCCTAAGAACCGCCTTAAGTGCCTCCCAAGCCATGCTCACAGAGGATACTGAGGACCAGTTGGTCTCCATATAAACATTGATTTCAGCCTTTAACATTTGTTGGAATTCAGGATTTTGCAGAAGGGATACATTAAAGCAGCAACTATATGATTTCTTTTTCTCCACATATGGCAACACCTCTAAACACACCAGGGCGTGATCTGAGACTAAAATGTTTCCAATTGAGCAATCAAAAACAGATGAAATGAGGGACTTAGATATATTTAAAAAAATCTATTCTAGAGTAAATCTTATGGACTGATGAAAAAATTTATAGTCCCTACCAGATGGGTTCAAAAGTCTCCAAATATCTTTAAGACCAAGATTTTGTACACATACTGTGAAGCGTCAATGTTGCTCTAGGGGGCTTGCACACTTTTGCTTCACTATGATCAAGGACTGAGTCCATCAAAAGATTAGAGTCTCCTCCCAATATTATATCATGAGGGGTGCCAGCGGCATGCAACATCCTTTCAAGATCTATAAAAAAAGCCTTGATCATCAATTTAGGTGCGTAAATATTAGCCAAAATAAGACTTTTCCTCTGAATTTCAGCTAAAACAATAATGACTCTTCCTAATTGATCTTTAATCTGTTTAAGACATTTGAATTGTAGATTTTTACTTATCAATGTAATGACTCCCCTGCTCTTACTTGAGCCAGCACTAAAGAAAACATGTCCACCCCATATCTCCCCAGATTTTTCAGCTTCCTGGGGGGAAAGATGCCTTTCTTGAAGAAACACTAAATCATATTTCTTACACTTAAGAAGAGAAATAACTTTCCTTCTTTTTATGGGGTGCCCCAAACCATTCACATTCCATGTGGAGAGAGACAATCCATTCATAATGACATTTGACATTTTGACATAAGACAAAATTGATTGTGGACAAAAGTGTCCAGTGTTTAATTTGGACATTTATTTAAATGTAGCCTTGAGCATAAGGCTGAGCCCAAAATTATGTATTAATAAGTTCACTATCTGCTGGACAGAGTGGATTGAAAGGGAGGTTAATACACTCGGTGACCTATATGAGAATGGAGTGTTGAGATCCTTTGAAAATATGGTTCAACATTTTGGGATTCCCAGATCTCAGTTCTTTAGGTATTTACTTCTGCGCCACCTGCTCTGTACTATTTTTGGGAGTAGCATACACTCCCATAAAGCGGCAGATACTCTGGGAGTGGTGATTACTGCTTTTGGAAAAGATCATGAGGCATCAGTGTATTACTCCCTGCTAATTCAGAATCTGGGGGACGGAGCTTCAGCTTCTCTCAAGAGATTATGGAAGATCTAAACTTGGTATTGGAGGAGGGAGTGTGGGCTAGGATTCTAAAAAATGGTGAGCTCTGCGCACTTTGCTAGTTTTAATACTTTTGACATAAAAGTGAGATTCGATACACTCTGTTCCATAATTGTTCTAGGAGGACAATATGTCAAAGAATTCAAAATCCTCAGGCTCTGGAGACATTAAAAAACATTTACGTGCTCATGCTGACACCCTCAAACAGGCCCTGAGCCAGGGAGTCGATCTGGTCGGAGAAATGAGGGAATTGCGGCGAGAGATGCTGAACATGTCGGCAATGCTGATGAAGGTCGTTGCCAACTTAGAGGATCTAGCTATGATACGTCGTTCGATCACTGCCATGGAGAAGAAATTGTCTGAGGTGGTTACAAGAGTGGGGGATGTCGAGAAACGGATCATCTGGAGTCATTGGAGAGGGAATTATTTGCTAATCCGCTAGCAACCAAGGTGGATTTGGAGCATGTCTGGGAGAGGTGGAGGTCATGGAGAACCGTAGCCAGCGGAATAACTTCCATATTGTTGGAATTCCTGAGGCCAAAGAGGTTCAAGATATGGTGAAATTCCTGGTCGGGCTCTTTCCGAATCTACTTGACATAACAGTCCATAAGCTGGAGCTCACAGGGTTCCTTCACGGTGAGTTGCAGTGGGAGGCAGGCCCCAATCAATTCTGGTCAAATTTCTGAGATTATCCGATAAAGATCTTGCGTTACGCGAGGCGAGGTGTAAAGGAAGGCTTTCTTGGAAAAACCACAGCATTTTCTTGTTCCCAGACTTTGCAAATTTGACGAGAGAAATGTGATCGATTCAAGGAATGCAAGAAACTTTTACATCAACGGAAGGTCGCTTTTGCACTGATATTCCCGGCCAAACTGAGAATAGATGACATGGATGGCCGTAAAACATTCACATGCCCACAGCAAGCGATGTCCTTCATAAAGTCAATGGAGTAAGTTATCTTGTGGTACTCACGTTGCAGCCGAGTGGACTGTCTCAATGAACATTCACTTGACTGTTCAAGGAAACTGAGCGACTTTTTGTTTTCTTTTTGTGCTGGTTCCGCCAAGTGGCTGGAGTTTGTTTTGTGGAGTAACACTCCTTCGGGACAGTATTGTGGATGAAATTCGGCCAGAATTGATCAGGGCCTGTCTCTTTCTGTGGATCGCTGAGACGGAACCCTGTGAGCTTGCTCGTTTTCCAGCTTATGGCCTGCTATGTCGAGCAGACTCAGAAAGAGCCTATCCAGGAATACCACCATATCCTGTCTCTCCACTCCCTCCGGGACTCCCACGATACGGATGTTATTCCACCGGCTACGGTTTTCCATGTCCTCCAACTTCTCCCAGACACGCTCCAAATCCACCTTGGTCTCTAGCGGATTAGCAGATAATCAACCCGTTTCTCGACATCCCCCACTCTCATGACCACATCAGTAAATTTCACCACCATGGCAGTGATCGATCGACATATCACAGCAAGATCCTCCCAAGTCAGCAATGACCTTCGTCAGCATTGCCGACATGTTCAGCATCTCTCGCCGCATTTCCCACATCTCTCCGACCAAATCAACTCACCTGCGGCCAGCGCAGGTGTGTCAGCTAGGGCACATAAGTGTCTTTTAATGTCTCCAGAGCCCGAGGATTTTGAATTCTTTGACATATTGTCCTCCTAGAACAGTTATGGAACACAGTGTATCAAATCTCACCGGTTTATGTCATAAAAGGTATTAAAACTAGCAAAGTGCAAAAACTCGATTTTGGCCATGAATGTTACACTTACTGAATATTTTCGCTGAAGTCTCGCTCTCTTCAGGGGGAGTTTTTTCACACACTAGTTCAGAATGGAGAAGAGGTAACAGACATGCATGCCTCCTCTATATTTCTCAGTTTGATCAAAAACTGAGTTTCAAACTCTGTTCACAAGTACAGAGTACTTGGTACTCTGTTTCAAACAAATAAGGCTAGGCATAGAAATGCATCTATTCTTCGACTACAGAACTTCGACTATGTTTAGAAAGTTCAGTTCTCTGGTTTGTGTGCAGCTGTGTTGTGTTGTTTTTAGTATCATGTTTTTAGGTGCACTCAAATATTCATACCCCTTGATTTTTTTCACATTTTGCAGCCTTATGCTAAAATGCTTTAAATTAATATTATTATTTTTTTTTACATCAATCTACACTCCATACCCCATAATGACAAAGCAAAAAACAGATTTTTGATAACTTTGCAAATTTATTAAAAGGAAAGAACAGAATTATCACATAAGTATTCAGACCCTTTACTCAGTACTCAGTTGAAGCACCTTTGGCTGCTATTAGATCCTCAAATCATTTTGGGTATGAAGCGATAAGCTTTGCACACCTGGATTTGGGGATTTTCTGCCATTCTTCTCTACAGATCCTCTCAAGCTCTGTCAGGTTGGATGGGGACCGTCGGTGGACAGCCATTTTCAGGTCTCTCCAGAGATATTCGATTGGGTTCAAGTCTGGGCTCTGGCTTGGCCACTCAAGGACATTCACATAGTTGTCCCTAAGCCACTCTTGCATTGTCTTGGCTGTGTGCTTAGGGTCATTGTCCTGTTGGAAGGAAAACCTTTGGCCCAGTCTGAGGTCCTGAGTGCTCTAGACCAGGTTTTCATTAAGGGTATCTCTCTATTTTTTTGCTTTCAGCTGTCTTTCAACCCTGACCAGCCCTGCCGCTGAAAACGCCCCCACGGCATGATGCTAACACCACCATGCTTCACCACTGGGATGGTATTGTGCAAGTGATGAGCAGTGCCTGGTTTCTTCCAGACATGACGCTTAGAATTGAGGCCAAACAGTTTAATCTTCATTTCATCAGACCAGAGAATCTCACAGTCTGAGAGTCCTTTAGGTGCTTTTTTGCAAATTCCAAGCAGGCTTTCTTGTGTCTTGTGCTGAGGAGAGGCTTCTGTCTGGCCACTCTGCCATAAAGCCCAGATCAGTGGAGTTTTACAGTGATGGTTGTCCTTCTGAAAGTTTCTCCCATCTCCACACATGATCTCTGGAGCTCAACCAGATTGACCATCGGGTTTTTGGTCACCTTCTCCCCCGATTGCTCAGTTTGGTCGTGCAGCCAGCTCTAAGAGTCCTAGTTGTTCCAAACTTCTTCCATTTAAGAATTATGGACGTCACTGTGCTCTTGGGAACATTCAATGAGCCGAAAATTTTTCGTAGCCTTCCCCAGATCTGTGCCTCACCATAATCCTGTCTCTGAGCTCTGCAGGCAGTTCCTTTGACCTCATGGCTTGGTCTGCGTGAACTGCTGGTCTCGTGTAGTCTCAGGAAAACACAGAGGAGAGCAACGGTCGGTCAACATTTTCACTAAATAATACATTCGATTTTGGTTTGTTTCTAACCAAATCTCATTGTATGCTTTCATAACAATCATGAGTCTCATGGAATCATTGATTAGACTTATGAATTATACTACCTTTTGAAGTTTTAGAGGTGGTCACCATAAACTGCCATTGTATAACATTACTGAGCCCAAAATTTTCATAATTTCTCCCTTTGTTTTAGGAAAAAGAAAGTCATATGGGGTTATATACAACACAGGGGTGAATAAACAATGACTGAATCAGAGACAGGCAGCATAAACGTCATCCTTTCTACTCCAGTGTTTAATGTCTACTGAGCTGAGACATTGTTCTATTTTTCTTCAGTTGTGTTCTGCTGAAGAAAGAAAGTCATACACATCTGGGATATCACAAGGATGTGTAAATGATGAGAGAATTTTTGGATGAACTAACCCTTTAACATGAGATCACCATGATCTGATCAAGCAGATCAGATAATCACGTATTCAGAACACAGCTCATATCACTTCTGAAGATGTGGATTTAACCACTAGAGTTATATGGATTACTTTTATGTTGCCCTTTTGTGAATTTTGGAGCTTAAAATTCTGGCACCCATTCACTTACATTGTATGGACCTATACAGCTGAAATATTCTTCTAAAAATCTTAATTTGTGTGCTGCAGAAGAAAGTCATACATATCTGTGATGTCAGGAGGGTGAGTAAATCATGAGAGAACTTTCATTTTTGGGTGAATTATCCCTTTAAGATTTCCTTAGTAAACTTGCTTTTAGCAGTTTTGTTCTTAGGTTTTAAGCAAAACTTCTCTCTGTGATTACAACATTTCATGTGAGTAACTACATGATCTGCTCTGTGGAAACATGAAGAGCAGTGGTATGGTTTTTCTCATGTGTTTTCAGACATTGTGACCGAGCGTAACTCTTTCCACAGTGTGAGCACTTGTATGGTTTTTCTCCAGTATGAATTCTCTTGTGTGTTTTCAGTTTTTTTGTCAGAGTGAAACTCTTTCCACAGTGTGAGTACTTGTATGATTTTTCTCCAGCATGAATTCTCTTGTGTGTTTTCAGGCTTTTTAAAATAGCGAAACTCTTTCCACAGTGTGAGCATGTGTATGTTTTTTCTCCAGTATGAATCCTCTCATGTGTTTTCAAGCTTTGTGACCAAGTGAAACTCTTTCCACAGTGTGAGCACTTGTATGGTTTCTCTCCAGTATGGATTCTCTCATGTGTTTTCAAGCTTTGTGACACAGTGAAACACTTTCCACAGTGTGAGCACTTGTATGGTTTTTCTCCAGTATGGTTTCTCTCATGTGTTTTCAAGCTTTGTGACCAAGTGAAACTCTTTCCACAGTGTGAGCACTTGTAAGGCTTCTCTCCAGTATGAATTCTTTTGTGTGTTTTCAGGCTTTTTAAAATAGCAAAACTCTTTCCACAGTGTGAGCACTTGAATGGTTTTTCTCCAGTATGGATTCTCTCATGTGTTTTCAAGCTTTGTGACACAGTGAAACTCTTTCCACAGTGTGAGCACTTGTATGGTTTTTCTCCAGTATGGATTCTCTCATGTGTTTTCAAGCTTTGTGACACAGTGAAACTCTTTCCACAGTGTGAGCACTTGTATGGTTTTTTTCCAGTATGGTTTCTCTCATGTGTTTTCAAGCTTTGTGACCAAGTGAAACTCTTTCCACAATGTGAGCACTTGTAAGGTTTCTCTCCAGTATGAATTCTCTTGTGTGTTTTCAGATTTTTTAAAATAGTGAAACTCTTTCCACAGTGTGAGCACTTGTATGGTTTTTCTCCAGTATGGACTTTCTCATGTGTTTTCAAGCTTTGTGACACATTGAAACTCTTTCCACAGTGTGAGCACTTGTATGGTTTTTCTCCAGTATGGATTCTCTCATGTGTTTTCAAGCTGTCTGACCGAGTGAAACTCTTTCCACAGTGTGTGCACTTGTATGGTTTTTCTCCAGTATGAATTCTTTGGTGCTTTTCCATGTTGGAAACTGCTGTAAATGTTTTTCCACATTCAAAGCACTTATGAGGCCTCAAGCCGGCATGTATTTTCTGGTGCGCATTCAAAAAGCACAGGCGTGCAAAACCCTTTCCACAAAAATAACATTTGTAAGGCTTCTCATTTGTGTACCGTTTCAGATGTTGGTTTAGGTCTGAACTCAAAACAAACGTTTTACCACAATGATCACATTCAAATGGCCTTTCTCCAGAGTGACGGCGGAGATGATTCTTGAAAGAAGTTGGAGATGCAAAACTCTTTCCACACTGATGGCACATGTAAGGCTTCTCTCCAGTATGAACTCTCATGTGTTCAATAAAATGTCCTTTTTGTGTGAAACCCTTTCCACACTGATGACAGATGAAAGCCATTTCTCCAGTATGAACAATTTCATGTACTCGAAGATAATATTTACTTGTGAAACTCTTTCCACACTGATGGCATGTGAAAGGTTTTTCTCCTGTTTGAATACTTGTCTGCTTATTAAGATTGTGTTTATACGTTAAACATTTTTCAAACTGAGAGCAGGTTAAAGAATTTTTGGTTGCTCTTCTTTGAGGATTTTTTGGTGAGCAACTCGAAGATTCTTCTCCAGTTGTGAAATCATGATGTTTCTGACACTGAAGTTTCTCCTCCAAATCAATCAGCTCTTGACTTTCCTCTTTCACTTCCATCAGTTCTACAAAGAACATAGTAAATTGACAAAAATCAACTCAATAGGGACAAATGTGAAAAGAATAAAATTAACCATAATATAATGGCAGAACAAAACATCCTGCACTAATTTGTTAGAGCAGATCAAGAACATCTGTAATCTCCTGTGGTGTTCCTCGGGGATCTGTTCTGGGTCTCACTCTATTCATGATTTACATGCTCCTACTTGGTGAAATCCTCCCCAAAAATGGCATTAATTTCCACTGTTATGTGGATGATATCCAGTTATATCTAAAATCCATTACCAGTACCAGTAGCAAAGCTAAATAGCTGCATTGAGGAGATTCAAGTCTGGATGTTGAAAATGTTTCTGTTGCTGAACAGCTCAAAAACTGAGGCCATGTTAATTGGCAACCCCCAACATATTACTGCTGCAGGCCCTCTGTTCCCTGAAATTGTTGGCCAAATCATTCCTCTTTCAACTGTATTAAATAACTTGGGTGTTAAGCTTGATAACTGCATGACGTTCACCGATCATATAAAAATGGTGTGCAAAACGGCTTATTTTGTCTTAGACCATCTCTTAGTCTGGGTGATGCAGAGAAGCTCATTCATGCATTTGTGTTCTCTCGTTTGGATTACTGCGACACTATCTTGTGCGGCCTGCCCAAGAAAGACCTCAACAAGCTACAAATGATTCAAAATATCATTGCCAGAGTTCTAACTAGAACGAAAAGATCCTCACATATGCCTCTAATTCTAAAATCATTACATTAAGCCAGAGTGGACTATAAGCTGCTCTTGATTGTGTTCAAAGCCTTACATGACTTTGACCCTTAGTATTTGAATGAATTTAAAGCAGTCAAGACCTCAGCTCGTTTGTTAAGGACCACCCAAAACTCAGCCCTTCATGTTCCCCGAACTAGACTTTGTACCATGGGTGATCGAGCTTTCTCAGTGTATGGTCCGCCTACTTGGAATTCTCTGCCTCCCCATCTTCGCAACCAAGACACTGTGGAGGTCTTTAAGAGAGATTTAAAAACCTCTCTTAGAAAAAGCTTTCCCTACCCCCTGTAAAAAAAAAAAAAAGAAAAGCTTCTCAGCTTACTGAAAATTGCTTTGAGATTGCCTTGCAATGTAAAGTGCCATATAAATGTAATGTATTATTATAATTTTTTCTGGGCAAAAGGTAAATATTTATACCATCAATTCTGATTAATAACTAAATGTAATGATTATAGTCATGTATAGTGGTTGACCAATATTGGCTGATATTTGACTTTTTTAAAATACCAATTTCAGCCAGTCCATTTTCCTGTTTGGTCGATTAGTTTCTCAGGCCACAACGGCACTTGAGAATAAAACATAAACTTCACAGGTTAAGCTACCTTTTAATTTAAGGTTCAAGTATACTCCGTTTAGGATTTAATCCTACATAAGTGGTGTGATCTCTTTTCACCACTACTTCGTCATCTTTAGCGGACGTTTGACACTAGATGGCTGCAGAGAGGTAATTATTCATCCCTGGTCATAGATTTCTAGATTTTGTCACAAGTTCTGCATTTAGATATATATTTAAACATTATCAAAGACTACTTCTGTCAAACTTTAGCATTTTGTTTGAGGTTATTTTTTCTCAGTATTTGCAATAATGCCACATACAAGTAATAACCTAATTTATCCCTGATGGAAACAAGATTCATGTGTGTGTGTGTGTGTTCAGCACTGTAGATGTGTTATGGTCTCACCAAATGACCCTTTACTATGCTCTGCCCACCCTTGTTTATGGTTGCTTGCTCTTACAAGCTCTGCAGAACCCACTGGAATGAATGGAAGATTGCCGTGAATAATGCAGATTTTGGCAAAATATTCTCATTAACGGAATGGATAATATTTTTACGTAAGCTGGAATGAAGAGTGACATTGTAATGTATATTTATCTTAAGTTTTTTGTAAAATAAATTGTTAAATTACACAGTAATTTGATTGAAAACTGTGGAGACTGTTAATCAGAATCAAGGCAAACGATTACAGTCACTTGAAAATAGAAAAACTTAAAACATTTAATAGCGCTTACACATCTAATAACATCAGCTTAAGTGAACAGAACTGTTTATAACGTCTCATAACACACTCATTTTGATGCTGTGAACTGTTTATTTACTACCCATTTAACTATGACTTGAATCAATACATTAAAGAATTAACGTTCAGTTATTAGCTTTAATTTACCTTGGAGCAAATTGTAGGTACCGTTGCAGATGGTACAGTTTATGTTCATTTCACAATTTAATCCATAACATGCATGCTTTTCTGCAGATTTATATAAAGAAAAATACTGCTGGTGTCCTCTCTGGTTAACTCGTGTCACTTTTACAAATTACCTGGCAACAATGTGTTTTATATTTTTTTGATGATTTTCATAAAATCCTACTTAAAAATGGTGGTCACTTTTGACCGGGAACAGAACAAGTGTAACTTTTGTTTTCTTCCACATGATCGAATCAGCTCTAATTTCTTTGTGTGTTCAGATAACAAATGGATGAAAAGTCACTAAGTGTTGTACCCATCAGATAAAGGAAACCAGTTTTATTGAAAAAAACTAAACCGATTTTGGACAAAAATGACCGAACAGTGCATGAGGGTTAAGTTTCCGACATTGCTTATCACGTGTCAGCTACGTAACCCGTACATGACTTAATTGCTGTAGCCATTATGTCCACTGACAGACTTTCTTGCCTGTGTTAAAAAAAAAAATTAGCAGACGTGACAGCGCTATGGATCATGAAAAAACTTTTAACTAAATAACACAAAGAGCAATGGTGTTGATGTTGGAGTTGCTGTTGTGTTCAGTTGACGACTATACTGCTTTATCAGTGCTGTTTTATGAACAACAATATTGTTTTAGCCAGATAACTAGTTAGCTGGCAGCTATCTAGTCTCATTACTGGTTTACATGACAGCAGGGCTAGGTAGCCACTAGCCAGCTAATATGTCCTTAAGTTCCAGATGTACTTCTGCATTCCTGATCGAATCGCGCCAGGTCGAATGCACTGCATTTTAAAATATACTCTTCTACCGTAAGCAAATACGAACGCTTTCGACGCATGCCCACTACAAATACTTTGTGATACTCTTTTAGTACATACAACAGCGGGCACACGTGTTGGCGATGCTCGTATCAAGAAAATCTGTGTCGCAAGGACTGTGCTGGGGCTGAAATTTGCGTGACGCGTACTGTGCACGTTCCGATCAGCAACGCGGACCACCGGCTATAAGAAAACCATTTTTAGTTAACTACTACTGGATAATGCAGCAGCAAAATGAAAAGTAATTCCAGTAAAAATCTTTAGTGAACATGAAGCCAGTTTTATAGACACATTTTTATTTCTACATTGTATGTGGACCTTGAATGTGGAATGGATTCTTTAGTGGATCTCTTTTGTGTTCACTTTTGTTGTGATAGAAAATCACATTACACAGTAAATTTAAATATTATTATAATTGAATAAGAACAATAATAATAATTATATTAAACTATTATATTATTATACTATTATACAGTATATAACATTTCAGTCATCATTTCTTAACTTTAAAATCCTATGGCTTTTTTTTTGGAGGAACATTCCAGGAAGAACTCCGACCTGCGCTTAAACAGTAGCACTCCACGAGTCCAGCGTGCACGTGCTGCTATGAGTGAGTCAACAACAGAGCAGCGCTCATTCATTGAAGCACGCTGCACATGCAGACTATATTCTAAGTGTTCTACTAATGTATTCAACTAATATATATATATATATATATATATATATATATATATATATATATATATAAAATCAATTAACATGATGTAATGAAATTGCATATAATGATGAGCTGTCACTGTATGCAATAATTTTTATTATTTGCAAATATTATGCTTTGAGTTTACATTCATTTGTTTAACAAGCGCTAAAAAAAGTACTGTCTCTTAAGAAAGCCGGCACTTGGGGGTCACGTGGCGCCATGCGAGGTTCGGACATGTCAACAGCAAGCTCTGTGCACTTTGCTAGTTTTAATACTTTTTGTGTCATAAACCAGTGAGATTCGATACACCCTGATTCTTAACTGTTCTAGGAAGACAATATGTCAAAGAATTGAAAATCCTCAGGCTCTGGAGACATTAAAAGACACATACGTGCTCAAGCTGAAGCCCCTGAGCAGCAGGCCGTGAGCCCCGGAGCCGATTTGCCAGGTGAGCGAAATTTGGCAACAATTGATGATCGTGTCGGCAATACTGACGAAGGTCTTTGCTGACTTGGAGGAGCTTGCTGTAATACGTCAATCGATCACTGCCATGGAGACAAAATTCACTGAGATGGTTATAAGAGTGGCGGATGTCGAGAAACGGATCGATTATCTGGTGTCATCGGAGAGGGAATTAGCTGCTAATCCGCTAGCGACCAAGGCGGACTTGGAGCACATTTGGGAAAAGTTGGAAGATATGGAGAATCGTAACTGGTGGAATAACGTCAGAATTGTTGGAATTCCTGAGGGAGCAGAAGGTCAGAATATCATGGAATTCCTGGACGGGTCAACGCCTTCAGTCGTGCATTGCACTCACATATCCATATTTCTCAATTATAAAGTGATGCAGGACGTTCAGACAAAAGAAGATACAACCCAGTTGTTAACACCAAGGAGCCATCGGGAAATGTTCCAGGCGGCTCATCATAGTCCGATGGAGGGTCATTTGGGACAGGGGAAAACACTAAACCGCCTCATGGCCCGTTTCTATTTGCCAGGCATTCACGGGGATGTTAGCCGGTGGTGTGCGACATGCCACGAATGTCAGCTGGTGAATCCGCCAGCCACTCCAAAAGCACCATTGCGCCCTCTTCCGTTGATCGAGGTTCCCTTTGACAGAGTTGGGATGGACCTCGTCGGGCCATTAGAATGGTCAGCACGTGGGCATCGCTTTGTGTTGGTTCTGGAGGACTACGCTATGCGATACCCTGCAGTGCCTTGTCGCAACATCTTAGCACGTAGTGTTGCAGAGGTACTCTTTAGAATAATCTCCTGAGTGGAGATTCCGAAAGAAATCTTCGCTGTTCAGGGCACTACTTTCATGTCACGTACACTATGTGAGCTGTATGAATTATTAAGTATTAAATCGATTCAGACAAGCGTGTACCATACACAAACAGATGGCTTGGTCAAAAGATTTAATAAGACTTTAAAAAATATGATTCGTAAGTTCGTGCACGAAGATGCTCGGAATAGGGATAGGTGGCTCGAACCTGTTATTTGCAGTACGAGAGGTCCCGCAAGCCTCCACAGGGTTTTCTCCGTTTTAATTGTTATATAGGCGTAAGCCCTGTGGCGTGTTAGACGTCATGAAGGAAAGTTGGGAGGAGGGACCTTCGCAAAGCAAAATTGAAATTCAATACGTTCTTGACCTGAGAGCAAAACTGCACACACTGGGGCATCTATCACAGAAGAATTTGCTACAGGCACAAGAACGTCAGTCCTGGCTGTATAACAGTGGAGCTCGGCTACGGGAATTTGCACCGGGAGATAAAGTACTTGTATTACTGCCCACATCGAGCTCTAAATTACTTGCAAAGTGGCAAGGGCCCTTTGAGGTCACATAGCAAGTTTGGGAAGTCGATTATGAGGTAGTGCGTACAGATAGGGGCGGGGCTTGTGAAATGTACCACCTCAACCTACTAAAACCATGGAGAGAGGTGGTCCCCGTATCCTTGGTGATGGTAGTTCCGGAGAGGGAGGAGCTTGGCCCGGAGGGGAGTCTAAAAGCCAATCAGTTCACCCCAGTACCTGGCGGAGACCACCTCTCGCCGTCACAACGTACGGAGGTTGCCAGGTTGCAAAATAATTTCTCTGATGTCTCGTCTCTCCCAGGCCCCACTAATCTCATAAAACACCACATCGAGACAATCCCAGGATTAGTAGTACGTAGTCGTACCTACCGCTTTCCCGAAAACAAGAAACAAGTAGTACGGGAAGAATTAAAGGCCATACTCAATATGGTGCGATTGCTCGGTCCAGTTCTGTGTGGATTATAGAAAGGTCAAACTTATTGACAAACTGCTCGATCTGTTGGGCTCAGCTCGCTTTTATTCGATGTTGACAAAGGGATATTGGCAGATCCCCTTAACGGCGATGTCCCGTGAGAAAACGGCCTTCACACCGTTTGGATTACACCAATTTGTGCGATCCGTTCGGTTTGTTTGGGGCCCCGGCTACGTTTCAACGTCTTATGGCCTGAATCCTCAGACCGCATGCTGCGTATGCCACTGCTTATTTGGA
Organism: Myxocyprinus asiaticus; assembly: GCF_019703515.2. Lineage (NCBI taxonomy): Eukaryota > Metazoa > Chordata > Actinopteri > Cypriniformes > Catostomidae > Myxocyprinus > Myxocyprinus asiaticus. The sequence continues at coordinate 43,394,207 of NC_059371.1, forward strand.
TGATATCATTATTTACAATAATGATTGGCAGCGGCACATGCAGCATCTGAGGGCGGTTCTGAGGTCGCTGCAACAAGCGGGGCTCACAGCAAAACCAAAGAAGTGCATGTCTCAAGACATCAGCCATGAAGTTAAAGCTTGGTTGTAAATGGGTCTTCCAAATGGACAATGACCCCAAGCATACCTCAAAAGTTGTGGCAAAATGGCTTAAGGACAACAAAGTCAAGGTATTGGAGTGGCCATCACAAAGCCCTGACCTCAATCCGATAGAACATTTATGGGCAGAACTGAAAAAGCGTACGCGAGCAAGGATGCCTACAAACCTGACTCAGTTACACCAGTTCTGTTTGGAGGAATGGGCCAAAATTCCAACAACTTATTGTGAGAAGCTTGTGAAAGGCTACCCAGAATGTTTGACCCAAGTTAAACAATTTAAAGGCAATGCTACCACATACTAACGAAGTGTATGTAAACTTCTGACCCACTGGGAATGTGATGAAAGAAATAAAAGCTGAAATAAATTATTCTGTCTACTATTATTCTGACATTTCGCATTCTTTTTTTTTTATCCCCTTTTCCTCCCAATTTAGAATGCCCAATTCTCACTACTTAGTAGGTCCTTGTGGTAGCATGGTTACTCACCTCAATCCGGGTAGCGGAGGACAAGACTCAGTTGCCTCTGTTTCTGAGACCGTCAATCCATGCATTTTATCACGTGGCTCGTTGTGCATGACACAGCAGAGACTCCGCATGTGGAGGCTCATGCTACTCTCCACGATCCACACACAACTTCCCACACGCCCCATTGAGAGCGAGAACCACTAATCACAACCTCAAGGAGGTTAACCCATGTGACTCTACCCTCCCTAGCAACCGGGCCAATTTGGTTGCTTAGGAGACCTGGCTGGAGTCACTTACACACCCTGGATTCGAACTTGCGACTCAAGAGGTGGTGGTCAGCTTCAATACTCGCTGAGCTACCCAGGCCCCCCAACATTTCACATTCTTAAAATAGTGATCCTAACTGACCTAAGACAGGGAATGTTTTCTACAATTAAATGTTGATTAAATTGTGAAAAACTGAGTTAAAATTTGATTTGGCTAAGGTGTACGTAAACTTCTGACTTCAAGTGTATATCAAACACCAGACAAACCTATTATTACAATAAATGTTATATTTAGCTTGGTTGTTTTTCAGTAGAGTGAATTAAAGAGCACCTATTATGGTTTTTCAAATATTACCTTTCATGTAGTGTGTTATATAGCTGTTTGTGAATGTAAAAAAGTCTGCAAAGTTTCAAAAATCAAAGTGCATGACAAATGGAGTTATTGACTCCCAAAAGAAAGAACCAGTTCTGAACACCTGAAACGAGTGGTTAGTAATTCCAGACTTACTTCCTGTACTAACCTACATAATTTGGTAACAAAAAACCCCCTCAGGTCTTCACTGGCTGCTCGCGAACAGCTTTGACCCGCCCTCAAACACTACGCTAAGCGGTAGACCAATCGCAACAGACTGGGAAATCTGGCCAATCAGAGCAGAGTAGGCTCACTGAAAGGAGGAGTTTAGAATGAATCCTTTAGAACTGATCATTAAACGAGTCGTTTTTGACACTGGGGGGAAAAAAAAGAAAAGGTAATGCTGCAATTTAAATTATGAGCATATTAAAGTTAAAAGTGTTTTTTGAACTTGGATGCATGTAAATCTATTGTATGAGACCTTTAAAACAAAATTAGGCACGTTTAAAAGCCATAATAGGTGCTCTTTAACTCCAGATGATGTTTCTCTGTATGTCACTAGCTTGTGACTCGAGTCTTTTGAATTCATCCAAATGAAAAAAATCACTACAAAAAGAAATTTTAACTTCAACAGAATAACCCTGGTAATATAATGTATATTTATAACATATATTTATATCCAAAAGGCATATTGACTGTCTCTATAAAAATAATATAATTATGACAACAACAACTGGTATAAGTTATCTGAAGATCAGGAGACCATGCTGCTATAATGTCTTTTATGGGACGTTTAAGCGACGTTTTTAGGACATTAGTAAAAGTTTGTCAAGAATGAACTTTACCAACACGTCTTCAAACTGGACTAAAATATAAACATGAGTTTAGCCACAGACAGAAAGTGTAAATAAACCTGTTCTGAAGTGTTTTAGTTGTTTTGTTCACCTCTTGTATATGACCAGTAATCCCAAAAGTATTTACACAAACTTCAGGAAACCAAAACTAGTTTGTTTCTTTTTGTTTCTCCTGAAACTGAATATTTTAAGCTTCCGACACAAAACAATGCGACATGCGTACATAAGCTTATTTTACAGTCATTAAGAAACAGAGAAGGATCAGAGAGACAAATGTACAAAATGAACAGAAAAATAAATATAAATCTCACAAATGATGTAAAACACATTGAACACGTACCGAACTGAGAGCTCAAACTGTAGTAGTGTCTGAATTCGTCCCCTATTCACTATATAGTGCACTATTTTGGGTGTCTTCTTATTCTGTTTTAATGATTTGGGGTGTCGGAGTTCTTTCTACTTCTTGTGTTTTCTGGCGGTTTTTAAAACAACTGCTGGTGAATTTCCGACATCTGCTGGACTGGAGTGTTTAAAATACCAACATCTGATTAATCAGTCCTGTTGTCTAACTTTAAAATACATTATATACTTTAAACAGTTTTAAAGCATTATGCAGTAAAATGAAATGAAAGTTCTTCTATTTCCAAGGACATTATTGTTTCTATGATTTAGAATCTCTTATGTGCTACATATTTAAAGGTTTAGTTCACCCAAAAATGAGAATTCTCTCATGTGTATGACTTTTTCATCTGCTGAACACAAAGATTTTAAGAAGAATATTTCAGCTCTGTAGGTCCATACAATGCAAGTGAATGGGTACCAAAAATTTGAAGCTCCAAAATCCACATAAGTGCAGCATAAAAGTAAAAAGATTTGATAGGTGTGGGTGAAAAACAGATTAATATTTAAGTCCTTTTTTATTATAAATTCTTCTCCCTGCTCAGTCAATTTCCACTTTCACTTTCTCATTCGCATTCTGTTTTTGGTGATTCACTTTTTTTTATTGATTCATATATTAAACAAAGAACAGCAAAACATATACAAACAGAATCAATACTAAACCCCACTAATACCCCCACCCCCAATCCCCAACCCCACCCCGGCCCCCAACTACACCCCAGTGGTCACACATGATTAATGACACACACACACACACACACAAAAGTAATAAAATCACACACATTAACCACTACACCTCTCTCTCTCCACTGCACCTCCCCGAGAGCCCTCCAAAAACGCCAGATATTTGTCCCATTTCCCCACAAAAAAGTCCAAATTCCCCAGTCTTCTAGATGACCCTTCCTAAAAGCCGCCACCCTCCCCATCTCCGAGCACCACTCCTGAAATGGGGGTGCTCCAGACAACTTTCATTCCCTTAAAACTATTTTTCTGGTGATCATGATGCTGGTTATGACCCAACTCTTTATATGCCTATTCTCCACATCTATGACCGCCCCATTGCCCAAAACACAGAGTCTGGGGCAAAATGAAATTTGAGTGCCCAATACATCACATAAAACTCTGAACCTTCAACCAAAACTCTTGGATCTTAACACACGACAAAAAGACATGGGTTGTGTCTCCATCTTCCAATTGACATCACCAGCAGTGGGGTGTGTCTTTAAGACCAAGCCTATACAATCTAGAGGGGGTCCAATAGAATTTATGTAAAATCTTGAACTGCATAAGGCACACCCTTGCATCTCTAGATGAAGACTTGACATTTTTTAAAATTCTAGCCTACACTCACTCCTCCAATACCAAGTTTAAATCTTTCTCCCATAATCTTTTGATAGAAGTTAAAGCGCCATCCCTCAGACTCTGAATTAGCAGGGAGTAATACACTGATACCTCATGACCTTTTCCAAAAGCAGTAATCACCACTTCCAAAGTATCTGCCGCTTTAGGGGGGGTGTATGCTACTCCCAAAAATAGTACAGAGCAGGTGGCGCAGCTGTAAATATCTAAAGAACTGAGATCTAGGAATCCTAAAATGTTGAACCATATTTTCAAAAGATCTCAACACTCCACTCTCATATAGGTCACCGAGTGTATTAACCTCCCTCACAATCCACTCTGACCAGCAGAAAGGGGACTTATTAATACGTAGTTTTGGGTTCAGCCATATGCTCGAGGCAACATTTAAATAAATGTCTGAATTAAACACACTGGAAACTTTTGTCCATACCACGTGCAAATGCGAGATAACGGGGTGTAACTTCTCAAGTTAGTTTAACAGAAAGGCTTTGCAATGGCAAAATAGGGGCAAGAACTTCCTGTTCAATACAAAACCAGGAAGGGGCTCTCTCAGGTGGAAGCGATCAATGAGCCAAATGTCTGAGACTGAATGCATAACAATAAAACAAAATCTTGGGTAGGCTTAGTCCACTTTTGTCAATTGGCCTATGTAACTTATTGAAATGTAATCTGGGATGCTTACCATTCCAAATGAAGGACTTCACTATGCTATCAGATTGCTTGAAATAAGAGAGGGGGACATCTACAGGGAGAAACTGTAGCAGGTAGTTGAATTTTGGAATACAATTAATTTTAATAACATTAACTTTCTCAATCATATATATATGTAATGAAGCCCACCTGCCCACGTCACTCGAAAACCTTTTTATTAAGGGGTCAAAATGAACTAATCAAATAACACAAATTTGCTGGGAATAATATGCCCAAATATTTAATGCCCTGTTTGGGCCACTGGAAGGTGCCCAGCTGAAAAGCCGTTACTGGGCAGTACGCTGTCAGAGCCAAAGCTTCGGATTTAGACCAACTGACTCTATATCATGAGAACTTAGAAAAGGAATTAATAATTCTGTGGAGGCAAGAAATAAATCTAGTGGGGTCGGAGATGAATAATAAAATATCATCTGCATAAAGCAAAAGCTTATTCGCCATACCTCCCGCCATCACCCCTGGAAAATCATCTTCCTTTCTTATCGTAGCTGCTAATGGTTCCAGGGCAAGACAGAACAATAATGGGGAAAGAGGGCAACCCTGCCGAGTGCCCCTATCCAGAGTAAAATAATCTGAAATGAATCCATTTGTTTGTACCACCACTACCGGGTGTCTATAAAGCAGCTTACTCCATCCAATAAAAGTGTTCCCGAACCCGTACATTTCCAAAATCTTAAAAAGATCATTTTTTACAATATTTTAACATCTAGCTGGATCAGGGAAATTGGACGGTAACTCTTACACTCACTTAGATCTTTGTCCTTTTTAAGAATCGGACTGATCCGGGCTTGTGTCATGGTTGGCGTAAGCTTTCCATTCTTTAATGATTCTGTATAAACTTCTAGCAAAATTGGAGCCAGTTCTGTAGCATAAGATCTAAAAAATTCAGCAGCAAAGCAGTCAGGCCCTGGAGTCTTGCCTGTAGGCAAGCTCTTAATTACCTCGCCCAGCTCCTCCAAGGTTATCTCAGAATCAAGAGAATTGTTTTGCTCAGCTGGGAGGTTAGGGAGTTCTAATGGTTCCACAAAGTTTCTAATATTTTCATCAATAGATGAAGATGTGGAACTATAGAGATCATGATAGAATTCTTTAAAAGCATTATTAATATCAATGGCCGAGGTAAATATTTCACCACCAGCAGATTTCACTGAGGGAATGGTAGAAAAAGACTTGCCCTGAATAGCCAAAACTCCACCTTCCACGACAAAATAGTATTATATCTGTATTTCAATCGGGTCAATTCTCTGAGGCCATCAGACGACATTCAGCACTTCAGCTCTGCCTTGGCACTTTTAATATTCCCTTCCAACTCCACGAGTTCTCGTGCTTTGGATTTTTTGATGAATGAGGCATACTGTATGACCCAACCCCTAAGAACCGCCTTAAGTGCCTCCCAAGCCACACCCACAGAGGATACTGAGGACCAGTTGGTCTCCATATAGATACTGATTTCAGCCTTTAACATTTGTTGGAATTCAGGATTTTGCAAAAGGGATACATTAAAGCGCCAACTATATGATTTATTTTTCTCCGTATGTGGCAACATTTCTAAACTCACCAGGGTGTGATCTGAGACTAAAATGTTTCCAATTGAATAATCAACAACAGATGAAATGAGGGACCTAGATATATAAAAAAATCTATTCTAGAATAAATCTTATGGACTGATGAAAAAATATATAGTCTCTACCAGATGTGTTCAAATGTCTCAATATCTGTAAGACCAAGATTTTTACACATCCTGTGAAGTGTCACTGTTGCTCTAGGGGGCTTACACACTTTTGCTTCACTATGATCAAGGACTGAGTCCATCAAAAGTTTAAAGTCTCCTCCCAACATTCTTCAAGATCTATAAAAAGCCCTGATCATCAGTGTTAGGTGCGTAAATAGTAGCCAAAATCAACCTTTGCCCCTGAATACAATTTCTGCTAAAACAATAATGATTCTTCCTAATTTATCTTTAATCTGTTTGAGACATTTGAATTATAGATGTTTACTTATCAGTGTAATGACTCCCCTTCCCTTACTTGAGCCAGCACTAAAAAAAAACATGTCCACCCCATATCTTCCCAAATTTTTCAGCTTCCTATGGGGAAAGATGTGTTTCTTGAAGAAACACTATATCATGTTTCTTACATTTAAGAAAATAAATAACCTTCCTTCTTTTTATGGGGTGCCCCAACCCATTCAGATTCCACGTGGAGAGAGACAATCCACTCATATTAACATTTGACATTTTGACATATTAGAAAAAATAGATTGTGTGTCAAAAATTAAATTATAACAACCACATTCCAACATTAGTGCAACAATCAAACCCCGAACTTCCCCCCAAACAAAAAACACAGAAAAAAGAATATATGCTCATTAACCCTGCGCATGACAGCGCCAACTGGTGTCCATCCCTCTAAACTCAAACAGTCCATGTGTGCCTACGAGAGCTCCGAAGGTGTATTCCTCTACAAAACAAACTCCAGCTGCTAGGCAGAACCAGCACAAAAAGAAACAATAAAGGCACCCAGATTCCTCGGACAGTCAATTGAATGTTCAGTGAGTCAGGCCCACTCAGCTGCATAGAAAGTATCACACAATAACCTACACACACCATTGACTTTATGAAGGACATCGCTTGCTGTGGGCATGTAAATATTTTGCGGCCATCCAAAGTATCTATTCTCAATTTGGCCGGGAACATCAGTGCAAAAGCGACTTTCTTGCATTCCTTGAATTGATCACGTTTCTCTTTTGTCGAATTCGCAAAGTCTGGGAACAAGAAAATGTTGTGGTTCTTCCAAGAAAGCCTTCCGTTACTCCTCGCCTCGTGTAACAAAAGATCTTTATTGGATGATGTCAGATATTTGGCCAGAACTGATCGGGGCCTGTCTCCCTCAGCGGATCGCTGAGCCGGAATTCTGTGAGCTCGCTCGATTTCCAGCTTATGGCCTGTTATGTCGATCAGACTCGGGAAGAGCCCATCCAGAAATTTCACCATATTTCAACCTTCTTCGTCTTCAGGAATTCCAACAATTCGGACGTTGTTTCGCTGGCTACGATCCTCCAAATCCTCCAGTTTTTCCCAGACATGCTCCATGTCAATCTTGGTCACTAGCAGATTAGCAGCTAATTCCCTCTCCGATGACTCCAGATAATCGATCCGTTTCTCAACATCCGACACTCTTGTAACAATCTCAGTGAATTTAGTCTCCATGGCAGTGATCGATTGGCATATTACAGCAAGATCCTCCAAGTCAGCAATGACCTTCGCCAGCATTGCCGACATGTTCAACAGTTGATGCTGAATGTCCTTCTCTGCACTGTCCAAATTGAGTACCGGGCTTGCGGCCTCCTCAGAGGCTTCAGCTTTAGCACGTAAGTGTTTTTTAATGTCTCCAGAGCCCGAGGATTTTCAATTCTTTGAAATATTTTCCTCCTAGAACAGTCAAGAATCAGAGTGTATCGAATCTCAACAGTTTATGACATAAAAAGTGTTAAAACTAGCAAAGTGTGTAGAGCTAACCGTTCACACATCCGAAACTCGCATGGCGCCATGCGACTCCGATTCACATCCTTCTTGCATATCGCCCCCTAATGGGCAGAGAGGAGAATTTATGACAAAAAATTACTTAAATATTGATCTGTTTCTCACCCACTCAGATGCAGAGGTAAATGTCTAAACCAGCTGGGAACTACTGCCTGCTGCACCTCCGCTGATGCCAGCTTCAGTTGTCCAGCTACAGGGTCATCAGCTGGGAGCCACCTATCATGGATGTTTCACCCCATTAATCCCAGAACATCTCCTGGTGGAATAGTGGTCAGGAACGTCTCCCTACCAACCCCCACAGCTGGACACCGGATCCTCTCGATTGCCTCTCATTCTTGCTCTCCCATCAAGACATTCCTCCTTTCAACCAGGGTTCAACCCCCTATGAGCAAACCTACCCTACATCAGAGGCCTCTTCTCTGTTAGAAAAAGCACAAGTTATCAAACTACCACCCATCCTGTGCCTGTCCTTAAACCAATCCTCCAACATATTAAGTAGGCGAGCGACAAGAGACTGCGTCAGCCACCCCTCCAAAGTCTAGCTTGGCCTGGGTTTGCTCCCCCACTCAGTCCCTCTCCAGAAACCCCTGGAAAAGGACAGAGTGGGTCAGCGGAAATAGCTCCTCCACATTGTTTTCCTCTTATACTTGCTACCTCACAACAGATAGCAATTGTTCCCTATTCCTACTTCCTCACTTCTGCACACTCCACTTTTCATTCTTCCTTCTTAACCATAGCCAGAAACTCCCTTTTTCTGCTTCCTCTGTCATTTCCTTTAGAGACTTCTTCATCGCTTATCCAAAGATACCAGTGTTTTTCAACAGGTGTTGATTTGATGTTCCAATAAATCCTCAGCACGCAAACTTTGTTGCAGGGTGTGGCAGCCTTCAATCCATTTTCCCTGCACTTGGTAGACAGATCAGCATATTTTAGCTTCATTCTCTCATAAGCTGCCTTCAGTCCCTCTTCTCGTGGGACAGTAAGTTAAATCATTATGATTTTCCTAGCTGTTGCAGACCATAACACTATGTCTGGCCTCAGGAGGTGATGGCAATCTCAGTAGGAAATTTTAACTGCTGACTAAGGTCGACCATCATTAGCCATCACTTCCATGTGCCAGGATTGACTTTTCTTCCCTCTGTGCTGTGCCTTGTGCCACCTCCCTTTTTAAAAAACTAAGTGTACTTCCTCTGAGGAGCATGATGGCCTTTATTGGCCTTTATTAAACAAACCTCAAGGATCTCTGTCAGGTTTCGTAGAACATGATCATGCCACCACCTGTACCGTCCTTGTGCCATGGCGGTCTTGCACCCAGCCAACACCACAGAGGGGACAACCCTCTTCTTTACCAATCCACAGAGACAAATTTCCAGGACTTGAAAGAGTTTCATAGGCAGATCTTATTAGAAAACTAGTCTGGCCTGGGGTATCAAATCAAATCACTTTATTGTCACTCAAACATATACACAAGTGCCACAGTGGGTGAAAGTCTTGGGTGCAGTTCTGAGCAATATAGCAGTCATGACAGTGATGAGACATATACCAATTTACAATAAACATCAGATTTACACAACAAAACTTACATATCTAATATACACATAATTACACAAAACACAATATACAAATAATAATATACAATGTACATTATACAATACACACAATATAGAATACACATACACACAATATAGAATACACAGTATACAATAAAAATAGTATATATAAAATATACAGTAGTTTGTATTGTGCTGTACTGACATTCAGGCTGACGGTTCGATGGCTGAGTCTGGAATCTCCGCAGACATCCAAGTTTCTGTAAGGCAGATAATGAAGCAGTCCCTTGTCTCTCATTGGAAAGAGATATGGGCTCTCAGCTCGCAGAGCTTGTTGCCCAGAGACTGAACATTTGACAGCAGAATACTGGGTAGCGGGGGTCGATTTGCACAACATCTTAGTCTGATGAGAACGCCGTCTCTTCTTCCCCTTTTCTGGCTACATTTCCGCAGCCGGGCTGCCCAGACAAAGGGCTCCGCTGGCGTGTTTGAAAACAGCAGGTCGGCATTGAGGTATTTAAAGTCCGTTTTCGGTGTGCTATTGCAGAACCAATGTCCAAAAGTGTTTGTCTATCATAGACAATAAGGCAGATAACATCCAAGACAAAAAACATAAGAATTGTAGAAAAAGCAAACAAAAAACTGCAATATTGGGTCGGAGCTCGCAACGCAGCAGCCATACTTGGCGACATCTTGAGTTCATATCTGGGATGGCATGATGTTGACTAAATCATGAGAGAATTTTTAAAGGGATAGTCCACTCGAGGTCACGTGACGCCAAGCAAGAATCAGACATGTGAGTGACGAGCTCTGCGCACTTTGCTAAATTTTTAATTATTTTCATGTTATAATCTGGTGAAATTTGATACACCCAGTTACACATTTGCTCTTTGAGGCAAAACATGTCAATGAAGTCAAAATCCTCGGGCTCTGGTGACATTAAAAGACACTTACGTGTTCAGGATGAAAGCCCCGACAGGCCTACAGACCGGGGACTCGATTTGGATGGCGCAGCAGGAGAGGTGATCCAGCATCAGTTGTCCAACATGTCGGTGATGATGACGAAGGTTCTTGCTGACTTGGAGGATCTCACTGTAATACGTCAATCGATTATGGTGATGGAAATAAAATTCTCTGAGTTAGTTACAAGAGTGACTAATGCTGGGAGACGAATCGATTGTCTGGAATCTTCGGAGAGGGAATTAACCGCTAATCCGCCTGTGACCAATGTTGATCTCCTTGAAAAGCTGAAGATCTTGAGAATAGAATCCGCAGGAATAATGTTCGAATTGTTGGAATTCCTGAGCATGAGGAGGACAGAGATGGTGAAATTCCTAGATGAGCTTTTCCCGAGTCTGCTCGACATAACAGGCCACAAGCTGGAAATCGAGTGAGCTCACAGAGTCCTAGCTCACAGATTTGCTGAGGGAGATCGATCGATTCTGGCCAGATTTCTGAGATCATCTGATAAAGATCTTGTGTTGCGCCAGGCGAGGAGGAAAGGAAAGCTTTCTTGGAAGAACCATAATATTTGTTCCCGGACTTTGCGAGTTCAACAAGAGAGAAACGCGATCGGTTCAAGGAATGTAAGAAACTCTTAAAGATCACTTTTGCTCTGATGTTTTCGGCCAAACTGAGAATAGAAACGAAGGACGGTCGCAAAGTATTTACATGTCCCAATCAGGCAATGTCTTTTATTGAATCAAGGGGTGAGTAAACCATTGGGTGTTTCTCATGTGAGTGGGTCGACTCGCTGTACTTACTCTGGCTTTTGAGGAAGCTTGGCTTCATTTTGGTTTCTTTTTTCTTTTTGCGTTGGCTCCGCCAAGCGGCTGGAGTTTGTTTTGTGAATAACACTTTTCCTTAAACTTTTGCATTGACGAAAGATTACTTTTGCATTTAAGTTCCCGGCCAGTTTGAGAGTGGACACTATGGATGACTGCAAAATATCTACATGTTCACACAAAGGATATCTTTTATAAAGTTGACAGATTGTGTAAGTCGGTATATACTTTTATGCGTCCTCCGAGTGAATTGACTCGACCATCTGGGGAACCGGGATGCCGGTTTTGTTTCTTTTTGTATTGGTTCCACCTAGCGGCTGGAGCTTGTTTTATTGAATAACACTCCTTTGGACAGCTGTGGATTAATCTGTTCATTCTTCGTGCTTATTCCTCCTGCTGGCTGGAGTTTGTTTTGTTGAGCATTTTTACGGGACATTGGAATGATTACGTCATCCGCTGAACTTATAAGCCGGCTCACTGAACATTCGTCTGTCTGTCCGAGGAATCTGAATGGTTTTATATCAGCTGGAATTTGTTTTGTGGAAGATCACACCTTTGAGACAGTTCTGTGAATGAATCTACATGTTTTTGTGTTCATTCTTCCTATTGGCTGGGGTTTATTTTACAAAGTATTTTCTGTTATGTAATTTTGCCTCACAATTTGTGAGGCAAAATTGAGCAATCCGATGGCAAAGTTGTCATGGGGGCTTGTGGGCGTTCATGGACCTTTTGAGTTTAGAGGGATTGTCGCCGGTTGGCGCTTTCATGCGTGGGGTTAATGCGCACGTTTTTCTTTTTTCTGTTTGTTTTGTTCAGGGGGAAGTTCGGGGTTTGATTGTTTCACTAATGGGGAATGTGGTCTGTATAATTTTATAATATAAAGTTTTTGATGCACAATTTATATTTTCTACTATATCAAAATGTCAAATGTTAATATGAGTGTACTATCTCTCTCCACATGGAATATGAATGGGTTGTGGCACCCCATAAAAAGAAGGAAGGTTATTACTTTTCTTAAACGTAAGAAATATGATATTGTGTTTCTTCAAGAAACACATCTTTCTCTGCAGGAAACTGAAAAATTTGGGAAGATATGGGGTGGACATGTTTTTTTTTAGTGCTGGCTCAAGTAAGAGCAAGGGAGTCATTATATTGATTAATAAACATCTACAATTCAAACGTCTCAAACAGACTAAAGATAAATTAGGGAGAGTCATTATTGTTTTAGCTGAAATTCAAGGGCAAAGGTTGATTTTGGCTAATATTTATACACATAACGCTGATGATCAGGGCTTTTTTATAGATCTTGAAGGGATGCTGCAAACCGCTGGCACCCCTCATAATATAATATTGGGAGGAGACTTTAATCTTTTGATGGACTCAGTCCTTGATCACAGTGAAGCAAAAGTGTGTAAATCCCTTAGAGCAACATTGACGCTTCACAGGATGTGTAAAAATCTTGGTCTTACAGATATTTGGAGACTTTTGAACCCATCTGGTAGGGACTATAAATGTTCTTCATCAGTCCATAAGATTTATTCTAGAATAGATTTTTTTTTTATATCTAAATCCCTCAATTCATCGGTTGTTGATTGCTCAATTGGAAACATTTTAGTCTCAGATCACGCCCTGATGAGTTTAGAGGTGTTGCCATATACAGAGAAAAAGAAATCATATAGTTGGCACCTTAATGTGTCCCTTTTGCAAAATCGTGATTTCCAACAAATGTTAAAGACTGAAATCAATGTTTATATGGAGACCAACTGGTCCTCAGTATCCTCTGTGGGCATGGCTTGGGAGGCACTTAAGGCAGTTCTTAGGGGTCGGATCATACAGTATGCCTCAATCTTCAAAAAATCCAAAGCACGAGAACTCGTGGAGTTGGAAGAGAATATTAAAAGTGCAGAGGCAGAGCTGAAGCGCCATATGTCAGCTGATGGCCTCAGAGAATTGACCCGATTGAAATATAGATATAATACTATTTTGTCGCGGAAAGTGGAGTTTTGGTTATTCAGGGCAAGACAGTCATACTTTGAGTCGGGTGACAAAGCAGGGAAGCTTTTGGCTAGATATATAAAGCAGAGAGAGTCTCTTTCTATCATTCTCTCAGTGAAATCTGCTGGTGGTGAAATTTTTACCTCAGCCATTGATATTAATAATGCCTTTAAAGTGTTCTATCTTGATCTTTATAGTTCCACATCTTCGTCTACTGATGAAGATATTAGAAACTTTGTGGAACCATTAGATCTTCCTAAACTGACGATTGAGCAAAAAAAACCTCACTTGATTCTGAGATTAACTTGGAGGAGCTTGACGAGGTAATTAAGTCCCTACCTACTGGCAAGGCTCCGGGTACAGATGGTTTTGCCGCAGAATTTTTTAGATCCTTTGCTACAGAACTGGCTCCACTTTTGTTAGAAGTTTATACTGAATCATTAAAGAATGGAAAGCTTCCTCCAACCATGACACAAACCCGGATCAGTCTTTCTTAAAAAGGACAAAGATTCAATCGAGTGTAAAAGTTACCGTCCAATCTCCCTGATCCAACTAGATGTAAAAATATTGTCAAAAATTCTGGCTCACTGATTAAGTAAGGTTATGACATCTCTTATACATATAGCTCAGGTGGGGTTTATTTGGGGCCATAGCTCTTCTGATAACATCAGGCGTCTCATCAATATCATGTGGTCAGTAGCGAATGATCAGTCTCTGGTCACTGCCATCTCACTTGACGCCAAAAAGGTGTTTGATATGGTAGAATGGGATTATCTTTTTCAGATTTTGGAAATGTATGGGTTCGGGAGTACATTTATTGGTTGGATTAAGTTACTTTATAGACACCCTGTTGCAGCGGTACAAACAAATGGATTAATTTCAGATAATTTTACTCTGGATAGGGGCACTTGACAGGGTTGCCCTCTTTCCCCTTTATTGTTCTGTCTTGCCCTGGAACCATTAGCAACCATGATAAGAAAGGAGGATGATTTTCCAGGGGTGGTTGCGGGAGGTGTGGCGCATAAGCTATTAATTTAATTTAATTAATTTTATTTATTTATCACACATTATACGTTTGCACATATACAGTGAAATTCTTTTTTTTTTTCACATATCCCAGCTAAGCTGGGGTCAGCAGAGCTTCTGCTTTACGCAGATTATATTTTATTATTTGTCTCTGAACCTACTAGATCTATGCCTTGCCTCCACATAATTATTAATTCCTTTTCCAAGTTCTCAGGATACAAAGTCAGTTGGTCTAAATCCGAAGCTTTGGCTCTGACAGCCTACTGTCCAGTAATGGCTTTCCAGCTGGGCGCCTTCCAGTGACCCAAACAGGGCATTAAGTATTTGGGGATTTTATTCCCAGCAAATTTGTCTGATTTAGTTAGTGTTAATTTTAATTTTAGTTTCGAGTGATGTGGGCAGGTGGGCTTCATTACATGTATCGATGATTGGGAAGGTTAATGTTATTAAAATGAATTGTATTCCAAAATTTAACTACCTGCTACAGTCTCTCCCTGTAGATGTCCCCTCTCTTATTTCAAGCAATTTGATAGCATAGCGAAGTCCTTCATTTGGAATGGTAAATGTCCCAGATTGCATTTTAATAAGTTACATAGGCCAATAGACAAAGGTGGGCTAGGCCTACCCAAGATTTTGTTTTATTATTATGCGTTTGGCCTCAGGCATTTGGCTCATTGGTCGCTTCCACCTGAAAGAGCCCCTCCCTGGTTTTCTATTGAACAGGAAGTTCTTGCCCCTATTTTGCCACTGCAAAGCCTTTCTATCAAAGTAACTGGAGAAGTTAAATCACACCCCGTTATTTCACATTTGCACGTGATTTGGACAAGAGTGGCCAGAGTATTTAATTCGGACATTTATTTAAATGTTGACTCAAGCATATGGCTGAACCCCAAATTATGTATCAACAAGTCCCCTTTCTGCTGGTCAGAGTGGATTGTGAGGGGGGTTTACTACACTCGGCATCCTGTATGAGAGTGGAGTGTTGAGATCTTTTGAGAATTTGGTTCATCATTTTACGATTCCCAGATCTCAGTTTTATAAGTATTTACAGCTGCGCTACATGCTCTGTACTGTTTTTGGGAGTAGCACACACCCCCTAAAGCGGCAGATGCTTTGGGAGAGGTGATTACTGCTTTTGGAAAAGGTCATGAGGCATCAGTGTATTAATCCCTGCTAATTCAGAGTCTGGGGGATGGAGTCTTGACTTCTCTCAAGAGAGTATAGGAAAAAGATTTGAATTTGGTATTGCAGGATGGAGTGTGGACTAAGATTCTGAAAAATGTCAAGTCTGTATCTAGAGATGCAAGGGTTCGTCTTATGCAATTTAAGATTTTACATAGATTTTATTGGACCCCCTCTAGATTGTATAGGCTTGGTCTTAAAGACACACCCACCTGCTGGCGATGCCAATCAGAAGTTGGAGACACCCATGTCTTTTGGGGGTGTGTTAAGATCCAGGAGTTTTGGTTGAGGATTTGGAGTTATTTGTGTGATGTTTTGAACATTCAGGTTTTGCTTTGTCCCAGACTCTGTATTTTGGGTGATGGGCGGTCATGAATTTAGGGGATAATCACATTAAAAATTGGGTTCTGACCAGTCTCATGATCGGCAGGCAAGTAATTTGAAGGGGTTGGAAGTCAAGTGGAGCACCCTCTTTTTCGGAGTGGTGTGTGGAAATGGGGAGGGTAGCTGCATTTGAGGAAGCGGTAAGTAGAAGGCTGGGGTTTAAGGACTTATTTGTTAAAAAATGGGGCAAATATTTAGTTTTTTGGGGGGAATCTCGGGGAGGGGATGTGGAGAGTGTAGTTTAGTTTAATCATGTATGCTTATTATTATTTTATTTATATATATATATATATATAGGGATTGTGTGTGTGTGTGTGTTATGTGGGACCACAGGGGTGTTCGTTAGGGGTCAGGGTGGGATTGTATTAGTGGGGTTTAAATGTAAAATGTTGATTCTTTATATATGTGTTGAGTTTTTCACTGTCATGTGCATATGAATCAATAAAAATGTTAATTACAAAAAAAAGGGATAGTTCACTCAAAAATGAGAATTTAGAGAATTTAAAAAATATATATTGTGCTCAGTGATACAGTGGCAGTTTATGTTGACAACCTCTTCAAGCTTCAAAAGAAAGCAAAAGTATAATTCAGAAGTCTAATAATTTATTCCATGAGACTTGTGATTGTTCTGAAAGCATACAAGGAGGTTTGGTGAGAAACAAACCGAAATCTAATGTTTTATTTAGTAAAACTGTTGACCGAATGTTGATCAGTCAACAGGAGTGCATGCTCATATGATTGCTCGAGAGCAGTATTGCTCGCGAGAGGGGGCGTTCAAGTAAAAACTCGCTTTATCTAAAAACAGGTTCCCACAGCGATACTAACAACAGAAAACAACACAGCTGCACACAAACCAGAGAACCGAACTTATTAAATATGTATATGAAGAGCTTGTTGTGGAAGAATAGATGCATTTCTATATGCAGCCTCATTTGTTTGAAACGGTACTTGGAAATCAAACTAAGAGGGATTGAAGAGTCTGAGGCAGCCACAGTCACACCGCGTCTTACACTGACAGCAAACGATACGTGATAAAAGGTATCTTTTATATGTTAATATGTTTTTTGTCCTAAACAGCAGTGACGAGCGACAGGATATTCTGTTGATTTCTATTTTCAGCATCACACTGGGTAACTCCATCTGCTGTGAACTGGCACTAGTCCAAAAACTTTCTCAGAACAGTATATTGAATTGAAGCCATCATCTTTTGAGCTTGATAAAAACGACTTGATTTTGGCCAAAAATGTTACACTTATTGAATGTTTTCGCTGAAGTCTCGCTCTCTTCAAGAGGAGTTTTGTCACACACACCAGTTCAGAATGTTGAAGACACACATTTGGGATGACATGAGAGTGAGTAAATGATGAGAGTATTTTCATTTTTGGATGAACTAACCCTTTAACATGCAGATCAGATAATCACCTATTCAGAACACAGCTCATCTACATTTATCCACATCAAGTAGCTTCTGTGTCCAGATAACTGATCGGATCTCTTTTCTTCTTGCAGTAGTATTCGAGTATGACATCAAATATGTCCCTGTCACCATGCTGACTGGAAACAAAACATAATGCTTTTTCACTCATGTAGAATATTTTTATAAAGTTGAATATAAATTAATCAAGTATAATTGATGTAAATATAGCCATTTTATTCTACAATTATTTCTGATGGTCAAAGCATATATCTTAATTTGTGTTTGTGGAGAGGTCTGTCTTGGAATGGAATGTGGGGCCCCTCGCATATGGTAAACTGAGTCTCCTGTGTTAACGCTAAAGAAAATACGGTGAGGTCTCTCCAAGGTGGTGTCCAGTGACACATATGGAATATATTAGCCATGCCTTGGGAGATCATATGTATAAAGGGGGACAAACCCATTTTGCGGGAGTTGCGCTCGGAGCAACTCGCCTTTTTATATCTGATAATAAAGTCTATTTTCTGGCATCAAAACTGGCACCTCTCACAGAGGTGGCAGAAGCCACAACAAATTGGCAACGATTAAATTAAACACTATAATGTCTTGATATCTGAATGTAAGAACCCATGATTATTTGTTTTGTTCTTGATTTTCTATGTGTTTAAATATGTCTGGAGAACAAATTTGCATGTGAGTTGCAACTTTATCAGTGTAAACTTGATCAGCCAACAAAACTAAGATAGGTAGAGTTTATTATTTTGTTAGGGACTGTCTTATGGAGAGATTGAGTGAGATGCTGTTAGTGCCCTGAATAAACAGAAACCTATGACCCCTTACTCTCTAAGGATGGCACCTTCAGACTTTGAATGGGAGAACTTGTTTCTCTTGGTGTCTCCACTCAGACAGGCGCGCCCCGAATTTAGAAAAGATAGATAGCAGATTCTTTTAATTAAGATTACATATTTTTCTTTTATTTTCTTGTTTTATATAAACAGTGTAGGCATTGGTTGATCATGGGTACACTGAGAGCTGCCTTTGAGACTAGAATTGAAGGAAAGAAAATTAAGAATGATTTGTTTCATTTCATGTTCTCTGTTTTTTCAATTTGCTGAAGTTGTGCTCTTAATATCAGTTCTCTTGATCTTTATATGTGACAAACTTACCAACATTGTGATGCTTTTTCCTTGGGTTTGTTCTGTGACCAATCATGCCAGATAAAATGGAAAATAAAGTCCCAACCTCCAATAGGGAGGCAGAACTAAGCAAACATTGTAAACAGTTTTGCTCAGATGCTCTGATATCTAACAATATAGAAGTTTTTTTTCCTTTTGGACATGCATAAAATTGAAAATGTTATTTGTGTTAGAAGTTCTGATTTGAAGATTTAAGAAATATCTTGGAGCTATTTGATTGTAAAAATAATTGAAAATGCTAAGGAAAAACTGATAATTGGTAGTAAGTGAAACCCATGGAGAAACATTAAGATTAAAATGAGCATCATAAATAACTTCATATTCATGAGTCTATTCTGTGTGTGTCTTTGATACTAACTATGTTTTACCCTTTTTTTTGTCATCATTATGTGCATGTTGTTTCATGAACTCAGTCTGGAACCAGTCACTCACCATTACAGATGGCTGGGCCAGATGATTTATGAAGCTGTTAATACTGCAAAAGGAAGTCCAGAGAAAAAAGACTGAAAATGATGTGGGCTTTTATACGATTGGACCTCCTGCTCTCATGACTGCTGGTAATCATTACTGATTTGACATTTCAAATGTGGATACAAATTTCTCTGGATAAGTTGATTTCAGTCTTATACGACTAACTGGATTTATGATTTTCCAAACTGCCATTCATGGGTTTAATACCCATGTCTAAATTGTTCTGAGGGTCTAAATTTAAATCCAGCATCTAACCGCTGATTAATTGATGTGAAGGTTAAATATTACAAATTTAATGGCAAAGTTAGAGTTACCTATTGGATTGGTTACTCCCCCAAATTTTCCAGAAAGTACCCTCACTTTAAAGAAAAAGGTTAGTGGGTGCTACAGATAGTTGATTGAGTGTCTTTTTTCTAGTAAACTATTTCTATTTTGAGATTAATCCATGAAAGTATCACTTTAGAGGCCTACAGTTTCTGCACTGTGAATTTTGGTTTTACCATTTAACTGAATCATTTGTCAAGAAATGCTGAGAAGTATAAAATAATAATAACTGAAAAATCTTATTGTTAAATGATGCTGAAACAGTAGAATATTAAAAAAAATAAGAGACATGAAAAATTAAAAGGACGTAGTGTATGATATTGATCAAATATTTCAAAACACAAGAGATTTGTCTGACTTTCCATTGTGCCACTTTACTACTTTAATTTGTTTAAAAAATTTAATTACTTTTCTGTTTGTTTAAAATGGTGATTTGTGTTGCTTCATTAGAATGAAAGTTCCTTCTCCTGAGAAAGAGTAAGAAAAGGGAGAAAGTAATTATAAGAGAGTTAATTGACTTTAAAAAGAAAAAGAAAGAGGAGATTATATTAGTAATAAAATGACATGACTACAAGATAGGTGTTGTAAATGTAAAGCTCTGCTTGAACAGAAGGCTAAATTAAGTTGTATTGAATGAAAAGAGAATGTCAAAAAAGAAAGGTAAAGTTTGTGTTTTATTAAAGATTTGATGGTTCTTGGTTTAGGGATCACAAGGTATATGGCATTCTCATGAAAGACAGATTGTTGCATCAACTACATTTCTCAATGTTCTTATTACAGATGCGAAGTGATAAGGAAAATTAAACAACAGGGATATTAGGGATATTGGTCTCCATTATTGCAAGCGAGGGTTGATGAGTTTTTGTCCACATGTAAAGTCTGTGCTCAAAACAATGTTATGTGGGCATGGTAAATAAAGTACACGGAATGCATTATATGCTTGTGGTGATATGCAGATTTAACAGATGGCTGGAAGCAGTACCATCAGCAGATCAAAGGTCAGCAACAGTAATCAAATTTCTAACAAGAGGTAATACCTAGATACAAAATACCGAAAGGTTCTACAGTTTTTGATATATGTTGTTTGAATGGACAAAAGAAAGTAGGGAATGAGTAAGTTGAAAGTTCTGGAAGAGGTTTTCTTGAAGATGGTTTAAGATGGGAAAGTTTGAAAGTAGTTAATATACTGAAATATTATATTATCACTATTTTCACTGTTGAAGAATAACTTAAATTATTATGAGATTCTAAAATGAAAAAGAAGGGGTGACTGTGATGAGATTGGAGACAGCGTGGGGGAGTGGAGTGTCACCCTCCGAATTCATCCCTCGCCTGGCGCTCATTCACACTCTGTTTAAGTTTGATAAGTGTCTGATTAAGACAGAAACACAAAAGCAGATGTAGAAGTGTGTGCTAAAGTCACATCTCTAAATTGTCATATTCTTTTGATTTTATTTTCTTTTATATGGAAAATGTGACCTGATAATAATGTTAGATACAGTGATATGAAGGAGAGGTTCAAACAGCTTTCCTCATCATGATTAAAGATTTTATATACTCAGAGGGCAATTTGAAGTTAAGTGCTTATACTAAAAATAAGAGATTCAGTTGAACGTTCATCTGAAAGAATAAATGTAGGTTCAAAAACTATCTAGAGACTTATAGAGACATAATGAGCTTCCTAGAAGCTTGACAGAGGCTACCTTTATTTTGTTTTGTTCTGATGTTAGTCCCCACCGTGATACATGGTCTTTAGTGATGTTTGTTAAAGGAGCAGAAATACAACCCGAATGGAAATTAATGATCTGTAAAAAAGTTCAATTGTAGCATTTTTCTTTTAATTTGGACAATTTTGATAGATGGTTGAATTTTGAATAATGCTTTGTGAATTTAACCATGTTATGAACTGTCTCCATATTTAAGCATTTGTTGATGGTTCCACTGGCTGTGACTGTTCTCAGGTGATGCTCCCTGAAACAAAAGAAAATATTTGTTTACTGATACCAAATTGTTAAGGATTGGCTAATAGGACTGAGCTGTATCAGACCAGTGGTAAAATGCATTCTGACACTGTGCCATCAGGGGATCATACCCTGTGTAAAGATTAATTATAGATTTAGGGGGTAAAGTTTTGAGAACCGTTGCAGACAAAGGAGTGTATTGCCTGACGTATTAAACAAACCTGGGAATACTGGTATCATGAAGAATTAAGATTGAAATCTGATTTATTACTTTTTACTTATGCTTTTATTGAACTCATGTACATTTTAATGTTAATGAAGAATGGAAAAAGAAAACATGGTGGTGACTAAAGATTAACATTGCTTGTCTTGTCTGTTTATACATTTAAATAGAATTAAGAAATGGGGTACATGATTGGCTAAAATTGGTATAATGATTGGAATAACAATCCTTGTGAGAGGAATAATATTCTGTTGTGCGTTACCATTGGTAAAATCATTCTTGATCTGCGCAACAGTGAAGCAGATGACACTGATCGATGTGAATGGTCCAATGCAATGACATCTACCCTGGATGGACAGAAAGACATCTACCTTTGGAGGAAATCGATTCCTCCAAAGAATATATATGATGAAATGAATGATGAGCCATGCCCCGGGATGAAAGTGCTAGCCTAACCTCTCCCCGGAGGTGACCCTCTACGATGCGCAAGGTATCTGGATTGAAGATACGGTATCTACATTAGAAAAAAGAACCCTTAATATTATTATGAATATTTTATGTTTGATATACTCTACATTATTGTGACAACCACAGGCAAGGCTGAACCAATTGCACGCTCATGCTTATAGGTTTCATTTATTGAATGAAGGTATAAGGAGACAGAATCTTTTTACTCCGTTCTTAATCAAATTTGAATGGAGACGTTTGGTTCTGCAATCTCCACTGGTGTGCGGTTGCATAATCTGGTCATTGGTGATGAAGCTGTGTGATTTAACTCAGTCACTAGATAGCATAACTGAGGAGAATGAATTATAAATTTGCACTCTGAATAAGGACAGTGAAGGTGGGACTTATGTAAGTCCCAGAGGGGGGATAATGTAGAATATTTTTTATAAAGTTGAATATAAATTAATCAAGTATAATCAATGTAAATATAGCCATTTTATTCTACAATTATTTCTGATGGTCAAAGCATATATCTTAATGTGTGTTTGTAGAGAGGTCTGTCTTGGAATGGAATGTGGGGCCCCTCGCATATGGTAAACTGAGTCTCCTGTGTTAACGCTAAAGAAAATATGGTGAGGTCTCTCCACAGTGGTGTCCTGTGACACATATGGAATATATTAGCCATGCCTTGGGAGATCATATGTATAAACAGGGACAAACCCATTTTGCGGGAGTTGTGCTGGGAGCAACTCTGCTTTTTATCTCTGATAATAAAGTCTATCTTCTGGCATCAAAACCCCAAGACTTCAAGAGTGATGTCTAACAGAGGTGGCAGAAGCCACAACAGTCACTAGTACACTGAACTGAGAATCGCCTATTTCGGACATAATACTGAGAACTGCTGATCAGTGAGCTGCTGATGAGCATGTGTGAACCAAGGACTTGAATGAGGGGGCAAAACGTTTCAATCGAGAGATGTAAATTAATTTTATTCTTGAGTAATATGCATGCAGATTAAATCTGAAGTTGTGATGAGCTGGGTCATGGTTTCTGTAAAACAAAAGGGTGAGTTGATTAAGACTAGTTTAATCACTTTATATGATTTAGACATGTTTAGAACATCCACATTTGTATACCAGTGTCAGTATTGGGTGCGTCAGGTGCAAAACTTTAATGTAGGATGTGTTGACAACTGAATGAAACACTGATGACAATAAACACCCTTATTATTATTACTTAAATAAAATGTAATCAGCAATATAAGCTTACATATGGCTTTATTGAATATATTCATGCATGTATTCTACAACTCCGGCATATTAGCATTATGTATAGTGACGTCATTATGCGATGACATACAGTTGAAGTCAGAAGTTTACATTCACCTTAGCCAAATACATTTAAACTCAATTTTTCACAATTCCTAACATTTAATCGTAGAAAACATTCCCTGTCTTAGGTCAGTTAGGATCACTACTTTATTTTAAGAATGTGAAATGTCAGAATAATAGTAGAGAGAATGATTTATTTCAGCTTTTATTTCTTTCATCACATTCCCAGTGGGTCAGAAGTTTACATACACTTTATTAGTATTTGGTAGCATTGCCTTTAAATTGTTTAACTTGGGTCAAACGTTTTGGGTAGCCTTCCACAAGCTTCTCATAATTCCAGCAACTTAATTTGGCCCATTCCTCCAGACAGAACTGGTGTAACTGAGTCAGGTTTGTAGACCTCCTTGCTCGCACACGTTTCTTTTAGTTCTGCCCACAAATTTTCTATCGGATTGAGGTCGGGGTTCTGTGATGGCCACTTCAATACCTTGACTTTGTTGTCCTTAGCCCATTTTGCCACAACTTTGGAGATATGCTTGGGGTCATTGTCCATTTGTGACCAAGCTTTAACTTCCTGGCTGATGTCTTGATATTTTGCTTCAATATATCCACATATTTTTCCTTCCTCATGATGCCATCTATTTTGTGAAGTGCACCAGTCCCTCCTGCAGCAAAGCACCCCCACAACATCACACTGCCACCCCCATGCTTCACGGTTGGGAAGGTGTTCTTCGGCTTGCAAGCCTCACCCTTTTTCCTCCAAACATAACAATGGTCATTATGGCAAAAGTTACATTTCTGCAAAAAGTAAGATCTTTGTACCCATGTGCACTTGCAAACTGTAGTCTGGCTTTTTTTATGGCAGTTTTGGAGCAGTGGCTTCTTCCTTGCTGAGCAGCCTTTCAGGTTATGTCGATATAGGACTCGTTTTACTGTGGATATAGATACTTGTCTACCTGTTTCCTCCAGCATCTTCACAAGGTCCTTTGCTGTTGTTCTGGGATTGATTTGCACTTTTCACACCAAACTACGTTCATCTCTAGGAGACAGAATGCGTCTCCTTCCTGAGCGGTATGATGGCTGCGTGGTCCCATGGTGTTTATACTTGCGTACTATTGTTTGTACAGATGAACGTGGTACCTTCAGGTGTTTGGAAATGGCTCCCAAGGATGAAGCAGATTTGTGGTGGTCCACAATGTTTTTTCTGAGGTCTTGGCTGATTTCTTTTGATTTTCCCATGATGTCAAGCAAAGAGGCACTGAGTTTGAAGGTAGGCCTTAAAATAGATCCACAGGTACACCTCCAATTCAGTACACCTCCAATCAGATGCTAATTGTCAAAAGGCATGACATAATTTTCTGGAATTTTCGAAGTTGCTTAAAGGCACAGTTAACTTAGTGTATGTAAACTTCTGACCCACTGGAATTGTGATATAGTCAATTAAAAGTGAAACAATCGGTCAGTAAACAATTGTTGGAAAAATTACTCATGTCATGCACAAAACTGTAGTTTGTTACTATTAAATCAACCTAACCTGATAGATGTGTGTGTGATAGGTTTTTTTTTTTTTTTTTTTTTTTTTACAATAAATTCTCCTCCCTGCTCAGTCAATCTCCACTTCAGGTTCACTTTCCCATTCTTTTACCTATGTTTTTGGTGATTCACAGTCTTAATGCATATCCCCCCCTACTGGGCAGAGAGGAGAATTTATGATTAAAAAAAATGACAAATATTGATCTGTTTCTCACCCATACCTATCATTTCACTTCTGAAGATATAGACTTAACCACTGGAGTCATATGGAGTACTTTTATGTTGCCCTTATGTGGATTTTGGAGCTTAAACATTTTGTCACCCATTCATTTGCATTGTATGGACCTATAGAGTATATTCTTCAAAAAATCTTAATTTGTGTGCTGCAGAAGAAAGAAAGTCATTCACATCTGGGATGTCAGGAGAGTGAGTAAATCATTAGAGAATTTTCATTTTTGGGTGAACTATCCCTTTATGATTTCCTTAGTAAAACTTGCTCTTAGCAGTCTTATTAAGTTTTAAACAAAACTTCTCTCTGTGATTACTTTGGGTAACAACTTTTCATGAGTAACTACATGATCTGCTCTGTGGAAACATGAAGAGCAGTGGTATGGTTTCTCTCATGTGCTTTCAGATATTGTGACCGGGTGTAACTCTTTCCACAGTGTGAGCACTTGAAAGGCTTCTCTCCAGTATGGATTCTTTTGTGTGTTTTCAGGTTTTTTAAAATAGTGAAACTCTTTCCACAGTGTGAGCACTTGTAAGGTTTTTCTCCAGTATGGATTCTCTCATGTGCTTTCAAGCTTTGTGACACAGTGAAACTCTTTCCACAGTGTGAGCACTTGTATGGTTTTTCTCCAGTATGAATTCTTTGGTGCTTTTCCAAGTTGGAAACTGCTGTAAAGGTCTTTCCACATTCAAAGCACTTATGAGGCCTCACACCGGTATGTATTTTCTGGTGCGCATTCAAAAAGCACAGGCGTGCAAAACCCTTTCCACAAATAGAACATTTGTAAGGCTTCTCATTTGTGTACCGTTTCAGATGTTGGTTTAGGTCTGAACTCAAAACAAATGTTTTACCACAATGATCACATTCAAATGGCCTTTCTCCAGAGTGACGGCGGAGATGATTCTTGAAAGTAGTTGCAGATGCGAAACTCTTTCCACACTGATGGCACATGTAAGGCTTCTCTCCTGTGTGAACTCTCATGTGTTCATTAAAATGTCCTATTTGTGTGAAACCCTTTCCACATTGATGACAGGTGAAAGGCATTTCTCCAGTATGAACAATTTCATGTACTCTGAGACTATATTTATTTGTGAAACCCTTTCCACACTGATGGCAGGTGAAAGGCATTTCTCCAGTATGAACTCTTTCATGTTCTCTAAGATAATATTTACTTTTGAAACTCTTTTCACACTGATGGCATGTGAAAGGTTTTTCTCCTGTTTGAATACTTGTCTGCTTATTAAGATTGTGTTTATATGTTAAACATTTTTCAAACTGAGAGCAGGTTAAAGAATTTTTGGTTGCTCTTCTTTGTGGATTTTTTGGTGAGCAACTCGAAGATTCTTCTCCAGTTGTGAAATCATGATGTTTCTGACACTGAAGTTTCTCCTCCAATTCAATCAGCTCTTGACTTTCCTCTTGCACTTCTATCAGCTCTGCAATGAACACAGTAAACAAAAATCAATTCAAGAGGGACAAATGTGAAAAGAAATCAAACTGAATCCTAATATAAATGGCAGAACAAAAACATACTGCTCTAATTTGTTTTTGCTGTGCAAAAGGTAAATATATGTCATCAATTCTGATCAATTAACTCAATTTTATGATTAAGTCACCTATAGTGGTTGACCAATATACATTTTTAAAATATCAGATAATTTGTCCTAGGTATACTTCACTTTTCTGTGTTCCTGATCGAATCACGCCCAGTCGAATGCATTGCCTTTTAAAATATACTCTTCTGACCATAAGCGAATATAAACGCTTTCGACGCATGCACACTACAAATACTTTGTGATACTCTTTTAGTACATACAACAGCGGGCACACGTGTTGACGATGCACGTGTAAAAAATATCTGAGTCGAAATTTGTGTGACGCATACTGTGCAAATTACAATATCGAATTCCAGTCATGAAATCAGCCAGTTAAGGACAAAGAATACTTTAAGTGTTGCTGATCGAAACGCAGATCACCGAAGTATACTTTGTCCTTAACTGGCTGATTTCATGACTGTAATTTGGTTAGCATGTTGTGTCTATATATTTGCAGCAATGCTTGTGTTTTAAGCGACATGCACCTGATCCGATAGTCTAGATGTAGAACATAGGCTAAATATAAAAATGTACTCAAAAGTTTATCATCGATAATGTTATATCGGTTTATTGCCCAGCCCTACGTGAAGGTCAGTCTGTGATCACAGACATGTAAAGTGTAAGTGGTCAGGAGATTGCTTCTCTCGCTAGATCTGCATAAGATAGCAACTTTAAAGTCAAAGTGCTTGAAGTGAAAATTCTAGCCCATAATCGAAAACAAAAGTTCTGGACATACTAGCCTGAAAACAGACTCCTGATGAATAGTTTAATTTAGACTTTGTTTGGAATAAATTAAAAAATTCTAAATGTCTTTATTAAGGATGCACAGAAACGCCTTTTTCTAAACTATACATTTCATTGTTAAATAGAGTAAAACAGAAAAGGATTACATAAAAAAATGTGTAGCCTAATTAGAAAACCTTTTTAGAGAACTACTCTACTGGGTAATGCATATTGGGAGCCAGCTGGTACGTGACAGCTGTGCGGTATGTGTAAACCTCTCTCCCCTGTCCCCAAGAGGCGCACTAGCAACTGACGCTAGAGGCTGTAGCCTTTAGCCTCCTTGTTAGTGAATCCGTCTCCCATGCCGGCTGATTCCAGTTCTCGGAGCGGATCAAGCAGGACCAGTTACAATTGCAGCAGCAAAATTAACAGTAATTTCAGTGAATATCTTCAGGGAACATGAAGCCAGTTTTATAGGCACATTTTTATCCCTACATTGTATGCAGATCAGAAATCTGGAACGGATTTATTTGTGGATTTTTTTTGTGCTCACTTTAGTTGCAATAGGATATCACATTACTATTGTTATATTTAGGGATGTGCGAGACTAGTCGAATAAACAGTTCTGATGCTCCTAGTCGACACTGGAATTACTAGTCGGTTAATACTGATCATCATTTTTACACATTTACATTTGGCTTTATATTTTTTTACAGAGGCTGCACTTAAATTACTGTCATATTAATGTTAAATATTTTAAATAGAATTAATAATACAAATATTATTAAAAAAAATAAAATAAAAAAAAGGATTTCTGGAGCAGATACAGAGTTTAATTTCACCTCAGGCTGCGTGTGCTTCTTCCCTCTCACTCGCGGAGTGCACAGGAAAATGTCCTCTCGCTAGACAAGCAAACTCAGCAAAGTAGCTATGAAATCACTTTGGTGGTGCGGGAATCGGCTTTCCAAACGTTTGAAGGTCCTTACGGATGTTTTCACATTTGAGTCTTCTTTAAATCTGTGCATGCTTGTACGTTATTTTTCCACTGAGCGGGCTTTTTCAAGTGCAGGATAGACGCCTCAGGTGAGTCAAGTCCCGTCTTTCACAGGACCATGTCGACGGGTTAATTTTGCTCATCCAAAAAATTACGCTTTTGAGTAAGTAGCCTAGAAAATAACTGTTTTAGGCTAGGTATGCCATTTTTTAAGAAGGCTATTTTCAACAAGGTGCTGACTGCTGAATGGGTTAAACTATATCTTATTCTGTGTACAAGTCATGTTTAGAATACATTAGGTTTATTGTAGGCTACATCACAGGCATATATTTTTATCTATCCTATAGCTACTTTTTTTTTTACATCGTAACTGTTATTGTTTAACGTATCTGTGCATTCTCTACCGGTCACAATATTTTTCACAATTTGTTCACAATATTTTTATTAAAAAATTATATATATATATATATATATATATATATATATATATATATATATATATATATATATATATATATAGCTTTAGTGATTTTACATAGAAAATGTAATAAAAAAAAAACAAAAAAAAAAAAAACACAAAAAAAACAAAAAGACATTTCTAAATTAAAATAGCACTTCAAACGAAATGAAAAAGCAATTAAAATAATGAAGTGGTAAAAAAAAAAAAAACATGTATAACCACCTTTCATTTATACAAATATCAGTCAGCAGAAAATTACTAATAAAAATTAAGATCTAAAAACAATTCTAAATGTAAACATAATAATTATGGTGATAATAATCACTGAAATATATATACACTATATTGCCAAAAGTATTCGCTCATCTGCCTTTAGACGCATATGAACTTAAGTGACATCCCATTCTTAATCCATAGGGTTTAATATGACGTCAGCCCACCCTTTGCAGCTATAACAGCTTCAACTCTTCTGGGAAGGATTTCCACAAGGTTTAGGAGTGTGTTTATGGGAATTTTTGACCATTCTTCCAGAAGCGCATTTGTGAGGTCAGACACTGATGTTGGACGAGAAGGCCTGGCTCGCAGTCTTCACTCTAATTCATCCCAAAGGTGCTCTATCGGGTTGAGGTCAGGACTCTGTGCAGGCCAGTCAAGTTCTTCCACACCAAACTCGCTCATCCATGTCTTTATGGACCTTGCTTTGTGCACTGGTGCGCAGTCATGTTGGAACAGGAAGAGGCCATCCCCAAACTGTTCCCACAAAGTTGGGAGCATGGAATTGTCCAAAATCTCTTGGTATGCTGAAGCATTCAGAGTTCCTTTCACTGGAACTAAGGGGCCAAGCCCAGCTCCTGAAAAACAACCCCACACCATAATCCCCCCTCCACCAAACTTCACAGTTGGCACAATGCAGTCAGACAAGTACCGTTCTCCTGGCAACCGCCAAACCCAGACTCGTCCATCAGATTGCCAGATGGAGAAGCGTGATTCGTCACTCCAGAGAACGCGTCTCCACTGCTCTAGAGTCCAGTGGCGGTGTGCTTTACACCACTGCATCCGACGCTTTGCATTGCACTTGGTGATGTATGGCTTGGATGCAGCTGCTCGGCCATGGAAACCCATTCCATGAAGCTCTCTACGCACTGTTCTTGAGCTAATCTGAAGGCCACATGAACTTGGTCTGTAGCGATTGACTCTGCAGAAAGTTGGCGACCTCTGCGCACTATGCGCCTCAGCATCCGCTGACCCCGCTCTGTCATTTTACGTGGCCTACCACTTCGTGGCTGAGTTGCTGTCATTCCCAATCGCTTCCACTTTGTTATAATACCACTGACAGTTGACTGTGGAATATTTAGTAGCGAGGAAATTTCACGGCTGGACTTGTTGCACAGGTGGCATCCTATCACAGTACCACGCTGGAATTCACTGAGCTCCTGAGAGCGGCCCATTCTTTCACAAATGTTTGTAGAAGCAGTCTGCATGCCTAGGTGCTTCATTTTATACACCTGTGGCCATGGAAGTGATTGGAACACCTGAATTCAATTATTTGGATGGGTGAGCGAATACTTTTGGCAATATAGTGTATCTCTCATGGTTCGAGGTGAACGTGTTTTTGTAATATTTTATGTTTTAATCACAGATTATAGGCTATATATATAGTGACCCTGCAGAGTTGCGCTCATAACAAACTGCTCTGTGGAAATGAAGTGAACTGAACTCGGAGCACCTCCTGAGCTGAGATGTCTGAGGTCATTTGCAGCATTCTCATAGATAATACTATTCTTGTAAAAACAATTTCAGAAGACTGAAACAAAGAAAGAGTGAGAACCCTTTACATACGCTTGTTCCACGAGACTGCACGGCTCCAAACAAACAGTGCGTCAGAAATGCGCACAGACGGCTTTTCTGTCATCTGTTCTTAAAAATAAGTGTTTCTTCAAGCGCGTGTCTGTTTCTAACAGCATTTCTTGTGTCATTCTGAATCAGAGACGTCGTACAGTTACCCCGTGCACATTATATTCACTACCTGCAATTAAACGTCTTCTATCAGTGCGAGTACTTTGCTGCCTGTGTAATAGAGGTGTGAATCTTCACTTGCCTCACATTTCGATTCCAATTCAGAGGGTAACGATTCGATTCCAAAACGATTCTTGATGCATCACGATGCATCTTGTCCTCCAGTTCTTTTATTAATAATGAGTAGTTACCGTTACATATGAACCTGTGGCGATGGATGTCCAGGAATCGCAGGTGATGGCCACTCGGCTGGCATTAAGCATCGACTCCATCACTCTAGATTTTGTGTCACTGTACAGAACAGGTATAGCGGTGTCTGTGAAAAAAACTCAGAGATGGGATTCTGTATCACGGCTCCAGGGTATGGAGGAAGCGAAAGCAGGTGTTTTACATAACCGAGTAAGGGCGGAGATCCTTTGCAATAAATGTTGCAATGGACTGTGTGATCTTTGCACTTTCGGAGTTCTGAGGTAAGTTTGATACCATTGCTTGTTGTATTGTTGGCTGATTAGCTGCGTTTTTGCTACTAACTTTAGCTCTGGATGAAAAAGGGAGACGTGATTCCTCATATTTGTTGTGTTGCCGAAGTATTTAATCTTGGTTTGACATGTTTTGCACACAGCATTTTTTTATCAAGCTAATTTTTCTACTAAGTAAAAACCGAAATGTGCCCAAATATCTGCTTTCAAGAAGTTAGGTGCATTTTTAAGCACCGGCTGCTGCTCTCCCTCTGCCATGTCTCCTATCCACGAACATCAGACGCAAGTGCTTTGCTTCCGGAGGACATGGGCAACTTTTTTATTAATATTTAATAAGACTACTTTATTTAAAAACAGTATGGCATATACTGTATATGATATTTAATTTTAAAAATTTTTTTAAATCTATTCTTTTGTTTTTATGCATCGATGCAGAATCGTTCACGTCAGCATCGCGGTGCATCGTAAAAACGATTATATTCAACAGCTCTACTGTGTAAGTTGGAAAAGAACATCTGGCTTTCAAACTCTTCATTAGGCAACTATTTGTTAGGCTATTGTATTGATATTGGAAGTTCCATTCATAATGTTTCCACCGGTATCAAATTTCAAACCGGTGTTGTCCCTTGTACAGAGTAAAACCGGTAACACCGTACACTGTGGCAACCCTAGCCCACAATGAACTTTGGCAACAATACTTTTTTACTCACCCCACACGGCACATGAAACACAAAATGAGCTGTGATTGGTTGCTTTTCATGTCAGTCAGTGGCTTTTCCAATCTTGGGCGGTTCAAATGTGCGCATTGTGAGCGGGGGAATATCACGAATCTAATCAACAGATATGTGGAAAATGAATGTGTTTTTTAAGCATGCTAAATGTGTAGAAATGTTTTAATTTCAAGCACTTTTCAACAAAACATGCAGATTTTCCAGTACTTATATTTCTAAAAGCTAAATTCAAGCACTTTAAGAACATTGTGCAAACCCTGTTGACAGTAATGGCTATGACGCAACATAACACACATTATCGGAGCGCTGTAAAATGCTCTTCATTAATATGCTAATAACCAGGAGAGCAATCACTTCACTGTAGGAGATGTGGACTTTAATATGCAAGATAAACGTTGCTTTTTCTCCATATAAGTGTTTCTGTTACCAGATTTTCACGTTTCTGTTCAAATTTTTTTTCTTTTGGTCAAAAGAGAACATTTTTGGAGGAAGAAATGTCAGTGTATCCCTAGTAATTTATGATGAAACTAATACTACTGCACAGATGGGTGTATAAAAGTGTGTTAATGGACAGAATAGACACAAAAGAATGATGAAATGAGAGGAATCTCTCACTTTGGGCAGATGTCTAAATCACTTTCAGCTGCAGATGGCACGAGTGAAGCGGCACATCAAACAACCGAGAGTAACAGAGGCACTTGAGAGTATGAGAGTAGATTTGGCTCCTTTTGTAGAGTAATAAAAAATAAAATAAAAAAAAAAAAATCACATGATGCGTTCTTGGAAAATGGCCAGATTTTGTTCTAAATGACGTCACAAATGTTCGTTCTTCAATTTCATATGAAGTATGCCGGGTCTTTCACTGTCCCTGATGAACTGATGTGACTTTAAAAGGTAAATCTTTTAATTAAAATTTTTCTAAAGTCAACGAAGAACATCTAAAACAACAATAAAAACAGCGGGAAACTTGTGAGTGTGACTTTTGAGTGATGGAACATCTGCTAACAGATCCTGACATGACAGTCGATTGTCATGAAAATGAACAACAACAGAAAGAAACATACCTGAATTAATAAAATCATTGTTACCTTCATCACGCTGTTGTTCCTCTGCTGTGGTTTCTCCTCTCATCTTCATCAGGTTCATGCAGTCCACCAGCTTCACTTCAATCTTTACTGGTGTCTGCAGCATCTGCTGTTCTCCAGTGTGAATCACATCCACCTGCTCTTTCATGATGAACTTCTGAACACAAAAACATCATCATTATAATGGACTGACATTCATCAAACTCAAAAACAGATCTGTTAAACTAAATAACTGCTTCCGAGATGGTATAATTGGTTATCTTGCTAACTACAGAAAGATGAAAAATAGGTGATTAAAGGTAATTTAATCACATTTACATGGTTATAGCAAGAATAAACATTGTGCGGGGTAATCTGATACATTCTAGCATTTAAAAAAATGTACCCGGAGAGTGAAATAATCTAGAGGTCAATCCAAGGAGTCAATGGGTGCAATTCAAAATATCGTCTGTTTCCCAGGGTGGTGAATTGCCCTTTTGTTCTTAAATGATAAGTTCCTGAAGTTCGACCGCTATCGGCCCTTCAATAACATATAACGTGTGGAGAAGGGTAGTTGGTGGCACTTTTGGTGTGGGCTTAAGCACGTACCCAGAGACACCACATGACGGCTTTGGTATCAGGTCCGTTTTTATTTCAGTGGTTATTAGAGATTTGCAGTATCATTAATCAGGGGTAAATGATTGTCCAGTGGTCTGCTGCCGAAACAGTGCGAAGATGGCATGGTCACGTGGTACCTGATACTCTTCTCAGCGCTGGCCAGGATGGTCCAATCACAGTGATTTATTATTACTGGAAGTTTAAAAATGCTTTTATAGATACTGTTGCGGCGGATTTCAATTCAAAGGAATGAATTCTTGCAATTATTAGTTTTTATTAAAAATATCTATCCAGTGTAAAATGTTTCCAGCAGTTTGTCCTACAGCAGTATCAATTTTTATATGTATTGAAAGTATATAGGCATCATTTCGATTTTAGGTCAATTTTAGGACCCTTGTTATTTTCCCTGTATATGCTTCCTCTGAGCTCTATTTTTCAGAAGTACAGCATATTTTATCACTGTTATGCTGATGATTTCCAATGTTATTTCCCAGTGAGTGTAGACAAGAATTGTTCATCTGAGAATGCCCTAAATTGCTTTAAAAATATTAAACACTGGCTGGAAAACTGAAGTTCTGATTTGGGTTCCTCCATGTCCTCCTTACCTGGCCTGCTTGCCCAGTTAGGTCCTCTGTCGTTGAATGTATAAGATCATGTAAGGAGTCTTGGAGTGATTTTGGACTCCAAAACTTTGCTGTTGTCAAGGGTAGCTTTTTCCACCTGAGATCTATCGCTAAAATAAAGCATTTTCTTTCCCATAAAGACTTGGAAATTGTTATCCACTCACTTATTACATCAAGGTTAGACTATTATAAATCACTGTACATTGGTCTGCCCCAAACTGCATTATCCCGCCTACAGCTAGTTCAAAATGCGGCAGCTAGGCTTTTAACAGGGTCAAGAAAGAGAAATCACATTTCCCCGGTTTTAGCATCTAAACACTGGCTTCCTGTGAAATTCAGGGTCGATTTTAAAATTCTGATTTATGTCTACAAGGCACTATTTGGTCTCGCGCCCCAATATATCAGTGACCTTCTCTTCCCTTACTTCCCCACCAGAGCGCTCAGGTCTTCTGATCAACTTTTATTGAGGGTTCCTTGTTGCCACTATAGATCTAAAGGTGATCGTGCCTTTTCTGTGATAAGACCTAATCTATGGTATAGTCTCCCTTTCCATGTGAGGTCAGCTTCATCACTAGCCATTTTTAAATCTTCTTTAAAAACATTTTTATGGGGCCTGGGTAGCTCAGCGAGTATTGACGCTGACTACCACACCTGGAGTCATGAGTTTGAATCCAGGGCATGCCGAGTGACTCCAGCCAGGTCCCCTAAGCAACCAAATTGGCCCGGTTGCTAGGGTGGGTGGAGTCACATGGGATAACCTCCTCATGGTCGCTATAATGTGGTTCTCGCTCTCGGTGGGGCACGTGGCGAGTTGTGCGTGGATGCCGCGGAAAATAGCGTGAAGCCTCCGCGGTAACGCGCTCAACAAGCCAAGTGATAAGATGCGCGGGTTGATGGTCTCAGACGCGGAGGCAACTGAGATTCGTCCTCCGCCACCCCGATTGAGGAGAGTCACTATGCCACCATGAGGACTTAGAGCGCATTGGGAATTGGGCATTCCAAATTGGAGAGAATTTTTGTTATTTTTTGTCTACAAGGCACTATCTGGTCTCATGCCCCAATATACCAGTCGCCCACCAGAGCGCTCAGGTCTTCTGATCAACCTCTATTGAGGGTTCCTCATTGCCGCTGTAGATCTAAGGGTGACTGTGCCTTTTCTGTGATAGGACCTAATCTATGGAATAGTCTCCCTTTTCATGTGAGGTAAGCTTCATCATTAGCCATTTTTAAAAACTTCTTTAAAAAAAAAATCATTCTGTAGCTTTTGAATACAAGATCACTGAATAGTGTTAAATGGATAAATACATGATGCTGTATTTAAATGTTTTTATTTAATTTTAAATCAATCTGTTTTTATATCACTGTCATTATTTATTTGTATGATCCATAAAGCACTGTGTGTCAACCTCTATTTAGGCTGACTTGACTAGTTTTCTTAGTATTTTTAAATAAAACTCTTTCTGTGCAATAAATTCGAAAGACAGAGCAGTTTATCATGCATATTTCTATCATTTTCGATTACGTTTTTTGGACGCGAAAGTTTTCCTTGTTTCAAAGTGAGGAGTGACCAAAAACAATTTGAGAGCCACTACACTACTGTAACTATGGTAACAGTGGCGTCGGTTTTTGCCGCACCAGTTTGAGTCCGATAATGAAAGTTTGGAAGAACAAGCTGATCGACCCGAACTACTTTCGCAAGTAAGACTTGAGCAGGACGTTTCACAGTGGTAAGTTTTACTTTTGTAGCTTTCACTTTCGATATTGTGAACCAGACAATGTTTCAATGGGTGTAGCCGAACTTTCGCCTGAGATATGAACGAAGAACAGAGGCGCACTCACAGTTAGTGAGCAAGTTAGCCGTGGATTAACATGGATAGCAAAACTATTTCAACACAATAACATTAGCTATCGGGTTAGCAGAGGCCTACAGCTGTGCACTGGGTGTACACCGTTGCTACAACACAAAACTCCTCATTTGAACTCTGGGTAGCAGATAAATCCACAAATAATCAAGCATACTTACAGGTTGTGATCCTGAAGAGCCAGATTGTCCCAACAAAGTGGGAACCGCGCCATTTTTCAGGAGTAACCGACTTGAAAATCCGGCTTTGAACTCTGCACGGTTCAGGAAGTATTCCTCAGTGAAATGAAGGGAACACAACAAAAGGTTGTGGTTGTACTGCTGAGGAATAGTGCTAAAAATAAATTGTAACCACTGATTCTTAAATTCGTCTGCCTTTGGAAGACCAAACAAAGAGGTTTTGCTTTTGCAGCGCAGAAAACAGCGTCTTCTCGACATGGCGACAACACTAACAACTCTTCCTGACCTCTTCTTCTTCTTTTGTGGATTTACTTTTGGCGGATTGCAAACCAATTAAAAAGGTGCATACCACCACCTACTGTGCTGGAGTGTGACAAGGATGGAATACGAGGAAGATTTTCTATATTCTATATTTCAAACCAGTGTTTCTCAGGAACCTCATTATCGCCATTAGTGTTCTACCAGTCTCTGGTCCAGTACTTAAAATATTGTATATAGTGAATTCTGTGCTTCCAGAGGCTTCTAATTCTCTTAGAAGTTTAATTCTTTCCTGTTCATATTTAGTACATTTAATCAAAACATGTTCAAGTTTCCATTTCCTGACACATATTGCATGATGTGAAGTGTTGCGTTAAGTTTAGTGTGACCCATTCTTAATCTTGTAAATATAATATATTCCCTTCTATTTACGTTATTACTAATTTTACTTCGTTTTATGTTACTTTGTATTTTATGGAAATGTCTGCCTTTCTGACATGTGTCCCAGTACTTCTGCCATTTATTACAACACGCTTGTTGAATCAGACACTTCTACCCTACTTAAATTGATAGTCAAGTTAATGTTATCCAAATTAAGTGCTTCTTTAGCCATTTTGTCTGCTTTTTCATTTCCTTGTACCCCAACGTGTGCTGGAACCCACAGAAAGTGTACTAAAAGTCCCATATGCCTTAGTCTATGTAATATAACCATTTGATTGGAAAGTTTGAAGACTTGAAAGTGATGCCACTGAGTCCAAGCAAACTAAAACTTGCATTTCAGACTCTGTCATCACTTCCTCAACCCAACCAAGTGCCATTTGAATGGCGACTAACTCTGCAGTGTACACTTAAGTTGCATCAGTTAATCTCCCTCTCATCCTGGCCTCAGCTATCACTACCTCTCTTCTTCTTCTCTTGTTTGTCAGCTTTTGGTGCATTACCGCCACCAACTGAACTGGAGTGTGAAACAGCAATGCGGAAGGACAGTTCTTCCTTATACATATACAGGTGCATCTCAATAAATTAGAATGTCGTGGAAAAGTTCATTTATTTCAGTAATTCAACTCAAATTGTTAAACTCGTGTATTAAATAAATCCAATGCACACAGACTGAAGTAGTTTAAGTCTTTGGTTCTTTTAATTGTGATATTATATTATGAATTCCCTCGGTAGTTCTTTTAATATGTGATAATTGTGACAGTAATTATATTACTGTCATTATATTATGTCTCTCTTAACAACTGACTATCAACCGACAGTCTGAATGTCAATACAGTACAATACTGTACATTCTATATATATATACTTTTTTCATATATATTTTAATTTTTATTGAATAATGTGTATCTATATAGTATCTATATAGTAAAAAACAAAAACAAAAAAAAAAAACAGCATATTGTATACTGTACAGTGTATGTTATTATTTGTATATTGTTGAGTGTAATTGTGTATAACAGATGTTTAAATTGTGTTGTGTTAATTTGATGTTTTAAGTTGTGTAATTATGTATAACAGATGTTTAAATTGTGTTGTGTTAATTTGATGTTTTAAGTTGAGTGTAATTATGTATAACAGATGTTTAAATTGTGTTGTGTTAATTTGATGTTATTGTAAATTGGTATATGTCTCATCACTGTCACGACTGCTATGTTGATCGGAACTGCACCCAAGAATTTCACACACCATTGCACTTGTGTATATGGCTGTGTGACAATAAAGTGATTTGATTTGATTTGATTTGATTTGATAATTTTGCTCACATTTAACAAAAACCCACCAATTCACTATCTCAAAAAATTAGAATACATCATAAGACCAATAAAAAAAACATTTTTAGTGAATTGTTGGCCTTCTGGAAAGTATGTTCATTTACTGTATATGTACTCAATACTTGGTAGGGGCTCCTTTTGCTTTAATTACTGCCTCAATTCGGCGTGGCATGGAGGTGATCAGTTTGTGGCACTGCTGAGGTGGTATGGAAGCCCAGGTTTCTTTGACAGTGGCCTTCAGCTCATCTGCATTTTTTGGTCTCTTGTTTCTCATTTTCCTCTTGACAATACCCCATAGATTCTCTATGGGGTTCAGGTCTGGTGAGTTTGCTGGCCAGTCAAGCACACCAACACCATGGTCATTTAACCAACTTTTGGTGCTTTTGGCAGTGTGGGCAGGTGCCAAATCCTGCTGGAAAATGAAATCAGCATCTTTAAAAAGCTGCTCAGCAGAAGGAAGCATGAAGTGCTCCAAAATTTCTTGGTAAACGGGTGCAGTGACTTTGGTTTTCAAAAAACACAATGGACCAACACCAGCAGATGACATTGCACCCCAAATCTTCACAGACTGTGGAAACTTAACACTGGACTTCAAGCAACTTGGGCTATGAGCTTCTCCACCCTTCCTCCAGACTCTAGGACCTTGGTTTCCAAATGAAATACAAAACTTGCTCTCATCTGAAAAGAAGACTTTGGACCTCTGGGCAACAGTCCAGTTTTTCTTCTCCTTAGCCCAGGTAAGACGCCTCTAACGTTGTCTGTGGTTCAGGAGTGGCTTAACAAGAGGAATACGACAACTGTAGCCAAATTCCTTGACACGTCTGTGTGTGGTGGCTCTTGATGCCTTGACCCCAGCCTCAGTCCATTCCTTGTGAAGTTCACCCAAATTCTTGAATCGATTTTGCTTGACAATCCTCATAAGGCTGCGGTTCTCTCGGTTGGTTGTGCATCTTTTTCTTCCACACTTTTTCCTTCCACTCAACTTTCTGTTAACATGCTTGGATACAGCACTCTGTGAACAGCCAGCTTCTTTGGCAATGAATGTTTGTGGCTTACCCTCCTTGTGAAGGGTGTCAATGATTGTCTTCTGGACAACTGTCAGATCAGCAGTCTTCCCCATGATTGTGTAGCCTAGTGAACCAAACTGAGAGACCATTTTGAAGGCTCAGGAAACCTTTGCAGGTGTTTTGAGTTGATTAGCTGATTGGCATGTCACCATATTCTAATTTTTTGAGATAGTGAATTGGTGGGTTTTTGTTAAATGTGAGCCAAAATCATCACAATTAAAAGAACCAAAGACTTAAACTACTTCAGTCTGTGTGCACTGAATTTATTTAATACACGAGTTTCACAATTTGAGTTGAATTACTGAAATAAATGAACTTTTCCACGACATTCTAATTTATTGAGATGC
Organism: Myxocyprinus asiaticus; assembly: GCF_019703515.2. Taxonomy (NCBI): domain Eukaryota; kingdom Metazoa; phylum Chordata; class Actinopteri; order Cypriniformes; family Catostomidae; genus Myxocyprinus; species Myxocyprinus asiaticus. The sequence continues at coordinate 43,434,145 of NC_059371.1, forward strand.
ACCTGTATATAAAAACGTATATTCTCGAATATAACCCTGTTGCTTTCATATACCTCAAAACATCATCTGTGATATCTAATTTCCCTTGTCGTTCCGTGAAAAGACTTTTTAATGACATGCCTTGGATTCCCTTTGCCTGCAATTTTGAGTGTAATTCTTGTCTTTATTGTTGTAGGCTGTGCAATGTAGAATAACATGTTCAACTTCATTACAATGACTGCATAACCCATTATGGTGCTTTTTTTTATTGTATACAAATTTCCATTTAATCCAGTGTGACCTATGCATATTCTTGTTATTATTGGTTCTTCTCTTCTTAATACAAAATTTCACAGACCACATCTCAAAGACAGCACGATCATGTAGATTTACACTCTACAATATCAGGTAGATAAGACCCTTCCTCTCTGAACATGCCACACAAATTCTTATTCAGTCGCTTGTCATAACTAGACTGGAGTACAGTAACGCTCTCATTGCAGGCCTCCCTGTATGTGCAATTAGGGCCCTGCAAATGATCTAGAATGCAGCAGCATGTCTGGTCTTTAATAAACCAAAGAGAGCGCATGTTACACCACTCCTTGTCTCTCTTCACTGGCTGCCGGTTGATGCACGTATCAAATTCAAGGCTCTGATGCTGGCATACAGAACAGTCACTGGGTCTGCTCCAGCATACCTAAAATCATTTCTGCAGAGCTACGTTCCCACCAGTTGCCTGCGGTTGGCTAAGAAACGGCGCCTTGTTTTACCAGCACAAAGAGGCACCAAACCACTCTTCCAGACGGCTTCATCGTACCACATTGGTGGAATGACCTTCCCAGCTCCCGTCTTCAAAAAATGGCTAAAAACACATCTTTTCCATGAGTCCTTAACCAGTCACTAAAAAAACAAAAAACTAATTCTTGTTGCACTTTAATCTGTTTTGAATACTACTATTCCGATGCTAGTGAAACTTTGAATTACGGCACTTTTCGTACCACTGTCTCCTTAAGATGATTCGCTTATAATGTGTTCCTCTTTTGTAAGTCGCTTTGGATAAAAGCGACTGCCAAATGAATAAATGTAATTGTAATAAAGCTGTGGTTTTATCCCCGCCGCATTTATCCCTCTCCTTCGCTGATTAGCCCAATTAGAGGCCGGGCGTGCGTAGTCACATGATTCAGCAGTGCGAGCGAATCATTCAGATTGAATTGTGAACCGATTCAGACTGCTTTCCTATTACGTGTGACCAATTCATTGTAAAGAACCGACTCAAATGAGCAATTAATTTGTGATCGGACATCTTTAGTTTTGATTCAAATCTGGCATTACTAAATACCAGGTAAAAGGCATGATATAGCGGTGTAGCTTTTGTCAACGCTACACCGCTACCTCGTCAAAGCTTTGCTACTTGATTTAAAAACTAGCAAAGCTACCGTCTCGCTACTCAGAAATGTAGTTAAGCTTATAGCTTCTCTAACTGTAGTGAAGCTACTGCCCATCACTGGTTGTTCTCCTCTTGATCGCTCGTTTTGGCAGTTTTTTCTTGGCATCTCGAGACCAGAAATACAAAGCAGGTATTTAATGAACCAGAAATACAAAGCAGGCAGGTTGCTCATGAAAACTGTGGATAGGTCTCTGCAGAACAGTAATGGGTGTTTTCAAATCTGTGGGTGTTTTCAAACCGGGATGGGCATTTCTAAACTAAGTAGGGAAACTCAATGATTTGAAAATGCCCACTGATTGGGAAAAGCCCATTTTTGTTCTGCAGAGTAGTGATGGGAAGTCTGATTCTTTTCTGCGAACTGGTTCTTTCGGACAGTTCATTTCAATGAACTGGTTAAAAAAACGGATTCACCAGTTTATATACGTCATCATGTAATGACGTCACTATACATATGTGACAATAAGGAAGGCGTGGCTGGGCCGTGATGATGCACGGCTGGCACTGAATCAGATTATCAGCGGGAGAGCAAGATAAAGGGGAGCCGGTGGCGCCAGTTCGAGAGAGACACACGCGGCCGCGTTGCATGTGTGTCTGTGTTTATGTTTGTTTTATGTTGAGTTTCTTATTAAAATGTATGTTTACTGTTCAGCCGGTTCCTGCCTCCTCCTTGCCCAACCTTGAACTGTTACTGGTGCCGAAACCCAGGAGGGAGGAGGGAGGAGGGAGGAGGGATGTGCCGTTGCGGAGTCCTCGCCGCTGCCTTCCGCCAAGGGAGCAGCCACGGCCGTCTGCCTTGGGACGGAGTGGTCGCTGCTGGCCGCCGAGAGCAGGAGGAAACGCTGCCGTCCGCCGAAGAAGGGGAGGAGCAGTTTTGTCTGCCAGGGGCCGGAGGACTCACTGCCGTCCGCAGGGGGAGGAGGGAGCTGGTGTCCACCAGAGGGCAGAGAAGCGGTTGAGGACTGGGCGACAGCGCGTCTGGGAGCCAGCAAGCAAGTTCTTCTCTTGCTCACTCTCTCTGTGTCTCTGCTCACCCTTTCCCTCTCCCCATACCTCCCCTCGTCTCTCCTCCAGGTTCACAGGAGACGGGGTGGACCACCGTCTGACAGAATGGCTGGAAGGGCAGTGTCTCCCCTCCAGAGGAGGGGGGGGTGGGGGGATGGTCAGACCGGTGGTGCCCCAAGCCTGAATCGGGTGGGGGAGGAGTGAGGTGAGGAGCAGGGCGCAGCGCTGAATCAGCTGATCAGCGGGAGAGCGAGATAAAGGGGAGCCGGAGGTGCCAGTTCGAGAGAGAGAGAGACGCATGAGGCCACGTTGCATGTGTGTCTGTGTTTGTTTATGACTGTTTTATGTTGAGTTTCTTATTAAACTTTATGTTTACTGTTCAGCTGATTCCCATAATGCCCATTACAACATAATGCTAAGACACCGGTGTCGTAGAATACACGCACAAACACATTCAATAAAGCCATATGTAACCGCAAATTGCTGATTATTACATTTTATTTAAGTTATAATAATAAGGGTGTTTATTGTCATCAGAGTTTAATTCAGTTGTCAACACATCCTACATTAAAGTTTTGTACATAAAGCACCCAATACTGACACTGATATACACACGTGGATGTTCTACACGTCTAAACATATAAAGTGATTAAACTTGTCTTAATCAACCCTTTTTTTTTACAGAAACCATGACCCAGCTCATCACAACTTCAGATATAATCTGCATGCACAACACTCAATAGTAAAATTCATTTACATCTCTCGAATGAAACGTTTCACCCCCTCATTCAAGTCCTCGGTTCACACATGCACGTTAGCAGCTCACTAATCAGCAGTACTCAGTATTATGTCCAAAAGAGGTCATTCTCAGTTCAGTGTACTGTTGACTCACAAACTGCTGTGATCGACTCAATGTACTGTTGACTCGAGAACTGTTACAAGTGGAGCGTTCAGTCCAATTTGTGAACTAGTTGGAGCGGTTCATTGCAAAGAAGAGTTGGCAAAAGCAGATATCACCAGTTCTAGGATCACATTACTCCTGGTTATCGGCTCATTTCAATTTGGAGTGTCAGGCACATCCGAGAGACAGGTTAAGATAGAGTAACTTGTGGATCAGTGTTGACTTGAGATGCAAACTGTTTCAAACGATTCAGTCTTATTTGGTGAACTGGTTCAACTCATTCACTATAAAAGAACAGGTTCAAAAGAATGATTCGTTCACAAACTGGACATCACTACTGCAGATATAAGTCTTGCTTTTTTTGAAAATGTGGGGAGAATTCAACTGTGCTGAAACGGGGTCTTGTGACTTTGATTAAAGGAATAGTTCACCAAATTTTTTTTAATTCTCTCATCATTCTCTCACCCTCATGCCATCCCAGATGTGTATGAATTTCTTTCATCTGCTGAACACATTTTTTTAGAAGAATATTTCAGCTCTGAAGGTCCATATAAAGCGAATGGGTGCCAAAATTGTGAAGCTCCAAAATCCACATAAGGGCAACACAAGAGTACTCCAGACAACTCCAGTGGTTAAATTCATATCTTCCTTTTTTTTTTTTTTTTTTTACAATAAATTCTCCTCCCTGCTCAGTCAATCTCCACTTCAGTTTCACTTTCCCATTCTTCTTCCTCAGTTTTTGGTGATTCACAGTCTTCATGCATATTACCACCTACTGGGCAGAGAGGAGAATTTATGATAAAAATTACTTAAATATTGATCTGTTTCTCACCTTCACCTATCATATCACTTCTGAAGATATAGATTTAACCACTGGAGTCATATGGAGTACTTTTATGTTGCCCTTATGTGGATTTTGGAGCTTAATATTTGGCACCCATTCACTTGCATTGTATGGACCTACAGAGCTGAAATATTCTTCTAAAAATCTTAATTGTTTGTGTTTCAGAAGAAAGTAACTCATACACATCTGGGATGTCAGGAGGGTGAGTAAATCATGAGAGAATTTTTATTTTTGTGTGAACTATTCCTTTAAGATTTCCTTAGTAAAACTTGCTCTTAGCAGTTTTGTTATCAGGTTTTAAGCAAAACTTCTCTCTGTGATTACTTTGGGAAGCAACTTTTCATGCGAGTAACTACATGATCTGCTGTGTGGAAACATGAAGAGCAGTGGTATGGTTTCTCTCATGTGCTTTCAGATATTGTGACCGGGTGTAACTCTTTCCACAGTGTGAGCACTTGTATGGTTTTTCTCCAGTATGGATTCTCTCGTGTGTTTTCAGGTTTTGTGACCGAGTGAAACTCTTTTCACAGTGTGAGCACTTGTATGGTTTTTCTCCAGTATGAATTCTTTGGTGCTTTTCCAAGTTGGAAACTGCTGTAAAGGTCTTTCCACATTCAAAGCACTTATGAGGCCTCACGCTGATATGAATTTTCTGGTGTGCATTCAAAAAGCACAGGTGTGCAAAACCCTTTCCACAAAAAGAACATTTGTAAGGCTTCTCATTTGTGTACCGTTTCAGATGTTGGTTTAGGTCTGAACTCAAAACAAACGTTTTACCACAATGATCACATTCAAATGGCCTTTCTCCAGAGTGACGGCGGAGATGATTCTTGAAAGTTGCTGCAGATGCGAAACTCTTTCCACACTGATGGCACATGTAAGGCTTCTCTCCTGTGTGAACTCTCGTGTGTTCAATAAAATGTCCTTTTTGTGTGAAACCCTTTCCACATTGATGACAGGTGAAAGGCATTTCTCCAGTATGAACAATTTCATGTACTCGAAGATAATGCTTAGTTGTGAAACTCTTTCCACACTGATGGCATGTGAAAGGTTTTTCTCCTGTTTGAATACTTGTCTGCTTATTAAGATTGTGTTTATATGTGAAACATTTTTCAAACTGAGAGCAGGTTAAAAAATTTTTGGTTGCTCTTTTTTGAGGATTTTTTGGTGAGCAACTCGAAGATTCTTCTCCAGTTGTGAAATCATGATGTTTCTGACACTGAAGTTTCTCCTCCAATTCAATCAGCTCTTGACTTTCCTCTTTCACTTCCATAAGCTCTGCAATGAACACAGTAAACAAAAATCAATTCAAGAGGGACAAATGTGAAAAGAAATCAAATTGAATCCTAATATAAATGGCAGAACAAAAACATCCTGCCCTAATTTGTTTTTTCTGTGCAAAAGGTAAATATGTGTCAACAATTCTGATTAATAACTACATTTTATGATTAAGTCACCTATAGTGGTTGACCAATATATTGGCCGATATTTGACATTTTTAAAATATCAGCCAGTCCATTTTCCTGTTTGGCTGATTAGTTTCTCATGCCGCAACATCACTGAGAATAAAACACATTTATTTACAATTAAACTCCACAGGTTAAGGGGCGTGACCTCTTTTCACCACTATATCGTCATCTTCAGCGGATGTTTGACTCTGCTCATTGTCATTCTTCTTTAAGTTTCTGACATTGCTCTTCTTGCTGGTTTTGTCCTAGGTATACTTAACTTTTCTGTGTTCCTGATCGAATCACACCCGGTCGAATGCATTGCTTTTTAAAATATACTCTTCTGATTGTAAGCTAATACAAACGCTTTTGACGCATGCAAACTACAAATACTTTGTGATACTCTTTTAGTACATACAACAGCGGGCACACGTGTTGACGATGCACGTGTAAAAATAATCTGAGTCGAAATTTGTGTGACGCATACTGTGCAAATTACAATACCGAATTACAGTCATGAAATCAGCCAGTTAAGGACAAAGAATACTTTCAGTGTTGCTGATCGAAACGCAGATCACCGAAGTATACTTTGTCCTTAACTGGCTGATTTCATGACTGTCATTCGGTTAGCATGTTGTGTCTATATATTAGCCGAATTGCTTGTGTTTTAATCAACATGCACCTGATCCGATAGTCTAGATCAGTGGTTGGTGAACCAGTTTGGCATGAGGAGCCAAAAAAAACCAAAAAAACATATCACTGCAAAGAGCCACACAATACACGTGCACACAAATAACACACATGCACAACTGTGTTTTACAATAATGTATAGGCCAAATTACATAACACATAATGGTTTTTATGAATATTAACTTTAGTATCATCCTACTTCCTTTTAATTGACTCAGTGGGACACCTGGCAGTCCTTGGTTTCCACAATCCTTTTCAGGTCTGGCTTGTATTCAGTTGTGGCTACTTGAAGCAACTCTTTCACATGTGTGTCAGTAAGAATTGAGCGATGCTTTGATTTGACATTTTTTCAATGTAGAAATAACTGATTCACAGACATAAGTTGACCCAAACATAGACAGTAGTTTGAGTGCAGCCTGTTTGACATTGGGATATGTCTCCATCGGCACAATCTTTCAAAACTCCACGATTCCTTCCCTCTGAACACATTTAAGTCCGTCATCCTCAGAAAGTTCAGTCATCTCCAACTGAGATGCTGCTTCATCTGCCACTAAAGGGGGTTTCAAACAGTCTGATTCAGCAGTGAAAGGGTTGAGGAGGAATTAAATCTGTGGCCTTTTTTGCTGTAGGTTGCAGAATCTCTCCTCAAAACACTGCTGGAAATTTTCAAGCAGTGTTGCATATTGTGCAGTGCTCCCTTATACAACCTCTGCTGCTAGTTCACTTGATTTCAAGGATGGAAAGTGTGAGAGCTCTCCCTTTTGTAGATGTGTCTTGAATAGCTTGAGTTTGTTGGCAAACATGAAAACACTCTGCACCATGTCAGGCAGCATCTTTAACTTCCCTTGGAGATCCAGGTTCAATCTGTTAAGATAATGAAGCATGTCGACCAAAAACACTAAATCCGAAATCCACTGGTGGTCATGTAGTTCAGGATAGTCCCTATTTTTCTCTGCAAGGAACAGCTTCACAGGGTTCAAAAGCTAAAAAAAAAATGTAAAAGCACGTTACCTCTTGAAAGTCATCTCACAGTGCAGTGAAGCAGAAGATCACTTGGAAGGACTTCAAGTTCAGCTATGAGATTTTTGAACTGTCAGTGATTTAGAGCATGTGTGTGAATAAAATTCACAATTTCCAGCACAGGTTTCATGATGTGGTCCAAGTTCAGCTTTTTATACACCAAGAGCACTTTATGGACAATACAGAGAAACGTCCAAAAATCTGGAAAAGGGTTGTCCGCTTTACACTGGCCAATAAGGCCATTTGCAGATCCCAGCATGGCTGGTGCTCCATCTGTAGCTATTGCTGTTAGTTTTGATAACTGCAGTTTAGCTTTCTCAACAACAGTCATCAGTGTGTCTTTAAGATCGATGCCACGCATCCTCTCTTTAAGCGGTACAATGTCAAGCAGCTCTTCTTTAATTAACAAATATTGCCAACTGTGGCTTATCTTGAACATCGCAAGACTCATCTAAAGCAGTGCTGAAATACCGACACTTATCAGGGTCCATGTATAATTGTGTTTCTATTGCGTTGTTAATGTCCGATATTCTCTGTTCAACAGTGTGCTGTGAAAGTCGAAGGTTTGACACCGAGCAATGCACGTTGTCATTTTCGGGAGATATGATAGCAACAACATCACTGAGGCACTTCTTGAATAATTCCCCTTCATTATATGGCCTTTTAGCGTGAGCAATGTTCCATGCCAGCTGATGTGATGCCATTGTGACAGTCTCTGAATGCTTAGTTAATTTTTGAAAGTCTTCTTCTCTGACTGACTTTTCAAATCGTTTATCTTGTGCTGTCGAAGTTCAGTGCCTTTGGGAAATTCCTGGCACACTTTAGCATGGAGTGAGGTAAAATGGCGCTCGAGATTTGAAGCCTTAAAATGCGACAGTGAAGTCTGGCATATCAAGCAGAAGGGTTTCCTTGATTGATATTAAAACTAGTTTAAATACATGTTGGAATGTAAAATAAATTGTAAACACAGAACACATGGATGGAGGGAAGAGCCGCAGAGGAGTAAGCAAAGAGCTGCCCTCTAGATGTAGAACATAGGCTAAATATAAAAATGTAATCAAAAGTTTATCATCGATAATGTTATATCAGTTTATTGCCCAGCCCTACGTGACGGTCAGTCTGTGATCACAGCCGTGTAAAGTGCAAGTGGTCAGGAGATTGCTTCTCTCGCTGGATCTGCATAAGATAGCAACTTTATTGTCAAAGTGCTTCAAGTGCACTTTATACTAGTGATGCACTGAAGTGAAAATTCTAACCCAAAATTGCAAACAAAAGTTCTGGACATACTAGGCTGAAAACAGACTCCTGATGATTAGTTTAATTTAGACTTTGTTTGGAATAAATTACAAAATTCTAAATGTTATTATTAAGGATGCACAGAAACTCCTTTTTCTAAACTACACATTTCATTGTTAAATAGAGTAAAACAGAAAAGGATTACATAAAAAATTTTGTTGTCTAATAAGAAAGCCTTTTTATTTAACTACTCTACTTGATAATGCGTAATGGGGGCCAGCTGGTACGTGATAGCTGTGCAGTTTGTGTAAACCTCTCTCCCCTGTCCTTAAGAGGTGCACTAGCGGCTGACCCGAGGCTGTAGCCTTTAGCCTACTTGTTAGCGTGTCCGCCTCCCATGCCGGCTGACACAGATTCGAAAATCACTCAGAGCGTGTCGAGCAGGACCGGTTACAGTGGTGCCGTGACCCAGATAGGAGTGAGGTTTAGGGGGGTGAGTGTAACGGAAACTATCTGGTACGTGATAGCTGTGCGGTATATGGCGCTAGGGGCTGTAGCCTTTAGCCTCCTCGTTAGAGCTCCCACATCCCTTGTCAGCTGATGCCAGTTCGAATCATGCTCGAGTGGGTCGAGCAGGACCGGTTACAGTAGTGCCGTGACCCAGATGGGAGGGAGGTTTAGGGGGGTGAGTGTAACGGGAACCAGCTGGTAAGTGATAGCTGTGCGGTATGTGTAAACATCCACTCTTCTGTCCTCAAGAGGCGCACAAGCGACTGATGCTACAGGCTGTAGCCTCCTCATTAGTGTGCCTGCCTCCCATGCCGGCTGACACCGGTTTGAATCCCGCTCACAATGGGACCGACAGGACCGGTTATGGTGGTGCTGTGACCCGGATGGGAGTGAGGTTTAGTGGGGTGATTGTAATGGTAGCCAGCTGGTACGTGACAGCTGTGCGGTATGTGTAAACCTCACTCCCCTGTCCCCAAGAGGCGCAATAGCAACTGACGCTAGAGGCTGTAGCCTTTAGCCTCCTTGTTAGCGAATCCGTCTCCCATGCCGGCAGATGCCAGTTCTCGGAGCGGATCAAGCAGGACCAGTTACAATTGCAGCAGCAAAATTAACAGTAATTTCAGTGAATATCTTCAGGGAACATGAAGCCAGTTTTATATTTTTATCCCTACATTGTATGCAGATCTGAAATCTGGAACGGATTTATTTGTGGATTTTTTTTGTGCTCACTTTAGTTGCAATAGGATATCACATTACTACTGTTATATTATACTATAATATCTAACATTTCAGTCATCATTTCTTAACTTTAAAACCCTATGGCTTTTATTTTGGAGGAACATTCCAGGAAGAACTCCGACCTGTGCATAAACGAATCCAGCGTGCATGTGCTGCTATCAGTGTGTCAACAATCGAGCTAATGTATTCAACTATATATATATATATATATATATATATATATATATATATATATATATATATATATATATATAGTTTTCAGCTGCAGATGGCACGAGTGAAGCGGCACATCAAACAACCGAGAGTAACAGAGGCACTTGAGAGTACGAGAGTAGATTTGGCTCCTTTTGTAGAGTAATAAAAAAAATCACATGATATGTTTTTGGAAAATGTCTCTTCTCGAACAATCGTACAGAAATAGGCAAGTTTGCATGCCGGTGTGTGTTCATGTTGACTGATCTTTAATTGACTGAACAAAGTAACAGGAATGCCCTCAAAGTAGGTGAAGCTCCAGGTCAAACCTACTGATGATGTGGACCAATGGCAGTGAGAAGGTGTTTAGCAGCGGCACAAAGTTTTACTGAAAGTTTGCGCTGGCGAGCTGTTATGAACCACTGAAACAATCTCAAAAACACCTTTGCTTTGGCCAGATTTTGTTCTAAATGATGTCACAAATGTTCGTTCTTCAATTTCATATGAAGTATGCTGGGTCTTTCACTGTCCCTGATGAACTGATGTGACTTTAGAACATTTTTAATTAAAAGACTTACCTTTAAAGACAACGAAGAACATCTAAAACGACTAACAAAACAGCGGGAAACTTGTGAGTGTGACTTTTGAGCGATGAAACATCTGCTAACAGATCCTGACATGACAGTCGATTGTCATGAAAATGAACAACAACAGAAAGAAACATACCTGAAGTAATAAAATCATTGTTATCTTCATCACTCTGTTCTTCCTCTGCTGTGGTTTCTCCTCTCATCTTCATCAGGTTCCTGCAGTCCAGCAGCTTCACTGAACACATCTTCACTGGTGTCTGCAGCATCTGCTGTTCATCATCATCTTCATCACTCTGTTGTTCTTCTGTTGTGTTTTCTTCTTTTATCTCCTCCTGCTTCACTTCAATCTTCACTGGTGTCTGCAGCATCTGCTGTTCTCCAGCATGAATCACATCCACCTGCTCTCTCATGATGAACTTCTGAACACAAAAACATCATCATTATAATGGACTGACATTCATCAAACTCAAAAACAGATCTGTTAAACTAAATAACTGTTCATGAGATGGTATAATTGGTTATCTCGCTAACAACAGAAAGATGAAAAATAGGTGATTAAAGGTAATTTAATCACATTTACATGGTTATAGCAAGAATAAACACTGTGCGGGGTAATCTGATGTATTCTAGCATTTAAAAACTGACCCTGAACACGTTTTGGGGTGTGAAATAATGGAGAGGTCAGTCCAAGGAATCCATGGGTGCAATTCAAAATACCAGTCTGTTTCCTGGGGTGGTGAATTACCCTTTTGTTCTTAAATTATGAGTGTCAATTACACAGGGTGAAAGTTTTCAAAACTTAAAAACACAAAACAATTAATTTCTAAAGTGACATTTAATGTTTGACCAAACTTCTTAAAGCTACACTACGTAAGACTTATTTTTATTAGAAATGAACAACATTTAATTAATGAGCAAGTACACCAACAATCCGTCTTTCAAACCATGTTTTTGCCTTACCCTGATTCACTATGGTAAACCCATAATAATGATTTATATTTTAGAGCTGTCGGGACAGATTTTTGGGAAACTGCATACCTCTGTTAGTCGTCGGTGCGTTTATGTCAAGTCCGTATATAAAGAAAAGAAGGTCCATCTATAAAGGTGTGTGTTTATGTGCAGTGATAGGTGTTGTAGTAGTTTGAAGCTGAAAGCTTGTAGCCACACAACTGAGCAATATTGACCATGTATCATTCAAAAAGGCAACCCTCTGGGGAATCAATTGTTTTCAAAATAAAGAAACCTCGAACCGAGAAGAGAGACAACAGACACATGAGCAAGATCCAACAACACAAAAGAGCACAGTTAACACTTGACAGCAAACAATAAACTGCCAAAGAAAGAAGAGAAACACAAGGAATAAGCAGGGAGTGCAATCAGAATGAAGCAGGTGGAACGGGCGAGTAAATCATTGCCGTGATCAGCGTCTCCCCGAGAACGTGAGACACAAGGGAGAGAGAAAAACAAACAACAGTATGAGCCGACACAAATGCCGGAACCGTGACAACACTGACAGAGAAAAGCCTAGGTATGTGTACAATACACGTTATTATTATTGTCATGATACAATAAATCAGTATTTAAGACAACCAAAGGTGGTTTGATAATTAATTTGTTTATAACTAATCGCTGCATTGGAGAATTGCATTGCTGACAAGGTAGAGAGGACAGGCAAATGGACATTAGCGGTTCGAATGGTTAGAATGCAGTGCACAGGAACAGTCGTTTTTTTGACTGTAAAGTTTGTTTAAAGGTGTCATGAATTGGATTTTTATTTTATTTTATAATGTTCCTTGAGGTTCACATATAATGTTAGTGTGATTTTTTTCATTAAAAGTATTCATAATTTAGGAATAATTGGACATTTTCTATCCAGTTTTTGTACCTCTGATTCACACCTCTGATGTGTATGTTCTTGAAGACTTCAGTGTAAACACCCACTGCTGTGATTGGGTAACATCTTTGCATGTGGATAAGTGTAATCGCCATTACGCGCATGTGGAGTTGTTTTGAAAACTTTGGATGGTAAAAAAAAATGACAAATGGAGGAATTCATCCATACATGTTTGAGCCAGATTCTGATCCCAAATTTGAAGAAAATTAACCCCCTCCACTAACACCACGGATACTGCAGTCTGTGACAGCGTGGTAAGTAATAACTGTAATTTACTTGTCTATTTGTGTAATAGGTATTAATTTTATTCTTGTTTAAACCAAGACACGACATAATGGTGTATATCTTGTAGTGCCCGACCGATACATCGGTATCGGCATATATGTTTACCGATATGCACAGATATGAAAACTTTTTTCCAGAACATATAATGCAGAAAATAATGCTTTAGAACTGGTGTCATAACATAGTTTGTCCAGCAGAGTGCGCTCCGACTCCACTGTTTACAGAGCTGAGATGACGGTGGCTCTGCAGACAGGGCGGAGTTAAGCGGTGCCTTCTCGGTAAGTTGCTAACTAGTTTGTAAAATACATACTGGAAAGTTAATAAACAATGACCCCATCATTTTCCCTTTTCAATATAACTAATATAATGTTAACCCTGTCCCTGACAACCATGTCACTCTTGTTTATCACATCAGTTTGCTGTTAGCCAGTTATAGTTTGTCAGTGCAGTCAGTAATGCAGCAGATTGAAAGGTAAACATCAGAGCATATTTTTGCAGCACAGCAGACAACGGTGCGGTGGTGGATTGTGTCTGTTGATTGTTGATTTCACGCTATGTTGTTACCTAGTTGGTGAGATGCAATGCTGGTCCATCTTTTGTTCTCCAAGACAACAAGCTTATAGCTACAGTTGTGCTCAAAAGTTTGCATACCCTGGCAAAAATTTTGAAATTTTGGCATTGATTTTGAAAATATGACTGCTCATGCAAAAATCAGTCTTTTATTTAAGGATAGTGATCATATGAAGCCATTTATTATCACATAGTTGTATGGCTCCTTTTAAAATCATAATGATAACAGAAATCACCCAAATGGCCCTGATCAAAAGTTTACATACCCTTGAATGTTTGGCCTTGTTTCAGACACACAAGGTGACACACACAGGTTTAAATAGCAATTAAAGGTTAATTAATTAATTAAAGGTTAATTAAAGCAATTAGTGTCTGTGTATAAATAGTAAATGAGTTTGTTAGCTCTCACGTGGATGCACTGAGCAGGCTAGATACTGAGCCATGGGGAGCAGAAAAGAACTGTCAAAAGACCTGTGTAACAAGGTAATGGAACTTTATAAAGATGGAAAAGGATATAAATAGATATCCAAAGCCTTGAAAATGCCAGTCAGTACTGTTCAATCACTTATTAAGAAGTGTAAAATTCGGGGATCTCTTGATACCAAGCCAAGGTCAGGTAGACCAAGAAAGATTTCTGCCACAACTGCCAGAAGAATTGGTCGGGATACAAAGAAAAACCTACAGGTAACCTCAGGAGAAATACAGGCTGCTCTGGAAAAAGACAGTGTGGTTGTTTCAAGGAGCACAATACGACGATACTTGAACAAAAATTAGCTGCATGGTCGAGTTGCCAGAAAGAAGCCTTTACTGCGCCAATGCCACAAAAAATCCCGGTTACAATATGCCCGACAACACCTTGACATGCCTCACAGCTTCTGGCACACTGTAATTTGGAGTGACGAGACCAAAATAGAGCTTTATGTTCACAACCATAAGCGCTATGTTTAGAGAGGCGTCAACAAGGCCAATAGTGAAAAGAATACCATCCCCACTGTGAAGCATGGTGGTGGCTCACTGATGTTTTGGGGGTGTGTGAGCTCTAAAGGCACAGGGAATCTTGTGAAAATTGATGGCAAGATGAATGCAGCATGTTATCAGAAAATACTGGCAGACAATTTGCATTCTTCTGCATGAAAGCTGCACATGGGACGCTCTTGGACTTTCAAGCACGACAATGACCCTAAGCACAAGGCCAAGTTGACCCTCCAGTGGTTACAGCAGAAAAAGGTGAAGGTTCTGGAGTGGCCATCACAGTCTTAATACCTTAATATCATCGAGCCACTCTGGGGAGATCTCAAACGTGCGGTTCATGCAAGATGACCAAAGACTTTGCATGACCTGGAGGCATTTTGCCAAGACGAATGGGCAGCTATACCACCTGCAAGAATTTGGGGCCTCATAGACAACTATTACAAAAGACAACATGCTGTCATTGATGCTAAAGGGGGCAATACACAGTATTAAGAACTAAGGGTATGCAGACTTTTGAACAGGGGTCATTTCATTTTTTCTTTGTTGCCATGTTTTGTTTTTATGATTGTGCCATTCCGTTATAACCTACAGTTGAATATGAATCCCATAAGAAATAAAAGAAATGTGTTTTGCCTGCTCACTCATGTTTTCTTTAAAAATGGTACATATTTTACCAATTCTCCAAGGGTATGCAAACTTTTGAGCACAACTGTAACTAGCTAACCACCTAGCTACTTTCATACCTTGTCAGCTGAGTGGAAGCTAAAGTGTGAACATGTATTTACCAAATTATTTTGTTTAGGATTCACAGTTTGGTACCCCCTTCAACCGAACAATTCCAGTCACTGCATTTATAAAATGTAATGTTTAAAAGTCTGGTTTTCCACCATTGAAAGTTTCCCCTGCACTTGTATAGCAGAATACGGTGTAACAACACTGCTGCTGTTTATCTCTTGTCTTGGCAGGTGTAAATGCTTCTTGTTTTACAACCTGCCAATAACTGACTGGCAGTATTAATATAGTCAGCATTTGACTGATACTAAACAGTACTGATGTTTATTTAGCTATTTATTGTATTTTTATTTATTCTTTATTTTCTCAGTGTTCATTTCTAGAATTTGTTGACAATGTATAATAATAATGTCAAATACACTTTGATAAAAATATTTTTTTAAGAAAGCAGCCTTCTGAGTATCTTTGCATAGTCATATCGGTGCAAAATCAGTGAACAATTCACATAGAAAAGGTCTGTTTTCATTCCAGCACAAAAATTAACTATATCGGCCACCATATCGGTAATCTGTGAATTTCCCCCCTCTAAAATCGGTATCGGTTTCAAAAATCTCATATCGGTCGGGCTCTTGTATCTTGTTACATAGCTAGGGCATTTTCCAACGGTGAAACATTTCCGTGTTTTACAAATGGTGAGTAAAGCATGACAGTACCAAATAAAGTGTAAATACATGGTGCTATCACATTTATAACTGTGAAAGTATACACTTACCGTGCAACATGTAAACGTATACAGGATACATTCACCGGTGTTTGTCGCACTGTCGTTCATCATATAATCATCTTTCATCATATATTCAGTGTAGTGACAAACGCATACGTTGTTCATTACAATCAGTCATGTTATCATTAAAAAGGAAAGAGATTGTCTAAATATATTGATCTCAATACTCTTTAGGTGCATCTGTGGCAATTATGCCATCATGCCAACAGAACAAGAAAATATATGCTGCTTAGAGATCCCTGTGCATTAAAAATAATACACGAGCATCTAAAATCTCTAGGATCAAATCAAATACTCAGAACATCTAACAGTCTGTAACATACGAAGCAAAACTATTAACATGGATACTCACACTTGTTTGTTGCGACATCACTGTTGGGTCCAATATAGTTGGCACTGCATCAATTTTTAATTTAAGTCTCTCTGCAAAGCCTGCCTCGAACTGTGTCTTGTTTGTGAAAGAATCATCGGTAAAATGAAGCGAGCAAACAAACACGTTCTTACTGACGTGATCCGGGACTTCATTAAAAATAAACGTCAGCCACTCTTTCTTAATGTTGGGATCCTTGCGAAGCAAATGCAAGAAATGTAGTTTCCCACAGCCTGGCACTGCACAACGTCTTGACATCTTCGTGGCCATCGTGACACCTCCTGTTGCTCCAAAGGTAATCTTACCGCTCCACTCTAACGGCAAGATCGGTGAGCGGGCCTAAGCAGTGTCGAAGATAAAGTAGGCGTTGATCTGTTTGTTTATGTTTATTACAGGCCTGTGCTGATGCAATACCTCACTATGACGTATTAGTGAGGAGGAAGTAGAGAACGAGTCGTTTTGGCACCTTGGTTTCAATAAAGCCTTTTTTTGGACTAACGAAGACGTTTTTGGTTCTGAAATTTACAGTATGTTTGTACAGTGCTATGAACTCTTATATGTCAAGATATCATGGTAAGTTTGATTTTCCAAATAATTTTTTTTTTCTCCGTTCTGACTAAATGAACTTCTGTCTAAACTTCCTACCTTTATGATGTAGTTATATACAAAAATTTAAGAGCATGGTAGAAATATGTTCGTCTGAAATAAATTTGATATTCATGTTATATCATACAATGTGTTTATGCCAGGGCACATATACTATAGACAATGCCATTCTAAAATTACCTTTAAAAATACAAGACTTGAGTTGATTTTAGTTCTATACCTTTTTCTCTCTCCCTTCCTTGTACATAATTTCATATATTTAATAAAACAGCAAAATGATATAATAAATATTGTCACTATTTGGCTTTGTTAGGCAGTGTCTTATGTTACTGCTTAACAACAAACACATTTGACCTGTGATATTTTAATTCATATTTTCTTTCATTTCAGATGGTAAAGGCTTTAAAGAAGATACCAGTGTGGCAGATTTAATTTATCAAAGTAATACTTACTAAAGTTCAGCACTCTTGTCCACTGAGTGGAAAGTTTTCATTCATATTATACATCTGAAAAACTATCTGCCGATTAATCGGATATCTGTCTATTTTCCCAGCTTAATTATCGGTATCAGCAAAACCCACTATTGGTCGACCTCTAACTAAAACGCCAAAGAAAGAAAAACAACATGCACAACAAAACGCAACTCAAAATAAATATAAATCTCTCAAATGATGTAAAACACATTGAACACGTAAAGAACTGAGCGCTCAAACTGTAGAAGTGTCTGAATTCGTCCCCTATCCACAATATAGTGCACTATTTAGGGTGTCTTATTCTGTTTGAATGATTTGGGGTGTCGGAGTTCTTTCCTCTTCTTCTTTCTTCTTCTTTTCTGTTTACTGGCAAACCAGCTTTTTGTGCATTACCGCCACCAACTGAACTGGAGTGTGGAGCATCGATGGAACATGAAAATTATTACACAATATATATATATATATATATATATATATATATATATATATATATATATATATATATATATATACTTAAAAAAACAACAACTATATTCTAGACTCAACTCCTGTTGCATTTAAAAAGCCAAAAACTGCATCTTTCATTGGTATTCTCCCATGCTTTTTAGCCAGAAGAGTTTCTATAGACATAATATTAATTTCCATTTCCTGCAACTTTGCCTGCATTACCTGCCTTTCATTGTTATATGCTGTACAATGTATAAGGATGTGTTCAACTGTTTCTAGCTCCTTGCACTTACTGCACATTCCTGTGGGATGCTTATTGATTTTATGTAAATTGGCATTTAGCCCTGTGTGTCCTATACGAAGTCTGGTAATTATTGAATTGTCCTTTCTTTATAATACAGAAATCAAATCTCCTGTTCCCACATTTTTCTGAATTTTAAACAGATGCGTCCCCTTTACCTCTCTTCCCATAGATTTTGCCAGATGTTATTTACCGCTTTACGAATACAAGTCTTTGCTTCTGATTTACTCATATTGATGGTATTCTCTACATTACAGCATTTAAGTGAGTTCTTTGCAAGTTTATCTGCTACCTCATTACCCTCCACTCCTACATCTGCAGGAACCCAAAGAAATGTGATGGGAAAAACCTCCGTTACTTAGCCTATATAATACTTGCAAGATTTCAAATATAATATCTTGTCTACTATCAGAATGGCCAGATTGCAGGCTTTTCAGGGCTGCCAGAGTATCTGTACAACTCCTCTTTCAACATTCATATCCTCCACCCACTGAAGAGCAATGAGAATTGCAGCTAATTCCACAGTAAATACAGATAAGTTGTCTGATGTTCTCTTTCTGACATATACCTGATATTTTGGTACAAAAAACATCTGCTCCAGTTTTCCCTGAGATTGGATCTTTTGATCCATCTGTAAAGATATGCATCATGTGGCTGTACTTATGTTCCATGTACTGCTGTACAACGTATTCTTCTGAGAATAGCAAATTTTTCTTAATTTCTTGGGAGTAAATTAATGTCTGTGCAAAGCATTGGAAAAAACCATGGTGGAATTGTGGGCAATGGCACAGTTTGTCTATAATTACTATGGTCCAATCCCATTGACTGGGCTAATCTAGTCCCTATCAATCCAAGACTTTGGCTATAGCCTCGAGTATGCTCCCAGCATTCATCAAACACAGACTTGGTAGGATGTACATCCTTGTGCCCCTTTAATGATACCCAATACACCATGGAGGGCTGTTGTTGTCTCAGTTGTAGCGGCATTTCACCCATCTTCACTTGCAAAGCTGCTACTGAAGATGTTCTGAAAGCTCCAAAGCATAAGTGCCTGATTCTGAGGTTGGAGTTCTTTCTTCTTCTTGTGTTTTCTGTCGGGTTATAAAACAACTTTTTGTGAATTTCCGACATCTGCTGGACTGGAGTGTATAAAATACCAACATCTGATTAATCAGTCCTGTTGTCTAGTTTTAAAATACATTATACACTTTAAACAGTTTTAAAGCATTATGCAGGAAAAATTGAATGATTTTCTATTTTTAAGGGTTTTCTATTTCCACTGGCATAAATGTTTCTGATTTAGAATCTCTTGTATGTGCTACACATTTAACAGTGTCTAAGAAACCACTTTTAAAAGAATAATTCACCCAAAAATGTTAATTCTGTAATAATTTACTTACCCTCATTTTGTTCAAAACATGTATGACTTTATATCTTATGTTGTACACTAAAGGCAAACTTAAAAGTTACATAAATTCTTCACTTTTATTCCCCTTTAGTCAAAGCTCTGAAATGGATCATAATAATTAAATGCACTCTAATGATGGCTTGTAAACATTGTTCCTCACAGAAAGTCAGTCCATTATTTCCCCATCCCAAATCTCCTGCCACCTCCTTATTAGTTTCTGCCTTCCTGAATGTGATGTTTGTCAATGAGTGTCTCTAGTATATTCTATCGATTCTAAAATGTTGGTTTAAAATTTTTTTGTGTGGAACTTATAAAACAAAAGTAAACATTTAATAAACTACATTAGTTACCATGAACTAACAATGAACAATTGTGTTTTTATAAATACACATTAACCAAGATTAATAAATGTTGTGAAATAAAAGTTCAAATTTGTTAGTTCATGATACCTAAAGCTTTTGTTAACAAATAGAAAATGTTTGTAAAGTGTTAGGCTACTATTTTTTTTCTTCATAAAATTCTTCAAAAATTATTTTGACAAATGTTTCCAAATTCAATATATTATTTTGTAGATGGAACCACTTGATGTTCAGAATCTTGCTCAAGAGCACAAAGGTGATTGAGTATTTCACTAATTCTCTCAAACTGATCAAAGTTTGAACCTTCAACCTTTAAGAATGAACCTTGACACACCACACAAATACTTTGAATTTATAAATAAATTCATAATGATAACAACACCACATTTTATCTTGACATATTTTCAGTGTATATGTCATCAACATGGTCCCTTTAAAATGTTTTACTCGGAGACAGTCACAGGTTAAGCATCACTATGTAAAAGCTATTTGTGTGTTGTTGTTTTTTTTTTTTTGTTGTTGTTGTTTTTTTTTGTGTGATAAAGTTTATACAAATGAGTAGGAAAGAGTAGGGATAATTTTAATACTTTCTGACTTATTCAGACACTTTTAAGCCTAAATATTTGACATGTCAGCAGTCATTACTTACCAACTAAATAACTTGAGTCAAAAACAATTAAGCTAAAGTACACATAGGCCAATGTTACATTACTGTAATTCCAACTAGGCTGTATTATTGTTATGATGACATGTTATCAATATAACAGTGAATGGAAAATGTTTGATACAGTGGTGGCAAAAAAATATTGGCACCCTTGGTAAATATGAGCAAAGAAGGCTGTGAAAAAAATCTGCACTATTTATCCTTTTGATCTTTCATTCAAAAATTCACAAAAATCTAACATTTAATTGAATCAAAACAATTGAAAGAGGGGAAATATCTGATTTATTAAATAAATATTTTTCTCCAAAACACGTTGGCCACAATTATTGGCACCCCTAGAAATTCTTATGAGTAAAATATATTTGAGGTATATTCCCATTTATATTTAATTTTTTTAGTGCACCTGGGTGACTATTAACATGAAATTGTTCAGCAATGACTTCCTGTTTCACAGGGGTATACTAAATATGATCATCAATTGCCTAAATCATCAATCACAGTGGGTAAGACCAAAGAATATAGTTCTGATGTGCGGCAAAAGGTTGTTGAGCTTCACAAAATGGGAAGTGGCTATAAGAAAATAGCCAAAGCATTGAAAATGCCCATTTCCACCATCAGGGCAATAATTAACAAGTTCCAATCAACTGGAGATGTTAAGAATTGGCCTGGAAAAGGACGTGTGTCTATATTGTCTCCACGCACAGTGAGGAGGATGGTTCAAGTGGCCAAAGAATCTCCAAGGATCACAGCTCTAGAATTGCAGAAATTAGTTGGGTCATGGGGTCAGAAAGTCTAACAAAAATATCATACATCACCTACATCACCACAAGTTGTTTGGGAGGGTTTCAAGAAAAAAAGCCTCTGCTCTCATCCAACAAAAAACTCAAGCGTCTTCAGTTTGCCAGACACTACTGGAACTTCAAATGCGACCGGGTTTTATGGTCAGATGAAACAAAAAACAGCTTTTGGCAGCAAACACCAGAGATGGGTTTGAAGCACTAGAGGATTTGGAGAATTGTAGTCGGCGTGACAACATCCAAATTGTTGGAATTCCTGAGCATGAGGAAGGCCGAGATATGGTAAAATTCCTAGATGAGCTCTTTCCGAGTCTGCTCGACATAACAGGCCATAAGCTGGAAATCGAGTGAGCTCACAGGGTCCCGGCTCGGAGATCCACAGAGGGAGACAGGCCCTGATCAATTCTGGCCAAATTTCTGAGATCATCCGATAAAGATCTTGTGTTACGCAGACGAGAAGTAAAGGAAGGCTTTCTTGGAAGAAACACAGCATTTTCTTCCTTGAATCGATCATGTTTCTCTCTTGTTGAATTTGCAAAGTCTGGGATTATCGTGATCGATTCAAGGAATGTAAGAAACTCTTACATCAACGGAAGGTTACTTTTGCACTCTTGTTTCCGGCCAAGCTGAGAATAGATACTAAGGATGGATGTAGAGAATTTACATGCCCACAGCAAGCGATGTCTTTCATAAAGTCATTGGAGTGAGTAAGCCATTTGGTGATTTTCATGTTGCCACCTAGTGGGCCTGTCTCACTGAACATACACTTGACTGTCTGAGGAAACCGAGCGCCATTTTCGTTTCGTTTTGCGTTGGTTCCGCCTATCAGCTGGAGTTTGTTTTGTGGAATATTTCTTGCAGGACATTGGAATGAGTAGGGCATGTGTTGCACTCGTATAATGACCGAATGGACCATCTCACTGAACATTCGTTTGACTGCCCGAGGAACTGAAGGCCCCCCCCCCCCTTTTTTTTTCCCCAGTTCCGCTAGTGGCTGGAGTTTGTTCTGTGGAGGAACACACCTTCGGAACAGTTATGTGGATGAATCTACACGTTCTTTGTGCTTATGCCTCCTATTGGCTGGAGTTTGTTTTATAGATTATTTTCTGTTGTGTAATTCTGTCTCACAAAATTTGTATAGAAGCACCGGACTTGAGCAATCCAATGGCAAAGTTGTTGCGGGGGCTCTCGTAGGTGTACAAGTTTAGAGGGATGGACCGGTTGGCACTGTCGTGTGCGGAGTTAGTACACACGTTTTTCTTTTTTCTGTGTTTTTTGTTCAGGGGAAGTTCGGGTTTTGATTGTTGCACTAATGTGGGAATGTGGTCCTTATAATTGTATTTTTTCTAATATGTCAAAATGTAAAATGTTAATATGATTGGATTGTCTCTCTCCACGTGGAATGTGAATGGGTTGGGGCACCCCATAAAAAGAAGGAAGGTTATTTCTTTTCTTAAATGTAAGAAATATGATATAGTGTTTCTTCAAAAATGCATTTCCACAGGAAGCTGGAAAATTTGGGAAGATATGGGCTGGACATGTTTTCTTTAGTGCTGGCTCAAGTAAGAGCAGGGGAGTCATTACATTGATAAGCAAGCATCTACAATTCAAATGTCTCAAACAGATTAGAGATAAATTAGGAAGAGTCATTATTGTTTTAGCTGAAATTAAGGGCAAAGGTTGA
The DNA here is from genome assembly GCF_019703515.2 of Myxocyprinus asiaticus. NCBI lineage: Eukaryota > Metazoa > Chordata > Actinopteri > Cypriniformes > Catostomidae > Myxocyprinus > Myxocyprinus asiaticus. Next base: position 43,457,088 of record NC_059371.1, read on the forward strand.
TTTTGGCTAATATTTACGCACCTAACACTGATGATAAGGGCTTTTTTTTTAATAGATCTTGAAGGGATGTTGAAAGCCGCTGGCACCCCTCATGATATAATATTGGGAGGAGACTTTAATCTTTTGATGGACTCAGTCCTTGATCATAGTGAAGCAAAAGTGTGTAAGCCTCCTAGAGCAACAATGACACTTCACAGGATGTGTAAAAATCTTGGTCTTACAGATATTTGAAGACTTTTGAACCCATCTGGTAGGGACTATACATTTGTTCATCAGTCCATAAGATTTATTCTAGAATAGATGTTTTTTATATATATATCTACGTCCCACATTTCATCTGTTGTGGATTGCTCAATTGGAAACATCTTAGTCTCAGATCATGCCCTGGTGAGCTTAGAGGTGTTGCCACACACAGAGAAAAAGAAATCATATAGTTGGTGCCTTAATGTATCCCTTTTACAAAATCCTGAATTCCAACAAATGTTAAAGGCTGAAATCAATGTTTATATGGAGACCAACTGGTCCTCAGTATCCTCTGTGGGTGTGGCTTGGGAGGCACTTAAAGCGGTTATTAGGAGTCAGATCATACAGTATGCCTCATTCATCAAAAAGTCCAAAGCACAAGAACTTGTGGAGTTGGAAGGGAATATTAAAAGTGCCGAGGCAGAGCTGAATGTCGTCTGATGGCCTCAGAGAATTGACCTGATTGAAATACAGATATAATACTATTTTTTCGCAGGAGGAGGAGTTTTGGCTATTCAGGGCAAGACAGTCATACTTTGAGTCGGGGAACAAAGCAGGGAAGCTGTTGGCTAGATATTAAGCAGAGAGAGTCTTTTTCTACCATTGCTGTTGGTGAAATTTTTACTAATATTAATAATAATTTTAAATATTTCTATCATTTTCTTTATAGTTCCATATCCTCGTCTACTGATGAAGATATTAGAAACTTTGTGGAACCTCTAGAACTCCCTAAATTGATGACTGAGCAAACATTTTTTCTTGATTCTGAGATAAACTTGGAGGAGCTTGGCGAGGTAATTAAGGCCTTGCCTACAGGCAAGTCTCCGGGGCCAGATGGCATTGCCGCTGAATTTTTTAGATCTTATGCTACAGAACTGGCTCCACATTTGTTAGAAGTTTATACAGAATCATTAAAGAATGGAAAGCTTCCGCCAACCATAACACAAGCCCGGATCAGTCTGATACTTAAAAAGGACAAAGATCCAAGCGAATGAAAGAGTTACCATTCAATTTCCCTGATCCAGCTAGACGTAAAAATATTGTCAAAATTCTGATACATTAGGCGTTTCATTATTATCATGTGGTCAGTGCCGAATGATCAGACTCCAATCACTACCATCTCACTTGACACTGAAGAGGCAATTGATATGGTAGAATGGGATTATCTTTTTAAAATTTTGGAAATATACAGGTTCGGGATTACTTTTATTGGATGTTTTAAGTTACTTTATAGACACCCGGTAGCGGCGGTACAAACAAATGGATTAATTTCAGATTATTTTACTCTAGATAGGGGCACCCGGCAGGGTTGCCCTCTTTCCCCATTATTGTTCTGGAACCATTAGCTGCCACAATAAGAAATAAAGATGATTTTCTAGGGGTGGTGGCGGGAGGTATGGTGCATAAGCTTTTGCTTTACGCAGATGATATTTTTTTATTCGTTTCCGACCCCACTAGATCTACGCCTTGCCTCCACAGGATTATTAATTCCTTTTCTAAATTCTCAGGATACAGAGTCAATTGATCTAAATCTGAAGCTTTGTCTCTGACAGCGTACTGCCCAGTAACGGATTTTCAGCCAGGCGCCTTCCAATGGCCCAAACAGGGCATTAAGTATTTGGGCATTTTATTCCCAGAAAATTTGTCTGATTTAGTTAGAGTTCATTCTGACCCCTTAATAAAAAGGTTTTCGAGCGATGTGGGCAGGTGGGCTCCATTACATTTATCTATGATTGGAAAGGTTAATGTTATTAAAATTAATTGTATTCTAAAATTTAACTACCTTCTGCAGTCTCTCCCTGTTGATGTCCCCCTCTCTTATTTCAAGCAATTTGATAGCATAGTGAAGTCCTTTATTTGGAATGGTAAATATCCCAGATTACATTTCAACAAGTTACATAGGCCGATTGACAAAGGTAGGCTAGGCCTACCCAAGATTTTGTTTTATTATTATGTATTCGGTCTCAGACATTTGGCTCATTGGTCGCTTCCACCTGAGAGAGCCCCTCCCTGGTTTTGTATTGAACAGGAAGTCCTTGCCCCTATTTCGCCATTGCAAAGCCTTTCTATCAAACTAACCAGAGAAGTCACACCCCGTTATCTTGCATTGGCACATGGGTTGGACAAAAGTGTCCAGAGTGTTTGATTCGGACATTTATATAAATGTTTCCTCAAGCATATGGCTGAACCCTAAATTACATATTAATAAGTACCCTTTCTGCTAGTCAGAGTGGATTGTGAGGGGGGTTACTGCACTCGGTGACCTATATGAGAGTAGTGTGTTGAGATCCTTTGAAAATTTGGTCTGGGGGATGGGGCTTCAACTTCTCTCAAGAGATTATGGGAGAAAGATTTAAACTTGGTATTGGAGGAGGGAGTGTGGGCTAGGATTCTAAAAAATGTCAAGTCTGCATCAAGAGATGCAAGGGTCTGTCTGATGCAATTTAAGATTTTGCATCGATTCTGTGATAATGTTAATAATTTATCAATTTTTTATGTTGTGTATGTATGTTTTATGTTTGGAATCAATAAAATTGTTAATAAAAAAAATAAAGATTTAAAGTGAAAAAGCTGTATTTTGTTCTGTTCTCAAATGTTGAAAACCCAAAACCAGTTGAATCACTTCTAAAGACACTGAATAAACCACTGGAGTCGTATGGATTACTTTTATGATGCCTTTATGTGATATTTGGATAGTCAGAGTTCTGGTCACCATTCACTTGCACTATATGGATCTACATTTATTAAATATTCTTCTATTAAATATTTGTGTTCAGAAGGAAGTCGTAAAAATTTGGGATGAGTAAATGATGAGGGAATTTTAATTTTGGGTAAACTATTCCTTTAAACAATGGTTTGTGGAGCCATAAATGTTCAGTCTCAAAGTGAGCAGTACGCCTTACTGGAGATGATGAGAATCACATCTTGTGATAAGTCACAGTACCAGCAGCTAATCTTATGTATCGACAGCTCTTATAAGGTGTCTTGTGCCTGTGAACCCCCTCCACCCATTTTAAAGACAATTAAATAAATAATAATTTGTGTTGTTAAACCTTGATTATTTCTGCTGTATATCAACTCAATGTATGTCTTGCCTGCTGTGTGTTTAAATATTGTCTAATATCATTTTAAAGCCCATCTTTCACGATCTGAAGATGTGTCTAGTGTTTGATTTGTTTTGACTAACATTAACATGTACATGTTTAAAATATACATTAATTTGACAAAGCTTTTAATGCTGAATAGGACACTTCAGGCTTAAGGCCTATTCACACCAAGCCCAACTTTCCACATTTATGTCAATGCCAATATAAAACCTGTCACTTCATTTTCCTGTATAATGCTGTAAGAGTTTAAAGTATATAATGTATTTTAAAGTTAGACAATAGGACTGATTAATCAGATGTTGGTATTTTAAACACTCCAGTCCAGCAGATGTCGGAAATTCAACATAAGTTGTTTTATAAACCACCTGAAAACACAAGTAGTAGAAAGGGGAGAGGCTGGTCGTCGAGGCGGTTGAAACACCGAGCTGTGACTGGAGCAGAGATGACTGGAAGTGACGATGATTCAGAAGTAAAAGTAACAAAGGTTAAACGACTGCAATATTTGAGAAAAAGGACAGTTTGTCAGTACGGATTCATTTTCAGGAGATAAAGCTGCCACTTAGAGATATGGTTGGGATAATGAGCTACCCAATAAGAGTACACAACCAATGAGATGTTTCAGTTGTCAAAGATATATGTGGCAGCTGTGTGCAATAGTAAGCAACGCTGTGGGAAATGTGGTGGAGAACATCAGTATGGATCATGTGGAGAGGGAATAAATGTGTAACTCTGGGGAAGAGCATAGTGCTGCTTACAGGGGATATGCTGTGAAGAAAAGAGCAGTAAAGGTACAGAACATTAAAATAACAGAGGGGATTTCATATGCTGAAGCCATTGAGAGAGTCAAGAACACACTGATGCCCAGCCATGGCACGTTATATGCAGTTAAGATACATGAGAAGAGAGGAGTCATTGTAGGGTAACTAAAGAATCTCTAGTGGTGGACACAAGTCAGTTTCTAACGTTCATGGCAGAAGTGATTAATTGTTCAGCTCAAACACCTAGCAGAACAGAAAGGATCAAGATTATAATTAGTGCAGCAGAAAAATACCTGGATGTGCAAGATATCACTACAGAATCAATTAATGAAGCACTTAGAGCCGGACCAGCAGGCACATAATCGTCCAGTGTGGAAAATATATGAAAGGACTGATTGTACTTCAGTGGGATGCGAGAAGTCTTATCGCAAATGGACAAGAGTTTAAAAAATGTATTAATGAATTACAGAAGAAACCTGATGTCATATGCATATAAGAAACATGGCTTAAACCACACCTTGATTTTATTTTGCACATAAGGATAGGGAAACAGGAAATGGAGGTGGAGTGGCTACTTTTATAATACAAGGTGTGGCAGCGGGGGCGTGGTCAAGCATCTCTCCGGAGAGAGAGAAAGCGGTAAGGGCTCTTACACCTGAGCTAAATTATGTCCAACACCTGTCTCTAATTTCAGTGAGCACAGGGAGAGCGGCATAAATAGAGCCACACCGCAAGTAGAAGAGAGAGAGCCTGGGCACCACAGACCCGAACAAGAAGCAAAGAGTTTTCTTAGTACAAATGATGAGAGTTTATTTTGTGAAGCGGTGTGTGATTATAGATTAATTTAGTGAATAGCGTAAAGACTCTGAGATTGCAATTGTGCTGCAGAGAGAAAATAAATCCTTACCTGAACCAGGAAAGCTGCTTCTCGCCTCCTCTTTACACTGGTGCCGAAACCCGGGATTGAAGTTTGGGTTGAAGATGGATGGAAGTCATCCCGTAGAGTCCTCCCAGTTGGTGGAGATCCTCCAAGCCCTCGCTGGCCTACATCAGAGCCACCAGCAGACACTGCTTGAGCTCCAACAAGATCAAGATCGCCGGTTTGTCGAGCTCCTGCTTGCTCAAGCCGAGGACCGGCAGGCGATCCGGAGCCTCCTCAGCCAGGAGGCGTCCTCAGCCGCGACCCCGGACACTCCCGCGCCGTTACCCCCGCCCGCATTACAGAAAATGGGGGCGGCGGATGACCCCGAGGCCTTCCTGGATTTGTTTAAGCGGACCGCCAAGATATGGGGCTGGCCGCTCGGCCAATGGGCGGCCCGACTGATCCCACTATTGTCCGGGGAAGCCCAGCTTGCGGCTCAACAACTGCCAGGAGCTTGAAGTTGGAAAGCTCCGACCGCCCATTTGCCTTCGCCCAGTGGCTCCGTGACGCCTGCCGAAGATGGCTGCTAGCGGGGGACCACGACGTCGATGGAATTATCGACCAGGTGGTACTGGAGCAATTCACACAACGACTGCCAAAAGGGACGGCGGAGTGGGTCCAGTGCCACCGCCCGGCGTCATTGGAGGAAGCTGTCCGGCTTGCGGAGGACCACATGGTGGCGATCCTGAGGGTGGAAGAGCCCTCCTACATTTTCTCTCCTCCCTCTGTCTCTTCCCCCTCCCCTCTCTCCTCTCGTTCTGCTCTCTCTCCAGGTCCCGTTCCTGCCCCACACAGACGAGGAGGACTTCAGCTGCTGAGACCAGTTCCCCGGGTGTGGGAGGCGACACCTACCCCTATCCCAATGCCCCGCTGCTCTCCCCCTCAGGGGGGGCGCCCGCCGACGCAAGTGCGGGCGTAGCGCCTGGGCCGGCCTGCTGGAGGTGCGGAGATCAGTGCCCTCTGATGGAGCTGGGGAAGGTGGTGCGGGTCTCTGACCTCCCACAGGCTGCCCCCGACCGGGCTGGAGCGTACCGGATACCGGTAAGTGTCAAAGGGGGTACTCACCAAGTGTTGGTGGACACCGGGAGTAATCAAACCACTATCCACCAACGCCTGGTTCAACCCGAGGCATTGGTCACAACTAAAATGGTGAAGGTGAAATGTGTACACGGGGATATTCATAAGTATCCGGTGGTGACCCTGATGATTAAATTCCGGGGGAAAAAGCATAGAGTGGAGGCCGCGGTTAGTTCCCGCCTCACCCATCCGCTGATTTTGGGGACTGATTGGCCTGATTTCAGAGTTTTATTAAAGGGAATTTGCGCGGATGGGTCCTGTATGAAGTTAGGGAGATGTATGATGTGCGATGCTCTGGCAGGGGAGGCGTAGCCGGGGCCGTCCTCGACAGTTCCACGTCATAATGACGAGAGAGGGGGAGAGGCTGCAACCCCTCCCCTTCTCAGGGAATTCCCTGAGGGGGATTTCCCTTTGGAGCAGTCGCGAGACGAAACCCTCAAACACGCCTTCGACCAAGTGAGAGTCATCGATGGTCAACGACTCCAGCCGGACATCACCCTTTCATACCCCTATTTTGCGATTATAAATGAGCAGTTGTATAGAGTGACACAGGACACTCAAACTAAAGAGGATACAACCCAACTTTTGATTCCAAGGAGCCATCGGGAAATGTATTCCAGGCGGCTCATTATAATCCCATGGCGGGTCATCTAGGAGAAAGGAAAACACTGAACCGTCTAATAGCCCGTTTTTATTGGCCGGGCATTGGCGGCGATGTCCGCAGGTGGTGTGTGGCATGCCGCGAATGCCAACTGGTTAACCCACTGGCCACCCCAAAAGCGCCATTGCGCCCTCTCCCTTTGATCGAGGTCCCCTTTGAGAGAATTGGAATGGACCTCGTCGGGCCATTAGAACGGCAGCACGCGGACATCGCTTTGTATTGGTCCTAGTGGACTATGGAACGCGATATCCGGAAGCAGTGCCTCTTCGCAACATCTCAGCACGCAGTGTTGCGGAGGCACTCTTCAAAATAATCTCCCGGGTGGGGATTCCGAAAGAAATCCTCACCGATCAGGGCACAACGTTTATGTCACGGACACTACGCGAACTATATGAGTTGTTAAATATTAAATCGATTCGCACCAGCGTATACCATCATCAAACGGATGGCCTGGTAGAACGATTTAATAAAACCCTCAAAAACATGATTCGTAAGTTCGTGCACGACGATGCTAGAAATTGGGATAAATGGCTCGACCCCCTGTTATTTGCAGTACGAGAGGTCCCGCAAGCCTCCGCTGGCTTCTCCCCATTCGAGCTGCTGTATGGGCGACGCCCACGCGGCGTGCTTGATGTATTGCGAGAGGCCTGGGAGGAGGGACCTTCAAACAGCAAAAATGAAATTCAATACGTTCTTGATCTTAGAGCAAAACTCCACACTTTGGGACAGCTAACACAGGAGAATTTGCTCCAAGCCCAAGAACGACAGCGCCGACTGTATGACAGGGGAACTCAGCTAAGGGAATTTGCACCGGGAGATAAAGTGCTTGTATTGCTTCCCACATCGAGCTCTAAATTACTCGCCAAGTGGCAAGGACCCTTTGAGGTCACACGACAAGTGGGAGATCTCGATTATGAGGTTAAACGAACCGATAGAGGGGGCACACGTCAAATATACCACCTCAATCTCCTGAAATTGTGGAGGGAGGCAGTTCCCGTGACATTGGCTACAGTGGTTCCCGAGAAGGCGGAACTCGGACCAGAGGTGAGTTCAAAGCATAAACAGTTCACCCCGGTCACTTGCGGAGACCACCTCTCACCGAGTCAACTCGCGGAGGTTGCTAGGTTGCAACAGGAATTTGCGGACGTGTTCTCCTCTCTACCGGGACATACAAACCTCATCCATCACCACATCGAGACCGAGCCAGGGGTCGTGGTACATAGCCACCCCTGTCGATTACCCGAAAACAAGAAAAAAATTGTTCGGGAAGAAGTGGATGCAATGCTCAATATGGGGGTAATAGAAGAATCCCACAGTGATTGGTCCAGCCCAGTTGTTCTAGTGCCTAAGAGCGACGGGTCTGTGCGATTCTGTGTGGATTATAGAAAAGTCAACGCGGTGTCTAAATTTGATGCATATCCAATGCCTCACGTTGATGAGTTGCTCGATCGGTTGGGCACTGCTCGATTTTACTCGACATTGGATTTGACGAAGGGTTATTGGCAGATCCCCTTGACACCAATTTCCCATGAGAAAACCGCCTTCTCCACACCGTTTGGATTACACCAATTCTTGACACTTCCGTTCGGTTTGTTTGGGGCCCCGGCTACGTTTCAGCGTCTCATGGACCGAATCCTCAGACCGCATTCAGCTTACGCCACTGCCTATTTAGATGACATCATCATTTACAGCAATGATTGGCAGCGGCACATGCAACATCTGAGGGTGGTTCTGAGATCGCTGCGCCGAGCGGGACTCACAGCGAACCTGAAGAAGTGCGCGATTGGATGGGTGGAGGTACGTCCCCAAATTGATAAGACAGCGGCGATTGCGACCTGCCCGAGACCCAAGACCAAAAAGGGGGTGAGACAGTTCCTGGGGCTGGCTGGCTATTATAGAAGGTTCGTACCTAATTATTCGGACGTCACCAGCCCGCTGACTGATCTCACTAAAAAGGGAGCTCCAGATCCGGTCCAGTGGACGGAGCAGTGTCAGCGGGCGTTCATGCAAGTTAAAGCTGCACTTTGCAGGGGGCCACTTTTACATTCACCTGACTTCTCTCTCCTTTTTGTTTTACAGACAGATGCTTCAGACAGGGGGCTAGGGGCCGTACTCTCGCAGGTGGTGGAGGGGGAGGAGAGCCCGGTGCTGTACATTAGCCGTAAGCTCTCGTTGAGGGAAACTAAGTACAGCACCGTAGAAAAGGAGTGTCTCGCCATCAAGTGGGCGGTCCTCACTCTCCGATACTACCTGTTGGGGCGGGCCTTCACCCTATGTTCCGATCACGCCCTACTCCAGTGGCTCCACCGCATGAAAGATACCAATGCCCGGATCACCCGTTGGTACCTGGCTCTTCAGCCGTTTAAGTTCAAGGTGGTCCACAGGCCGGGGGCGCAGATGGCTGTCGCCGACTTCCTTTCCAGGAATGGGGGGGAGTGGTAGGCAGGCCGGATGCCGCCCCGGCCTGAGTCGGGCGGTGGGGATATGTGGCAGCGGGGGCGTGGTCAAGCATCTCTCCGGAGAGAGAGAAAGCGGTAAGGGCGCTTACACCTGAACTAAATTATGTCCAACACCTGTCTCTAATTTCAGTGAGCACGGGGAGAGCGGCATAAATAGAGCCACACCGCAAGCAGAAGAGAGAGAGCCTGGGCACCACAGACCCGAACAAGAAGCAAAGAGTTTTCTTAGTACAAATGATGAGAGTTTATTTTGTGAAGCGGTGTGTGATTATAGATTAACTTAGTGAATAATGTAAAGACTCTGAGATTGCAATTGTGCTGCAGAGAGAAAATAAATCCTTACCTGAACCAGGAAAGCTGCTTCTCGCCTCTTCTTTACACAAGGTCAGCAATGAATTAGAGGCAGTAGTTATAGAAATTTGGCCAGATAATAGTGGCATTACAGTGATCAGCATTTACAATCCATGTAACAGACTTAATAAAGAAATACTTGGATATTGTGAGCTCCTATAGTCATAAGGTAATATGGTGTGGTGATTTTAATGCTCATAATACACTGTGGAGTTCCCAACCGGCTGCCAAAATGCGGAGGGGCGTTCCATCTGCCAGGGGTCGGAGGATTTGCTCTGGTCCACCTGGGTAGGAGCAGCTGTTGTCCACCAGAGGATGGAGGAGTGATTGAGGACCAGGCGACTGCGTGTCTGGAACCGGCGAGTACGTTTTTTTCTTTCTCTCCTCTCTCTCTCTCACTGTAGCTCTGCCTTGCCCTTTCCCTCTCCTCTTTTTTTTTTTTTTGTTTTTCCCTCCCCTCGTCCCCCTCCCCAGCTCAAGAGAGGCAGGAAAAAGCCTGCCTGCAGGTAGGGCCAGAAGGGCAGCCGGAAAGGAGGGGGGGATGTACGTCATGCCGGGGGTTCCCCGGTCTAAGGCAAAGGAGGGAGGAGTGTGAGGAGGAGGAGGGCTGGCCGAGGCCGTGACTACGCACGCCCGGCCCCCAATCAAGCTAATCAGCCGAGGAGCGGGATCAGCGCAGCGAGATGCGGCAGTTCAAGAGAGAGAGAGCCACATGCAGCTGCAGTGTGTGCGTTTGTGTTCTGTGTCTTTTTAAGTTTTCATTAAACTATTATTTTGACGGTTCATCCGGTTCCTGCCTCCTCCTTTCCCATCCTTAGCCTTTGTTACAGGTACAAATAGCAGAAGAAGATCATATACCTATGGAAATTAAGGGATGTAGAGTGGAAGAAGTTCAAAATAGAATGTAGTAACAGATTAGTTAAATTAAGTGGATTAGGTGCTGAAGTAGAAGAGTAGAACTCAAGAATATGTACTATTATACATAATACAGCAACAGAGATAATTGGGAAGGTATCCAAGTCAAAGAAACAGGAAGCAGTCCCATGGTGGAATAATGAATGTGGAGAAGCAATTAATGCAAGAAATAATGCATTTAGGAAAGTTAAATCATCATTTGCTTTTTATGATCTTGTTAATTATAAAAAAAAGCCCAAGTAACAGTCAGAAGAACTATTAGAGCTGCAAAGCGGAAATATTGGAAGGGTTTCTGTAATTCTATTGGTTGGGAAACACAGATATCTGACATCTGGGATATGATAAGGAAAATGGGAGGAATCAGGAAAAACTATACTGTGCCTGTACTTAAAAATGGTGAAGAAATTGCTATTTCTAACAAAGATAAAGCTGAAATGTTAGCTAAAGTGTTTGTTAAGGTACATAGTAATAGTAATTTGACAGAAGAAGCTAAGAAATCCAGAGAGACAGTAAGAAGAGAAAATCCTGATGTGTTAGAGAAGTGTAATATGAATGAAAGCTCTATGGATGTTCCATTCTCATTATCTGAACTTAAAAGAGCTATTGCTGGAGCAAAGAAAACATCCCCAGGGGATGATGAGATATGTTACAGCATGATTGAACACCTGTCTGATGAGGCGTGTAAAGTTATACTGGAATTGTTTCCACAAATGTGGATAACAGGCATACTTCCCTCTAGCTGGAAACATTCAATTGTCATTCCTATTAAAAAACCTGGTTCAGACTATTCTGAAGCCACTAGCTATACACCAATAGCACTAACTTCAAATATGTTGTATATGTTTTTGTATAACCGAACAATACAGGTCAGGGTGGGAACATCGTATTCTAACAGCTATCCAACTGAAAATGGAACGGAGTGGTCGCTGCTGGCCGCCGAGAGCAGGAGAAACCGCTGCCGTCCACCGAAGAATGGGAAGAGCGGTTCCGTCTGCCAGGGGCCAGAGGACCTCACTGCCGTCTGCAGGGGGAGGAGCGAGCTGGCATCCGTCAGAGGGCGGAGGAGCGGTTGAGGACCGGGCGACAGTGCATCTGGGAGCCAGCAAGCAAGTTCTTCTCTTGCTCACTCTCTCTCCGCTCACCCTTTCCTTCTCCCCATGCCTCCCCTCATCTCTCCCCCAGGTTCACAGGAGGCGGGGTGGACCACCGTCTGACAGAATGGCTGGAAGGGCAGCATCTCCCCTCCAGAAATGGGGGGGTTGGTCAGGACGGTGTTGCCCCAGCCTGAATCAGGCGGAGGAGTGAGATGAGGAGGAAGGCATGGCGAAGCTGTGATGATGCACGGCCGGCGCTGAATCAGCTGATCAGCAGGAAAGCGAGTTAAAGGGGAATACTGTTGACTCGAGAACTGTTACAAGTGGAGCGTTCAGTACAATTTGTGAACTAGTTGGAGCGGTTCATTGCAAAGAAGAGTTCCTTTAAAGCTGCGTTCACACTGCCAGCGACTTTGTGGCTTGGTGTCACTAGACTCTGTGATCTGTGTCGCTAGTGGGCATTCCTACTGTTTGTCGCTGTAACATTATTGGAGGACTGCACGTCTGGCAATAACGCTTAAAAATTTGATCAGGGATGAGACCTAATACTGGTTAAATTAAGATATCATTACAGTTTGACAAGGAATCAGTTCTCTTGTCTCTAAAATTGTACATTCTGTAGTGTAGAGTGTTTTATAAAATGTGCAGACAATCAATCTATCATGAATGAATTAATCAAACTAACTCGGAATGCAGACCATTTCTGACATGCTTTTCCACGCATCATTGTTTTATTATATCCATGCATGTGGTTACAGACAAATTATATAGAACAGTAAAAATCCCTCACGATGCTGAAACTTCTCTGTCTTGAATGCACTCGTCCCCAGTCTGCCAGGAGACAGATGAAGTGAGCTCTGCTGTCTTCATTCTCATTGGGAGTCGCTCGTGAATGTCGCTCGTCATTTGCATAAAGTTGACATTTTCTCAACTTGTCGCTTTCCACGGCGATCCGTCGCCAACGACTGCAGCAGCTCGTGTCGCCGGAAGTTGCCGTGCTCTCAATGGAAATGAATAGGATCCTGTTTCTGTCTCGCGTGATGTCACTTGTGGTGTGAATGGGGCTTAAGATTTCCTTAGTAAAACTTGCTCTTAGCAGTTTTGTTATTAGGTTTATGCAAAACTTCTCTTTGTGATTACTTTGGGTAACAACTTTTCATGCGAGTAATTACATGATCTGCTGTGTGGAAACATGAAGAGCAGTGGTATGGTTTCTCTCATGTGCTTTCAGATATTGTGACCGGGTGTAACTCTTTCCACAGTGTGAGCACTTGTATGGTTTTTCTCCAGTATGGATTCTCTCATGTGTTTTCAGGTTTTGTGACCAAGTGAAACTCTTTTCACAGTGTGAGCACTTGTATGGTTTTTCTCCAGTATGAATTCTTTGGTGCTTTTCCAAGTTGGAAACTGCTGTAAAGGTCTTTCCACATTCAAAGCACTTATGAGGCCTCACGCTGATATGTATTTTCTGGTGCGTGTTCAAAAAGCACAGGTGTGCAAAACCCTTTCCACAAAAAGAACATTTGTAAGGCTTCTCATTTGTGTACCGTTTCAGATGTTGGTTTAGGTCTGAACTCAAAACAAATGTTTTACCACAATGATCACATTCAAATGGCCTTTCTCCAGAGTGACGGCGGAGATGATTCTTGAAAGTAGCTGCAAATGTGAAACTCTTTCCACACTGATGGCACATGTAAGGCTTCTCTCCTGTGTGAATTCTCATGTGTTCATTAAAATATCCTTTTTGTGTGAAACCCTTTCCACACTGATGACAGGTGAAAGGCATTTCTCCAGTATGAACAATTTCATGTACTTTAAGATAATGCTTAGTTGTGAAACTCTTTTCACACTGATGGCACGTGAAAGGCTTTTCTCCTGTATGAATACTTGTCTGCTTATTAAGATTGTGTTTATACGTTAAACATTTTTCAAACTGAGAGCAGGTTAAAGTATTTTTGGTTGCTCTTTTTTGAGGATTTTTTGGTGAGCAACTCGAAGATTCTTCTCCAGTTGTGAAATCATGATGTTTCTGACACTGAAGTTTCTCCTCCAATTCAATCAGCTCTTGACTTTCCTCTTTCACTTCCATAAGCTCTGCAATGAACACAGTAAACAAAAATCAATTCAAGAGGGACAAATGTGAAAAGAAATCAAATTGAATCCTAATATAAATGGCAGAACAAAAACATCCTGCCCTAATTTGTTTTTTCTGTGCAAAAGGTAAATATGTGTCAACAATTCTGATTAATAACTACATTTTATGATTAAGTCACCTATAGTGGTTGACCAATATATTGGCCGATATTTGACATTTTTAAAATATCAGCCAGTCCATTTTCCTGTTTGGCTGATTAGTTTCTCATGCCGCAACATCACTGAGAATAAAACACATTTATTTACAATTAAACTCCACAGGTTAAGGGGCGTGACCTCTTTTCACCACTATATCGTCATCTTCAGCGGATGTTTGACTCTGCTCATTGTCATTCTTCTTTAAGTTTCTGACACTGCTCTTCTTGCTGGTTTTGTCCTAGGTATACTTAACTTTTCTGTGTTCCTGATCGAATCACACCCGGTCGAATGCATTACTTTTTAAAATACACTCTTCTGATCGTAAGCGAATACAAACGCTTTCGACGCATGCAAACTACAAATACTTTGTGATACTCTTTTAGTACATACAACAGCGGGCACACGTGTTGACGATGCACGTGTAAAAAATATCTGGGTCGAAATTTGTGTGACGCATACTGTGCAAATTACAATATCGAATTCCAGTCATGAAATCAGCCAGTTAAGGACAAAGAATACTTTCAGTGTTGCTGATCGAAACGCAGATCACCAAAGTATACTTTGTCCTTAACTGGCTGATTTCATGACTGTCATTCGGTTAGCATGTTGTGTCTATATATTAGCCAAATTGCTTGTGTTTTAATCGACATGCACCTGATCCGATAGTCTAGATCAGTGGTTGGTGAACCAGTTTGGCATGAGGAGCCAAAAAAAACCAAAAAAACATATCACTGCAAAGAGCCACACAATACACGTGCACACAAATAACACACATGCACAACTGTGTTTTACAATAATGTATAGGCCAAATTACATAACACATAATGGTTTTTATGAATATTAACTTTAGTATCATCCTACTTCCTTTTAATTGACTCAGTGGGACACCTGGCAGTCCTTGGTTTCCACAATCCTTTTCAGGTCTGGCTTGTATTCAGTTGTGGCTACTTGAAGAAACTCTTTCACATGTGTGTCAGTAAGAATTGAGCGATGCTTTGATTTGACATGTTTCAATGTAGAAATAACTGATTCACAGACATAAGTTGACCAAAACATAGACAGTAGTTTGAGTGCAGCCTGTTTGACATTGGGAAATGTCTCCATCGGCACAATCTTCCAAAACTTCATGGTTCCTTCCCGCTTTAGCATGGAGTGTGGTAAAATGGCGCTCGAGATTTGAAGCCTTAAAATGCAACCGTGAAGTCTGGCATATCAAGCAGAAGGGTTTCCCATTCCGTTCAACAAAAAAATATAAATCCTCCCATTCAGATAAAAGTTCTGTGCTAATCTACATATTTGCGCTTAGCTGTGTGCTTCCCTGACTCCGCCATGGCGATGCGGACTGGAAAATTGTTTAACAAACTTCTCGTGACTCATCACATCAACGGCTACGTTCCCTCGTGCGAGAGAGCTTTATTTATTAATTTTTTAAATAAATATTTCCAAATTTGACAATTCTGCACATATTTAAATGCATTTTGATTGATTTTAAAACTAGTTTAAATACATGTTGGAATGTAAAATAAATTGTAAACACAGAACACATGGATGGAGGGAAGAGCCGCAGAGGAGTAAGCAAAGAGCTGCCCTGGTCTAGATGTAGAACATAGGCTAAATATAAACATTTACTCAAAAGTTTATCATCGATAATGTTATATCGGTTTATTGCCCATCATGTAGATGGTCAGTCCGTGATCACAGCCATGTAAAGTGCAAGCGGTCAGGAGATTGCTTCTCTCGCTGGATCTGCATAAGATAGCAACTTTAAAGTGTCAAGCAGGACCGGTTACAGTGGTGCCGTGACCCAGATAGGAATGAGGTTTGGGGCGGTGAGTGTAATGGGAACCAGCTGGTACGTGATAGCTCAGCGGTATATGGTGCTAGGGGCTGTAGCCTTTAGACTCCTCGTTAATATATTCAGGGAACATGAAGCCAGTTTTATAGGCACATTTTTAACCCTCCATTGTATGCAGATCTGAAATCTGGAACGGATTTATTTGTGGATTTTTTTTGTGCTCACTTTAGTTGCGATAGGATATCACATTACTATTGTTATATTATACTATAATATCTAACATTTCAGTCATAATTTCTTAACTTTAATACCCTATGGCTTTTATTTTGGAGGAACATTCCAGGAAGAACTCCGACCTGTGCATAAACGAGTCCAGCATGCACGTGCTGCTATGAGTGTGTCAACAACAGAGCAGCGCTCATTCATTGAAGCACGCTGTGCATGCAGACTATTTTCTACGTTTTATCAAATAACATGATGTAATGAAATTGTATATATTATAATGATGAGCTGTCACTGTTTGCAATAACTTTTACCATTTGCAAATATTATGCTCTGAGTTTACATTCAACAAGCTGACAAGCACTAAAAAAAGTACTGTCTCTTTAAGAAAGCCGGCACTTCATAGCAAGCATCTGACAGCCATGTTTTTTGGTTGCACATTAACGGACGGTTTGTATGACTAGAATTAATGCTTCTTTTTACATATTGATGAACAACTGATTGTAAAGAACAGAAAGGAAATTATGCAAGACACTATTCAGTGAAAACTGATTGTTTGGATCTCGTCTTTGATGGACACCTGAAATAGAGCACTGTCACGTTACACGTCTTTAGAGGCATATGCGTAAAAAGGGAGAAGCTTATGAAAACAGTGTGTGGTAAAGTTGATATAATTAAACGCAGTGTAAATGTAACTATGGCATATCACACCTCAAACTAACGCAATGCTGACATTCCCTGCAGCCAATCCATGAGGTCAATTTTCTTCAGAGTATACGTTCATGCGACACAACACGTAATGAAAGGATTTCAGTGTTGAAGTTCTTCACCACTACACAACTTAATCACTAACCAGTGGCTAAAAATTGTCTTGTATGCGAGTTGTAGAGGTCCGAGTGTCCACACTGAACTTTGGCAACAACACAAAGCACAGCCCTTTTTTTTTTACTTCCCCCACACGTCACTTGAAAAACAAAATGAGCTGTGATTGCTTGCTTTTCACGTCAGTCAGTGGCCCCTTCCAATCTTGGGCGGTTCAAATGTGCGCACTGTGAGCGGGGGATATCACGAATCGAATCAACAGATATGTGGAAAATGAATGTGTTTTTTAAGCATGCTAAATGTGTAGAAATGTTTTAATTTCAAGCACTTTTCAACAAAACATGCAGATTTTCCAGTACTTATATTTCTAAAAGCTAAATTCAAGCACTTTAAGAACATTGTGCAAACCCTGTTGACAGTAATGGCTATGACGCAACATAACACACATTATCGGAGCGCTGTAAAACGCTCTTCATTAATATGCTAATAACCAGGAGAGCAATCACTTCACTGTAGGAGATGTGGACTTTAATGTGCAAGATAAACACTGCTTTTTCTCCATATAAGTGTTTCTATTACCGGATTTTCACGTTTTTGGTCAAAAGAACAACAACACAAAGAAACATGCGTGAAGTAAAACAATCATTATCACCTTCATCACTCTGTTGTTCCTCTACTTTGGTTTCTCCTCTCATCTTCATCAGGTTCCTGCAGTCCAGCAGCTTCACTGAACACATCTTCACTGGTGTCTGCAGCATCTGCTGTTCATCATCATCTTCATCTCTCTGTTGTTCCTCTGTTGTGTTTTCTTCTTTTATCCCCTCCTGCTTCACTTCAGTCTTCACTGGTGTCTGCAGCATCTGCTGTTCATCATCATCTTCATCACTCTGTTCTTCTTCTGTTGTGTTTTCTTCTTTTATCTCCTCCTGCTTCACTTCAATCTTCACTGGTGTCTGCAGCATCTGCTGTTCTCCAGTGTGAATCACATCCACCTGCTCTCTCATGATGAACATCTGAACACAAAAACATCATCATTATAATGGACTGACATTCATCAAACTCTAAAACAGATCTGTTAAACAATATAACTGTTTCTGAGATGGTATAATTGGTTATCTTGCTAACTACAGAAAGATGAAAAATAGGCGATTAAAGGTCATTTAATCACATATCCATGTTTACAGCAAGAATAAACATTGTGCAAGGTAATCTGATGCATTCTAGCATGAAAAACTGAAATAATGGAGAGGTCAGTCCAAGGAATCAATGGGTGCAATTCAAAATACCAGTCTGTTTCCTGGGGTGGTGAATTGCCCTTTTGTTCTTAAATTATGAGTGTCAGTTACACAGGGTGAAAATTTTCCAAACTTAAAAACACAAAACAATTAATTTCTAAAGTGACATTTAATGTTTGACTGGCAAACCTCTTTATCAAACAAAGAATAAAAGTAGATTTCTCATGCTTACTTTTTTCTCAGCTAACATCCGTTACAGATCAAAGTGAGGCACATGCGCAATATCCGATTCTCTATACAGTTAACGCTTTAAATATAAAAAATAAATTTGTCTAAATAAATTTTAATTGCGCACATTAAAAAATTCTCTTTCAATCACAAAGAAGGAAAAATATGAATAAATCACCATTTGCTCAAGTAAAATATTTAGCAGATGTGGTAAATTGTCCTTTTGGTGGCAGAGATTTTGCCAATTAAGTATGGTATCCAAAAGGCACATTGACTGTCTCTAAAAAAAATAACATAATTATGACAACATCAACTCATTTAAGTTATCTGAAGATCAGGGGACCACTCTGCTATTACGTCTTTTATGAGATTAGCTACGTTTTTAGGACATGACCACGACATGGAATGTTAGCCAAACTTCTTAAAGCTACACTATGTAAGACTTTTTTATTAGAAATGAACATAATTTAATTAATGAGCAAGTACACCAACAATCCGTCTTTCAAACCATGTTTTTGCCTTACCCTGATTCACTATGGTAAGCCCATAATAATGATTTATATTTTAGAGCTGTCGGGACAGATTTTTGGGAAACTGCATACCTCTGTTAGTCGTCGGTGCGTTTATGTCAAGTCCGTATATAAAGAAAAGAAGGTCCATCTATAAAGGTGTGTGTTTATGTGCAGTGATAGGTGTTGTAGTAGTTTGAAGCTGAAAGCTTGTAGCCACACAACTGAGCAAAATTGACCATGTATCATTCAAAAAGGCAACCCTCTGGGGAATCAATCGTTTTCAAAATAAAGAAACCTCGAACCGAGAAGAGAGACAACAGACACACAAGCAAGATCCAACAACACAAAAGAGCACAGTTAACACTTGACAGCAAACAATAAACTGCCAAAGAAAGAAGAGAATAAGTAGGGAGTGCAATCAGAATGAAGCAGGTGGAACGGGTGAGTAAATCATTGCTGTGATCAGTGTCTCCCCGAGAACGATCAGCGTTCCCATGGAAACGCTGATCACGCGTGCCGGCTCCACCTGTGAGACACAAGGGAGAGAGAAAAACAAACAACAGTATGAGCTGACACAAATGCCGGAACCGTGACAACACTGACAGAGAAAAGCCTGGGTATGTGTACAATACACGTTATTATTATTGTCATGATACAATAAATCAGTATTTAAGACAACCAAAGGTGGTTTGATAATTAATTTGTTTATAACTAATCGCTGCACTGGAGAGTTGCATTGCTGACAAGGTAGAGAGGACAGGCAAATGGACATTAGCAGTTCGAATGGTTAGAACAATGTTAAGAGTTTTTGTTTTTGCTCAGCCGTTCACATGCTTCAGAAGACAAAGCACAAGCAGTTTATTGTGTGAATGCAGCGCACAGGAACAGTAGTTTTTTTTTTCTTGTAGTGCCCGACAGATATATCGGTCGGCCGATATAATGTTAACCCTGTCCCTGACAACCATGTCACTCATGTTTATCACATCTGTTTGCTGTTAGTCAGCTATAGTTTGTCAGTGCAGTCAGTAATGTAGCAGATTGAAAGGTAAACATCAAAGCATCTTTTTGCAGCACAGCAGACAACGGTGCGGTGGTGGATTGTGTCTGTTGAGTGTTGATTTCACGCTATCTTGTTACCTAGTTGGTGAGACGCAATGCTGGTCCATCTATTACTCTCCGTGACAACGAGCTTATAGCTAACTATCTAATCACGTAGCTACTTTCATTGTTGTCAGCTAAGTGGAAGCTAATGAGTAAACATGTATTCACCAAACTGTTTTGTTTAGGATTCACAGTTTGGTACCCCCTTCAACCGAACAATTCCAGTCATTGCATTTATAAAATGTAATGTTTAAAAGTCTGGTTTTCCACCATTGAAAGTTTCCCCTGAACTTGTATAGCAGAATATGGTGTAACACCGCTACTGCTGTTTATCTCTTGACTCGGCAGGTGTAAATGCTTCTTGTTTTACAACCTGCCAATAATTGACTGGCAGTATTAATATAGTCAGCATTTGACTGATACTAAACAGTACTGATGTATATTTAGCTATTTATTTAATTTGAATTTATTCTTTATTTTCTCAGTGTTCATTTCTAGAATTTGTTGACAATGTATAATAATAATGTCAAATATACTTTGATAAAAATATTTGTTTAAGAAAGCAGCATTCTGAGTACCTTTGCATAGTCATATCGGTGCAAAATCGGTGCACAATTCACATAGAAAAGGTCTGTTTTCATTCCAGCTCAAAAATTAACTGTATCGGCCACCATATC